>NC_083229.1:127468337-127768337 GCF_032191835.1 Heteronotia binoei
TAGGATATAATGGTGAATTGATCTGTGGGTTGCTGGGGCTCGGGGAGCTGTTTTTTTGAGGGAGAGGCGCCAAATATTCAGCATAGCATCCAGTGCCTCTCCTTAAAACACCCTCCAGGTTTCAAAAGGATTTGACCAGGGGGTCCAATTCTATGAGCCCCCAAAGAAGGTGCCCGTATCCTTCATTATTTCCAGTGGAGGGAAGGCATTTAAAAAGCATGTGGTCCCTTTAAATGTGATGGCCAGAACTCCCTTTGCAGTTCAATTATGCTTGTCACAACCTTGCTATTGGCTCCACCCCCATGTCTCCTGGTTTCACCCCCAATGTCTCCTGGCTCCACCCCCAAAGTCCCCGGATATTTCTTGAATTGGAGACCTAGTGATGCTATTCTAAGGTTCTTGATTTCAATGGCCCTCCAAGGGTGTAACTCTACTTCGTGCTGCAGAGTTAGTCTGCCAAAGCACAAGCCACGGAGAGGTCAGCATAATATACGCCAGGTAGGATTGGTGAGTCACAGGGTTACAGCACATCTGTTTTTAAAAGTCTGCTTCCTCATGAAAGGAGCATGTTGAACATGACATTGTGAGTTAGTTGATCTGGAAAGGAGCTCGTATTTCATGCACATGTTCCGAGTGGAACAAAAACTTCTCCTCCTTTCACCACCTCCTTGTGTTCCTTCTTGATGTAGAATCGATAACATTAAGACGAAACACGCGTTCTTCGGTACAAAGCTGCTTTTAGCTATTATTAAGTCTTTCCGCTGATTTGACCAGCCGGCTGAAATGCACTTCAATGATATTTCTTTGTTTCCTTGACACATAAAAAAAAAAAAATCAGCTTGTAAATTCCCATATATGTAGAAGGGTATATCTAGGAGAAAGCCATCTATTCACTTAATTAAAGTGTCTGCTATCGTACCACTGCAGATTTATGACGCACAGGGTGATATATTTTGTCAAAGATTTTTTTTTTGTTGAATTCTGACTTTTACGTTCACTGTTCCTTGGAAGATGTAGAGGACGCAAACTGCATAGGATTGGAGCAGATGCCCAAACATTCCAAAAGCCTAAAACTGGCACTTTTGTGTAGGCTCGCCGACCTCCAGGTGAGGCCTGGAGATCTCTCAGTATTACAGTTGATCTGATGAAAAAGAGCAGTTCCCCCGGAGAACATGGCTGTTTCTCGATGACAGGGGTGTCGAACCCATTTGCTATGAGGGCCAGATCTTTTCCTTGTGGGGCCAGGCCATGTGTGTCATAAAAAGTAATGCCGCATCAAAAAGCTAAAGGTAGTCCCCTGTGCACACACCAGTCATTTTCGACTCGGGGGGACGTTGCTTTCACAACGTTTTCACAGCAGACGTTTTATGGGGTGGTTTGCCATTGCCTTCCCTAGTCATCTACATTTCCCCCCCAGAAAGATGGGGACTCATTTTACTGACCTCGGAAGGATGGAAGGCTAAGTCGACCTGGGGCCGGCTACCTGAACCAGCTTCCACTGGGATCGAACTCAGGTTGTGAGCAGAGGGCTCTGACTGCATTACTGCAGCTTTACCACTCTGCGCCATGGGGCTAATGCCACATCAGGGAGATAAAGTTTATTTCTCCCAATGCTGCATCAGGGAGATGTAAACTTTATAAAGGACACAGACAAAAACACAGACAAAAAAACCACACTCAGCCTAATCTCCTAATCTCCACACTTAGCCTAATCTCCTAATTGGAGAAAGATAGTGGCAGCACAGTAGAGAACTGTAAACCAAGCAACTGTGTCAAAAAGTACTAAACGTTTAATTAAAGTAGAAAAGTATCAAAATATTTATAAGTGCATAAGCATCCGAAAATTTCTCTATTTCCTTAAAAATAGAAAGTCCCATAAAGAGTATGTCAATTTCACCGGGCGTCTCCGAAGAAATTCTCAGTCTTCAAAGGGTTATAGTCACTCCCAAATCATGTGCGGAACAGTCCATCCACAGATATCGGCTTCCAAGGAAAATTCGCCTTCACGTGATTGTCAGCTTGATACCGCATTTCACTGCATACAGCTTTTTTCATAAGCCGAACAAATATACTTGTAATGTCATCCTGACTAACTCTTGCACATACCCATTTCTAAATTCTCAAATGACGGCATTGGCTTGCTGAGCCTCAGCCAACAGAAGGAAGAGAGGATTGGCTCCGTAGCTCTGCTGTGCAATTGAGATAACCTGGCAAAGCTAACTCTCCTTCCCCCACTTTGCTCTGCAGCTCCTGTGCGATTGAGCAAACCTGAAAAAGCAAGCGGTGAAGCAGAAGGAAGCAAGAAAGGGAGGAGGAAGCAGACGGCAGTGAGTTGCTCACGGGAACAGTCCATCCACAGTCCTCTGGGGGTCTGATTCCGCCCTTGGGCCACATGTTTGACACCCCTGCTCTATGGCATTGTTCCATACCAAGCTCCTCCCCCCTCCCCAAAGCCTGTCTCCCCCAGGCTCCTCCTACAAAATCTCCACGTATTTCCCAATCCAGAGCTGGTGACTCCAACTTGTATGGAGAGAAATCTGGTCTTGCTGCAAAGTCCATGGAGACCAATGATGGGAAGTCACTCCTCTGTTCAGACAACTGCTTGGATTGCAACAGACAAGCAGTCCTCTTGAATGATCAAAAGATAGTAACTTTTTAGGAAAGAAAATCGCTCTGATTTGTATTTTATTTTAGGCTGCGTCTGGCCCAAGGTCACCCAGTGTGAGTTTCTACAGCAGATCAGAGTATTGAACCTGCGTCTCCCACATTCTAGTTCGACATTCAACTAACATTGCATATATTTTACACATACACATTTCTAAGGCTGATATTCTGTGGATGTCACTATAAATCTGGGCCCCAGGCCTGGCAGAAAGATGCCAGTATGATCACTTGCCCTCCTTCCTTCCTTCCTCCCTTCCTTCCTCCCTTCCTTCCTTCCTTCCTTCCTTCCTTCCTTCCTTCCTTCCTTCCTTCCTTCCTTCCTTCCTTCCTTCCTTCATTTCTCCCTCTCTCCCTTCCTTCATTTCTCCCTCCCTTCCTCCCTCCCTCCCTCCCTTCCTTCCAGTTTGGTGAAGTGGTTAAGTGTGTGGACTCTTATCTGGGAGAACCAGGTTTGATTCCCCACTCCTCCACTTGCAGCTGCTGGAATGGCCTTGGGTTAGCCACAGCTATCGCAGGAGTTGTCGTAAGGGCAGCTGCTGGGAAAGCTCTCAGCCCCCCCCCCACCTCACAGGGTGTCCGTTGTGGGGGAGGACGATAAAGGAGGTTGTAAGCCGCTCTGAGACTCTGATCCAGAGAGAGGGGTGGGGTATAAATCTGCAATTCTTCTTCATCTTCTCCTCCTTCCTTCCTTCCTTCCTTCCTTCCTTCCTTCCTTCCTTCCTTCCTTCCTTCCTTCCTTCCTTCCTTCCTTCCTTCCTTCCTTCCTTCCTTCCTTCCTTCCTTCCTTCCTTCCTTTGCAATTGCTAAGCAAACTGGTAGGCGAGGAGATCTGATAGGGTTGTCAGCTCCAGGTTATTAAATATCTGGAGATTTGAGGGGAGGGGGAGGATGGGGAGGATAGAGCCTGAAGAGGGTGGGGTCTGGTGAGGGGAGGAACTTCAGTGGGATATGATGCCATAAACCTGTTTTCTGCCAGGGGCCATATGGATATTTATAACATCATTTGCGGGCCATAACAAATTATCAACTTAAAAAACAGTGCTTCACCGAGGGAGAATGATTCAGGCCAGCAAAATTAATGCAAATAATTGTTTTTTTCTATTTGAAGTCATGTGAGGAAAGCCTAATCTGGCACACACACACATGCCCTGCCACCCTAGCCAAATGCCTAGGTTCAGGGCTTTTTTGCAGAAAAAGCCCAGCAGGAACTTAGTAGCATATTAGACCACATTCCCCAATATTAGCATATTAGGTCACACCCTCATTAGCATATTAGGCCACACCCTCTGGGATAATCAAGTGCAAACTGAACTGTGGAAGTAACTTTTCCAGGCCCTGCAGCGATTCTGGTCGGCCGGCCAGGCCCCAGGGAGGCTGCCGCACAGTACATCTGGGCCCTGTGATCCATACCTGGCCCTGGGGAGACTGTAGGCTTTCCAATCCCCAGGTCCCAGCAGGGGATCCCCTGGTTTTACAGGCTTCCCCCCTCCCCCAGCCAGCTGGCCGGCGGGGGAAGCCCCACCCCCACAGCCATTATGCACCTCCATGAACAATTCCCATAAGGAATGATGGGGAATTGATCCGCAGGTATCGGGGGCTCTGGGGGGGCTGTTTTTTGAGGTAGAGGTGGCAAATTTTCAGTATAGCATCTAGTGCCTCTTCCCAAAATGCCCCCCAAGTTTCAAAAGTATTGGACCAGGGGGTCCAATTCTACAAGCCCCAAAAGAAGGTGCCCCTATCCATTATTTCCTATGGAAGGAAGGCATTTTAAAAGGTGTGCTGTCCCTTTAAATGTGATGGCCAGAACTCCCTTGGCGTTCAATTCTGCTTGTCCTGTTCCTGGCTCCACCCCCCAATGTCTCCTGGCTCCACCCCCAAAGTCTCCTGGCCCCACCCCCAAAGTCCCCAGATATTTCTTGAATTGAACTTGGCAACCCTAGGAGACTGCTGCACAGCGTGGCTGGGCCCCATGATCCTCACTGGCCAGCCAGGCCCCAGGAAGGCTGCAACGTGGCTCGGTTCGGTCCAGCAATCCCCGAGTGCCACACCAAGTGACTTCAGAGACCATATATGGCCCTCGGGACAGAGCTTCCCCACCCCTGCCATAATGTCCATCTTCCAAAGCAGCCATTTTCTCCAGGAGCAATGCTTGTTGTCGCCTGCAGGTCAGTTGCAATCCTAGGAAAGCTCCAGCCACCAGCTGGGGGTTGGCAACCCTATCTCCTGACCAGGCTGTGCATGCAGTTACTGGTATTGCTCTGTCCTGG
This sequence comes from Heteronotia binoei, assembly GCF_032191835.1. NCBI lineage: Eukaryota > Metazoa > Chordata > Lepidosauria > Squamata > Gekkonidae > Heteronotia > Heteronotia binoei. The sequence continues at coordinate 127,473,269 of NC_083229.1, forward strand.
GGATTAACTGGGTTGTTCTTTGCACCTGGCGTCAGGTTCATTCTAAGTATGACGCACGTGTTGCAGAGAACAGTTGCCATCAAACACTTCTGTAGCCAGAAGCATAGTGATGCCAAGTCCAATTCAAGAAATATCAGGGGACTTTGGGGGTGGAGCCAAGATCAAGGCTGTGACAAGCATAACTGAACTCCAAAGGGAGTTCTGGCCATCACATTTAAAGGGACGGCACACCTTTTCAATTCCTTCCTTCCATAGGAAATAATGGATAGGGGCACCTTCTTTCGGACTCATAGAATTGGACCCCCTGGTCCAATCTTTTTGAAACTTGGGGGGTATTTTGGGGAGAGGCAGTAGATGCTATACTGAAAATATGGTGCCTCTATCCCAAAAAACAGCCCCCCCAGATACCCGTGGATTAATTCTCCATGATTTTCTATGGGAATAAATCTCCATAGGGAATAATTGAGTTCCCAGCAGACATTTCCCTCCCCTCCCCCTGTTTTCTGACAACTCTGAAGCGCGGGGAGGGTCTCCAAACCGGGTGATCCCCTGCCCCCACCTGGGGATTGGCAACCCTACAGAAGCTATTTAGAATAAAGGCCAGTTTCAAAGCAATCTGATACTCATCAGTGGGCCAAAACCAAGTCCAGTGCAAGCGGCAGATGCCCCAGAGGCCGCTGGTTTAATCTGAAACTTATCTGCACACATGTCTCGTGGCAGCAAGGCCATCATCAGCGGAAGGGGGGGGGGCTGCTTCCGATTTTAGAGCCACACACAAAACAGCAAGCGCCTCTGCTGTCTTCAGCATCCCGCCGTTCCCTTCCACATGCAAGAACTGTACACAGGGGGAAAAAACCCCAGAAAGCTCGAATAGCAACTAGGTTTTTTTTTTATGTGAAGCGACTTGGAAGGGAGCCATCTGGAGAGCTAAATGGTTTTGGAAGTGTTTCCGCAGCACAATCCCCGCTGCCCGCTGGCTGCTGGAGCAAAGGCGACACGGAAGTTTTTAAGAATTAATACGAATTTCACTCGGTGGTGTCTTGATCTCTGCTGCGTGTCGTTTAGATCGGCGTGTGCCAAAGCAAAGACTTCGTCTCACGGATGTCGCATTGATCCCAAAGACAATGGGGGTGCTATCGAGAGCAGAAAGTGTATTGCTACACAGAAAAGACTGTATATTTTGTTTGGGGAGTGGAGGCATGTGAAAAAAAAAAAGTTTATTAATGACTATCCACAGGGGTCATTTTGTAGAACAACTAGGTGTTGGAGCTCATTAACATATCCCCCCCCCAGCCAAAAGCAACCTGATGCAAGAAAGGAGAGCCCCAGGCAAGTGAGACCTGCTTGGACTGGCTAGAGATTCAGCCAGCCCAAGCAGGCCTCGCTTGTCTGGGGCTCTCGTGGGCCGCCCCGCTTCCAGTCAAAAGGAGAGCCAGTTTGGTGTAGTGGTTAAGTGTGTGGACTCTTATCTGGGAGAACCAGGTTTGATTCCCCACTCCTCCACTTACACCTGCTGGAATGGCCTTGGGTCAGCCATAGCTCTGGCAGAGGTTGTCCTTGAAAGGGCAGCTGCTGTGAGAGCCCTCTCCAGCCCCACCCACCTCACAGGGTGTTTGTTGTGGGGGAGGAAGGTAAAGGAGATTGTGAGCCGCTCTGAGACTCTTCGGAGTGGAGGGCGGGATATAAATCCAATATCTTCTTCTTCTTCTTCATCTTCTTCAAAAGGCCAGCAAGCCACCCGCTGCCCAAAATCACATAAGAAGTGGAGAAAGGGCAGTGCAGGCTTTTCCAGGGATTAATGAGGGCTGCTGGGGGTGTGGCAAAGCCCCTGGTGGCTGGCTGGCTGCTCTCTTAATCCAGGGATTGCTATACAGCTGCGCCAACTCTTCAATGGACAAGGTAGGTGGGGAGGAGGAGGGGGAACCCTCAGAAAGGTTCAGGAGCTGCTCTCCTGTGAGCTCCTGCTGAATCTGAGGCCTGAGACTCTGGAATAAAGCAAATGCCACGTAGTCGAAGGCAGATGAACACATGAAGCAACTGCATACGGAGTAAAAGCATTAAGCCATCTATCCTGTTATGTGAGTACTCTGTCCAGCAATGACTGTTTTAGATGTCAGAAGGTCAGGACTCAGTTTGGGCAGGACATCACAGGAATGGAACAGGGACTTCTAAATTGCATTGTACTCTTTCTTTCTCCCCCCCGCCCCCCCTCCCCCCCAAAAAAAAACTTGCTTCTGGGCTCCATTGTTCAAACCCCCTGCAAAAATTTTGCTGAGCTGGATAATTCTGACAAACTTTCTAATATTTCTCTCCCACAAAAAAAAAAAAAAATGGGGAAATAACCCAAACATATCAAACAGAGAGATGAAAATCTTCCTCATGCCACTTTGGCCACGTAGGAGAAAGGCATGTAAAAAGTATGGACATATGAAGCTGCCTTATACTGAATCAGACCCTCGGTCCATCAAAGTCAGTATTGTCTACTCAGACTGGCAGCGGCTCTCCAGGGTCTCAAGCTGAGGTTTTTCACACCTATTTGCCTGGACCCTATTTAGATGGGCCTATATTCTAAAAAGTATGATGGGAGTAAAGTTTTCTTAAGACAATTCTAATTCAAGAAGCCTTTTAAGGGAGATGCTGAGCTGACCTAATTTAGTACACCTTCCGGTGATGTCAGGGGCGTGTGGCATACGCAAATGAGTTATGCAAACGAGTTGTGCTATTGAGCTCTGGCACCTCTTTTTTCTGCCACCCTTTTGAATCCAAGTTAAACAACAACTGTGTTGGTAGACAAAGGATATAATAACCAATTAAAAAGACTCTCATAGATTTTAATGCTCAACATTTTAAAATTTGCAAACTTCCTATCATAATAAATATCCATTCACATATTTCATATTATAAATTAGGCATACTTCATATTCCAATAGAGGTCCAATATTAACATGTCCATATTGGAAAAAAAAATCATGTTTCATATTGTAAATTAGGCATGCTTCATGTTGTTAAAGAAGTCCAATATTAACATATCCATATTGCAAAAACGGTCAATGAGCACCCGGATATAGGCCCATTTCATCAATAGACTTCCTCGGGAGTAATGCCTTTCTATGTTTTTTTCAGGCGTAACAGCCATTAGTACTGATCCATGTTCACGATTCTTCTTATTACATCTTTACTCTCAATCTGGAATAAACCAAAATAATGACAGAACAAGATAGCACACGGCTGAATGGAACCCAAAATTCAAAAGTTAATATTTCAGTGAAAAACTTACCACTCCAAAGCACTTCAGTGTGTATATTTTTCATCTAGGAGCCGCAGCCAGTTCAAACTGATACATTCAACCAGATGCTACGAGCCTTCTGGAGTTTGCTGGCCTAAAGCTCCCTTGAAGCTCTGCGCCACCTTCTCCAGCAGCTCAGTTTAAACTGGGGTGCAGGAGAAGTCAAGCCAGTCCCAGGATTGTGCCGGGGTTTTTTATTGGTATATTTTGGCTCGGGTGTATTGGACCCGAAAAATTTCAGGAGTTTCCCAAAATCCCAGATCCAAATACCATATCAGTATTTGAATCCAGGATTTTTCAGGAGTCCTGATATTATTGTTGTTGTTTCATCTTTGTCATCATCGCCCCATCCCGGCTGAAGCTGGGTTGTGGGCGATTTACAGCAATAAAAAATACATTGATTTTGAAAACATTAAACTATTCCAAATAAAATATCACATCTCATGAACACTTCAGATGGATTCTTCTCAGTTCTGCTGTTTCATCATGGTGGGGAGGGGGTTGCCCAAAGGGATAGCAGAATAAGTTGCCAGCTTGGCAACCATCGCTGTCCTTACTAAGAAGAAGAATTGGAATATAAATATTAGATTTATATCCCGCCCTCCACTCCAAAAAGTCTCAGAGCGGCTCACAATTTCCTTTCCCTTCCTCCCCCACAACAGACACCCTGTGAGGTAGATGAAGATATTGGATTTATATCCCGCCCTCCACTCCGAAGAGTCTCAGAGTGGCTCACAATCTCCTTTACCTTCCTCTCCCACAACAGACACCCTGTGAGGTAGATGAAGATATTGGATTTATATCCCGCCCTCCACTCTGAAGAGTCTCAGAGCGGCTCACAATCTCCTTTCCCTTCCTCCCCCACAACAGACACCCTGTGAGGTAGATGAAGATATTGGATTTATATCCCGCCCTCCACTCCGAAGAGTCTCAGAGCGGCTCACAATCTCCTTTACCTTCCTCCCCCACAATAGACACCCTGTGAGGTGTGGTGGGGCTGGAGAGGGCTCTCACAGCAGCTGGCCTTTCAAGGACAACCTCTGCCAGAGCTATGGCTGACCCAAGGCCATGCTAGCAGGTGCAAGTGGAGGAGTGGGGAATCAAACCCGGTTCTCCCAGATGAGAGTCCACACACTTAACCACTACACCAAACTGGCTCTCACTTAGAAGCCAGGTGGAAGGTCTCTGCCTTACAGGCCCTGCAAAACTGCCAAAGTTCTGCAGGGTCCTGGTGTCAGTTGATCAGAACCAGGACTGAAGAAGCCCTGGGTTTCGCCGAGGACAGCTGGACCTCTTTAGGTCCAGGGATCACCAATAAGTTGTTACCCACAGAGCGTAACACTCTTCCAGGGATATAGCAGAGGAGGTGGTCCTGTAGATATCTAATAGACCAAAACAGAAACATCTGGGGGAGGAGGAATTCACACCGCTAGTTCTGTACTTTTGACCAGAATGGAAAGAGGTTGCAGTTTGTGGTCTCCCGCAACCCTGCAACTGGAGAACTTTTTTAAACCAGAGATTGCAGGCAGTGAACCTGGGACCTTTGGTCCGCTTGTGCTCCACCACAAAACTGAAGCCGCTTCTCGGTTCACCAGCTCACAGCCCCCTGTACAGAATGGTAATAGGCACGGCATACAGCCGCATCTCATTTTGATCCTTATTTTATGCATATATCCCATAGGGTTCAGATTCTCTATTCGTTTCCACCAACTGTTACGCCCAGTGGGAGCTCTGGAGAAGTAGACTTTAAGCATGGCAATGCATATTTTGCACAGCGTGAGGCTAGGAATGTAATGCACAACTTAAAAGGCTGCCTGAGCTCATGCAATGAAATCCGTGAAGCCTCCATGGTTCACGGAAACATTTGAAAATATTTGTAAGTACTAGCATCGGTCTCCCCCCTCCGCCACCCAGTTTATTTATTAAATTTCTATTTCCCCCTTTTCAATAGTGTGGAGGAGGAGGCTGACACAGTCCAAAGTGTGCCCCCTCCTGTACTAAATCAGTGCATACTGCTAAGGATAAAGATACAAATATAAGGAAGTGCCTTCTCTTGGGTCAGACTGTTCATCTGCCCAGAGCATCAGTTCTCCTGAGAGAAGGAAGCAGATGACAGCCAGTTGCTCTGGGGCCTGATAGGAGCCCTCTGGGGGGCTGATTCACCCCCCCCCCCCGGGCCACATGTTTGACACCCCTGCCCTATGGAGATTGATTCCCATAGGGTATAATGGAGAATTGATCTATGGGTATCTGGGGCTTGGAGGGGGGGGTGGTTTGAGATAGAGGCACCAAATTTTCAGCATAGCGCCTGGTCCCTCTCCTTAAAACACCCCCCAAAGTTTCAAAATTATTGGGCCAAGTGGTCCAAATCTACAGGCCTCAAAAGAAGGTGCTCCTATCCTTCATTATTTCCAAATAGAGGGAAGGCGTTTAAAAGAAGTGCGGTCCCTTTAAATGCGATGGCCGGAACTCCTTTTGGAGTTCCATCATGCTTGTCACACCCTTGATCCCGGCTCCACCCCCAAAGTCTCCAGATATTTCTTGAGTCAGGCCTAGCAACCCTATGTACGACACACTGGCTCTGGTCGCACACACTGAATAATGCACTTTCAATCAACTTTCGTTGCACTTTCCAACTGGATTTTACTGTGTGAACTGGCAGGAAGTGCCAGTTGGAAAGTGAAGAAGAAGAAGATATTGGATTTATATCCCGCCTTCCACTCTGGAGAGTCTCAGAGCGGCTCACAATCTCCTTTCCCTTCCTCCCTCACAACAGACATCCTGTGAGGTAGATGAAGATATTGGATTTATATCCCACCCTCCACTCCGGAGAGTCTCAGAGCGGCTCACAATCTCCTTTCCCTTCCTGCCTCACCCCCTGTGAGGTGGGTGGGGCTGGAGAGGGCCCTCACAGCAGCTGCCCTTTTAAGGACAACCTCTGCCAGAGCTATGGCTGACCCAAGGCCATGCCAGCAAGTGCAAGTGGAGGAGTGGGGAATCCAACCCGGTTCTCCCAGATAACAGTCCGCACACTTAACCACTACACCAAACTGGCTCTCCACACCAAACTGTCTCTCTGCATCGGAACAGGATTGAAAGTGCATTATTCAGTTCGAGTGACTGCAGCCATTGTATCTCAAAGAGGTACAAGGACTCCTTGAAGAAATCCCTTGGCACCTTTCGCATCAACCATCACCAGTGGTCTGACCTAGCCTCAGATCGCAAAGCATGGAGGCACACCATCCACCAGGCTGTCTCTTCCTTTGAGAACGCACGCATAGCTGGTCTTGAGGACAAAAGGAGATTGAGGAAGAATCGCACTGCTACAGCACCAACCCCAAATCAGACTTTTTCCCTGCAGCCACTGTGGCCGGACCTGCCTGTTCGGCATTGGTCTTGTCAGCCACCAGCGAGCCTGCAGCAGACGTGGACTACTGCACCCTTCTTAAATCTTCATTCGTGAAGTCAAGCTGAGAGAGAGAGAGAGCAAAGGTGTCCACAGGCTCAAAGGGCAGGGGACCCTCGTTCTATGTGCAAAGCTCCTGCTCTGCCCCTGAGCCTTCCCACCCTCCAGTTCAACACGATCAAATCCATTAGAAAAGTGAGGGTTGTTACCTGCTTAATAATGTCTACTGGTTATAGCAGGAATGATAGATAAAAGGCTAGATCCTGCTTATTCCTCAGCTGCTGCCGATGTTCCAGCAGCAGGGATGACAAATGGAGAGCTGTCCTTGAATGTCCCCCGTTGTAACAGGTACTGACCGCTGATAAGAACATGTAGCCACAGCCCAGCAAGGGGACTAATAAATGGACATTGAAAAATAAACGATATCAAATCAAAGTCTAGCTTGAACACTTATTTTTGATGTCCTATACCAGGGGTGTCAAACTTGTAATTAAGGGGCCATATCAGGGCCCCGGAGGGCTCCTATCAAGCCGCCAAGCAACTGGCTGTCATCTGCTGCCTTCTCCCTCTCTCTTGCTTCCTTCTGCAATACAGCTTGCTTTGCCAGGCTTGCTCGATTGCACAGGAGCTATAAAGCAAAACCTCTATTTTCTCCATTGGCTGAGGCATCTTCCTGTCCTGGTCCCCTGGGGAAGGAAGGAAAGAGCCAGAGCTTCCTTTGCCCAGTTCCCTGGACCCCATGGGAAAGATACAAAGAAAGCATCTTTAAGACCAATGAGTGCTAATGTTTTAAGCAGGTTTTAATTTTTTAAAATATATATTTTTGTGTTTGTGTTCTTTATAAAATTTATATCTCTGCTACCTAATCTTAAGTAGGTGCACACATATGGCCCAGCCCAACATGGTTCGGCCGAACCCAACATGACCCATCCCAACAAAGTCTAATTTATGTCTGATCCGGCCCTCATAACAAATGAGTTCAACACCCCTGTCCTAGACTGATTTCTCACTAGGCTTGGAGCCCTCACCCCCCCCCCCCAGCTCTTCTGTCTGATTTTGCACAACCTGCCACAGGGCCGTGACCTGCCCCACCTCTTTTCCATGGCAAGCAGAAACCAGTTTTCAGAGGATTGTGCTTGCCACGAGAAAGAGGCAAGGCAAGTCACCGCCCCGAGCAGGTTGTGCAAAATCAGACAGAAGAGCTGGGGGGGGGTGGATGGGCTCCAAGATCAGAACAAGCCTAGTGAGAAATGGGTCCTAGTTTTGTATTGGTGAGGAATAGTTTGTCCTTGGGGAAATATTCACATTTATAATCTCTAACCTGTTGTTTGAATGGAGCAGCTCTGTGGCATAGCTGTTAGAGTGTCAGAAAACCACTGGGGTACAAATATCCAAATAAAATAAATGAATAAAAGATTCCTCACTTACCTCAAGTGAATGCATAAACTGGTGCTAAGTGGGATATCAGCACCAGGTAGCAGAACACAAAGGGACTGTTCAGACACACAGACCGATTTCGCACACAGTTTACCCCGCGGTCACGTTCCTTTTCTCTGCGCAGCGTCCGTCCCATTTCCCACTATCTGCACTGGAGTTACAGGAAGTGCCATGGCTTTCGCATAGCAAACGTAAACTGGGTTTTAGCAGTTAATGTTTGCTACACAAAAGCCGCAACACTTCCTGTAACTCCAGCGCAGATAGTGGGAAATCCGACAGACGCTGCGCAGAAAAGAGGAATGTGACCACGGGGTAAGCTGTGTGCGAAATCAGTAACAGTTTAATCAGTTGTCACTGTTGTTCCCCATTGGATTAAAAGTGGATGATCAGACAGCAATTGTTGTGCCCCCTCCCCCAATCCTTCTTTGAACCTGATTATTTTGTTACCTGTTCTTTTGTGGTGTTTTCTGAGTTGTCCAGTTTCACCTCATAGTTTTCTTTGTCTGAATAGTTCTGGTGCTATATTAACCAACTCCCGGATGTCTGAAGGCTGTCCCACAGCAAATGGAGCCTCAAACATCCAGTTTAGAGTCACCATTTTTTTTACTAGTTAGTGATATGTGCATAATCACATATAAAATGTTTTCTGCCCTATGCGCATGCACGGAGGTAGCATTTATGCACTTATGCACATAATACTGGTGGTGGTGGGGGGGGGAACTGCACAGCACTGTTGCGTGGAAGGCAGAGGACAAATTCACCCCGGAGCGATGCAAATTGCAGTGTGGTAGTCTGATCACTAAAATCCGAAACAAAGATAGTCAGGAAAGAACCAGGTCAGTTTAACATGGACTCAACACACTGTGTGACCAAGGCCTTAGAGTGCTTTTACCTTTAATCTTACCTTTTTAGTTGCTTCCCCTCCCCCCCCCTCTGAAATTCAACTGCCCGGAACTGGATGGCCTGGGTTAGCTTCATCTTGTCAGATCTTGGAATTTAAGCAGGGTTGGCCCTGCCTAGTATTTGGATGGGAGATCACTGAGGAATACCAAGGTTGCAATGGAGAGGCAGGAGATGACAAACCACCTCTGGATGTCTCTTGCATTGAAAACCTCATTCGGGTTGTCGAAAACCAGTTTAACGGCTAATAATGAGAATCCGCGTTGAGGCGGGTCTATCATTTACAATGCTGAACCACAAAACTTGGATTTAAACATGCAGCAATAACCACAACAACCGATGTCCCAGGTAAATCTCCATTTTGACCCTTCATCAGGCCGTAATTCTATGGTAAAGCCTGGAGCACGAAGATGAGACTGAATAAAGTAGAATGCATATCAATCCAAGTTTTTGTGGTTCAACATTGTATATGCATGTATAAAAAGGTAAAGGCAGCCCCCTGTGCGAGCACCAGTCGTTTTCAGCTCTGGGGTGACGTTGCTTTCACAACGTTTTCACGGCAGAATTTTTATGGGTGCTTTCCCCCCAGAATTTACATACATATTATTTAACACTATACAGCCATTTATTTGTTACACGCTATCGCATCTTGTGGCTTTGAATTCCATAAGTTAATGGGAGGCTGAATACCAGCTGGGGGACGGAAAACAGCAGGCAATCCGCAGGTTACAACAGATTATGCTGATACTGTTAATACGGCTGCCATGAAAAAAAGATACTTCTATGGAAGTGAAGGCTGCATTAACTCTGTTACTGATCTATAATTGGTAGGCATTACTGGATACAATTTATGCCCCAGAAAAGAGTCATTAGAGCCAGATCACTGACAGGCTAATGGAAACAGTCATGTGCAAGAAAGATCACAAAGATGACAAGCGCCGCAAAGAGCACTGCGAGGTACAGCAGGCCTGTTCAATCATGCCCTTCGGTATATAAAATGTACTTAATGTTATATGGAATAGTTTAAATTCTACGGCTCAGGTTGAGCTCCTGTTCTAAAAGGTGCCAAAGCGAAGACGTCTTCCGTACATGTGACAAAGCAGAGGTTTATGAAAATGCTGTTTTGTGGCGCTAACTAAAAATGAAGTGTTTTTTCTTTAAAAAAATCTAACAAGAGGATTATTTACGAAAAAGGTGAGGACAGGAAAGCGGAGATCAATTTGTCAAAAAGTAAATTACAGCTACAGCTCATGTGAAAAACTTCTTTTTGTGGCTCACAGTAAAAAATGCGGAGGTTGTTAAAGAAACGTTGGCCTCTGTTCCTGGATCCAGGGGGTTTTATCAATACTTCTTGTCAATGTCACAAGTGAAGCTTCACAGCTTTCGGTCCCATTACTAAGGACGATGGAAGAAAATAAGCAATAAATCCGGTGTTCTCTTTACAATGTTTTCCTGGGTGCAGTCTAACATTTGGACTTTTATTGAAGGCGATTTTGTTTGTTTGTTTCCAGTTAGAACATCTGATGTGCAACTTTCCTTTCTCCCATCTCTCATCCTTCCTACAACTACTAATCAATTGTACAAACTATCCGAAACTTTAGTGAGCAAGAAAAGAAAGTAGAGACAAATAGTTAGGAGAAAGGAAAGAGGTGTCCAGAGCATCTTTCCCTCTGAGCCGAGTTAGTGTGAGCTAGCTCAGTTTTTTAGCCTCCACCTCACACATTTTTTTCTTAGCTCGGGCAGGCTGGCCCCAGAGCAAACTAATTGATGCAGTAGCTCCCAACTTCAATTCCAGTAGCTCATGAAGTAGAATTTTTGCTCACAAGACTCCACAGCTAAAAGGGAGTATTGGTCCAGAATCATAAAGCAATCAATGGAAAAGTCGAGACAAATAGTTAGGAGAAAGGAAAGAGGTGTCCAGAGCATCTTTCCCTCTGAGCCGAGTTAGTGTGAGCTAGCTCAGTTTTTTAGCCTCCACCTCACACATTTTTGTCTTAGCTCGGGCAGGCTGGCCCCAGAGCAAACTAATTGATGCAGTAGCTCCCAACTTCAATTCCAGTAGCTCATGAAGTAGCATTTTTGCTCACAAGACTCCACAGCTAAGAGGGAGTATTGGTCCAGAATCATAAAGCAATCAATGGAAAACAGGACTTATAGGTCTCACTCCCTGCTCAGTGCAGGAAATCCAAGCGGAAGCCTTTTTGATGCAATGGTTAAGAGCAGCAGACTCTGATCTGGGAGAACCAGGTTTTATTCCCTTCTCTTCCACATGCAGCCTTCTGGGTGACCTTGGGCCACTCCCAGTTCTCTCAGAACTCTCTCAACCCCACCTAGCTCACAAGGCGCCTGTTGTGGGAAGGGAAGGGGTTGTAAGCTTCTTTGGGACACCTTAAAATACAGAAGCAGAGTATAAAAACCAAGCGATGTTCTAGGTTTTGCTTGAAGACCACCACCGAGGAAAAGTTGCCCTAAGGCAGTGCCAGCCCTGGGGTACATGGCGCCCCAGACAGGCTTCCTGTTTGGCACCCCCCCCACCGCGCTCCGTCTCGCGTGCACCCCCCCGGCTGCTGCTACCACCCTCCTTCTTCTCCCTGCGATGATGCTGGACCCTGCCTGCCTTTCCCCCCCACTGCTGCCAGCCCCCCCCTTCTCTTCCCTTCCACCACTCTTCCCCACCCCAGCTGGGCCCTACCGGCTTTGAGGCAGCCGCACGTTTTTGGGAGGCAGCACTGCAGGAGCCTTCACTCCCCCTCACTTCCGGTTCCAGAAAGGAGGGGGGAGAAGCGTCCTGCAGCACTGCCTTCAAAAAACATGCGGCTGCCTCACCAGTAAGGCCCAGCATCATCGCGGCAAACTGGGCTGGGGAAGAGTGACGGAAGAGAAGGGAAGGACGGGGGCTGGTGGCGGCGGTGGCAGGAAGGCAGGCAGGCAGGCAAACTAGGTGGTTGTCTTGGGCCAATTTGGCACCCAATTTGGAGGGAGATCCCAATTTGGCGCCCCCCTTCTCGGTGCCCTAGGCAACAGCCTAGATTGCCTAGTTGGTGACCGGCCCTGCGCTAGGGAACTGGTTCCATTGTTGAACCACTCATAATGTTAGGAAGTTTCTCTGCTACCTGAAGCCCCTTTTGATCTACTTGCGGCAATCTTTGAGTATATATATTCATGAAGTGACTTGTCCATTTGGATCAGGACTCACTTGCAAGTTCTCTCTCTCTCGCCATTTCTGACTTTGTCCTTTGGCCATAGTAAAAAAAAGAAAGGCTCGTTCTTTGTTGTTTGCTCTTTGATGGAGTTTCTAACTGTTGGAGTCAGCAGGATTACAAGCCGGCATCCCAGTTGGAACTCTGTACTGAAGCAACCAAACTCCATGTATACGAGACATTTCTTTGCTTTAAATTCATTTGCTGGTAGAACACTCCAGGTTTTTATGCCAGACATACAGTGATGGGAATATCAAATCAACCACTATAGGGAGCAAAACAAAGCAACAAAAATGAGAATGCAAAAGAGTCCCATTAATGTACCTTATAGTGTATCTGGTTCCAGAGGTAAACGCTCAGTTACACAGACCTCAAACTAATCCAGTTTACGAAGCAACTGCTGGGTTTTTGGTATAAGGAGAAGGGTAATGATAATCCAAAGGAAGGCAGGGCTTTCACATCTGTTTCAAGGTTTTTTTTTATTTTTAAAGATAAGAAAAAGGGAAAAGGAAATACAAAAGTAATAATACAACTATTGTGAAAATGAGGATACATTCTGCATGTTGCCATATCATTCATATAAAAAAGTCTCATTATATTGTTATACTCTTAACTTCTCATCACAATAGACATCTAGAATTGTATTGTAAGTTTCCATTTAAGTTATCAGTTAAAGTTAAATTCCAAGCATATAAATTGAAGAATATTAACTACAATTCACACCAAAGCAGTTTAAGAGTCTAACCACACATATACTGTAACATCTCTCAATATTCTCTTGCTTCTTCCTTGGATTTCCCAGCAAGCAATATGTAGTCCATCTGGGCTTTCACATCTTGACAGTTTGGTGTAGCGGTTAAGTCTGCAGACTCTTATCTGGGAGAACCGGGTTTGATTCCCCACTCCTCCACTTGCACCTGCTGGCATGGCCTTGGGTCAGCCATAGCTCTGGCAGAGGTTGTCCTTGAAAGGGCAGCTGCTGTGAGAGTCCTCTCCAGCCCCACCCACCTCACAGGGTGTCTGTTGTGAGGGAGGAAGATAAAGGAGATTGTGAGCCGCTCTGAGACTCTTTGGAGTGGAGCGCGGGATATAAATCCAATATCTTCTTCTTCTTCTAGACATACTACTTATATAGGGTGACCATATTTCTTCTAATACCCACCCTATAATTTCACTAGATTTACCGCCAAGGGAGATATTCCTTTGGCTGTACTGGAAAGGTAGATTATCAGTCACTGAAGAATTCAGATAAAGAAGAAGAAGAAAAGAAACCCATTGCATATTTCTAGACTGGAGGACAGACCTCAGAAAACAAATGTAAAGACTCAGAGGTAGCATTTGTGATAGGAACAAGCTCTGCGGCGGATAGTTTATTACCAGAGAGCAAAATGAATACCGTATATGCCTTGCAGTAGCTTTGTGTTAAATTCAATACAACTCATGTGCATTGCAAACAGTACAAAGGGGGTATAACGATTTCACAGGAAGCTTATTTCTGATGCTCAAAGGACTGAGAAAACAGTAAATACCTGCAACTATCGTAATTCCGTAAACAAGCAGCCCCTTATCTGCCAGACTGGAGCCTGAAAGCGGCGTGCCTCAGTAGCCATCAAAACAGTTCATGGTAATAAAGTTTAATAATGCAATTGAAAGCAACGTCCGGAGGCCAAAGAAAGAAGGAATCTATAAAGCAAAGCTGGTAAGAAGTAATGTGCTCAATGTGACGGCCCTCACACACCTCATGAGAGCAGCCTGCCATACCAGGAGAAATGCTGGTAGTTCTTCCGCAAATTGTGGGATTGTTTTCTGTGGCCCCGGAAGGTAGGACCAGAACCAATGGGTTGAAATTAGATCAAAAGAGTTTCCGGCTCAACATTAGGAAGAACTTCTTGACCGTTAGAGCGATTCCTCAGTGGAACAGGCTTCCTCGGGAGGTGGTGGGCTCTCCTTCCTTGGGGTTTTTTAAACAGAGGCCATCTGACAGCAATGAGGATCCTGTGAATTTAGGGGGAGGTGTTTGTGAGTTTCCTGCATTGTGCAGGAAGTTGGACTAGATGACCCTAGAGGTCCCTTCCAACTCTATGATTCTATTATTCTTCCTTCTTCCTATAACACTGAGGATGTTGTCTCTTCCATATCAATTGAAGTGTCACTTTAAGTGAAAACTGATGGCAACTGCAGGTTGTCTCTGTGTCTCCTGCTGCCCAATGCCTGGTCACCACAGGGACAGTCCACTGCCTTGTGAGCCCCTGGAGAAATAACTACTGTTCAACTGCCTGCTTCCTGGTGCTCCTTTTAAAGTAGCATGTCCAAGAGGTTGGAGGTCTACGTGGTACAGAGAACCACCCCAGCATCCAGTTATAAAATATTTGTTTAAAAAAAATGTTTTCAAGCATAGTTTTAGTACTACTTCCATTTGACCATGGGTAGCAAGCAGTGTTCCCTCTAAGCTGAGTTAGTGTGAGCTAGCTCACAATTTATTTTTTAGTCTCTGGCTCACACACTTTTGTTTTAGCGCAGGAAAAATGGCCCTAGAGCAAACTAATGTATGCAGCTTTAATGCCAGTAGCTCACAAAGTTGAATTTTTGCTCAGGAGACTTTGCAGCTTAGAGGGAACATTGGAGCAAGGAAATATGTAAAACACAAATTCTCTTTCCCTCTCTCTCTACATACCCTATCAGTTGTTAAAATATAGGGCAAAACCCTTTAACTTAGGTGGCTACAAATACCTACAGCAATGCCATTACCTTGAATCTCCGTCCAGCTCTTTAGGCCAGCACATGGTAAAAAAGATGACTGCCTTCCCAGAGGAGAGGTCTGTATGTACTCATGGACTCAGCACCCAAGGGAAAAGAGCCCTCCCTTCCGTTGCAAGAAGTCTTTATTGTCTCCCACTTTCCCAGTCTGAATGGTGAGGTTTTGCCAAGTAATACTCAGATATACTATGAAAGAATAGGTGAAGCTTTATTGATTTGGTACTAGTTCAGACCTTTCCCTCCTGGGGCCTTGTCAGAAGTGAAAGCAAAAATCACAAACAGTCTTCAGTAACTCAGGGAAGTGTGAGCTTTCCCCCCCCCCCACCTCCCCAGACCTTGAAAGTCAGTTTGGTGTGGTGGTTAAGTGTGTGGACTGTTATCTGGGAGAACCAGGTTTGATTCTCCACTCCTCCACTTGCAGCTGCTGGAATGGCCTTGGGTCAGCCATAGTTTTGGCAGAGCTGTTCTTGATAGGGCAGCTTCTGGGAGAGCTCTCTCAGCCTCACCTTTACCTCCCAGGGTGTCTGTTGTGGAGGAGGAAGGTAAAGGAGATTGTGAGCTGCTCTGTGACTCTCATTCAGAGAGGAGAGCAGGATATAAATCCAATACTTTCTTCTTCTTAACAGATAACACTTCACAGAACCGTTCAATGGGAATGTATCTCATCTCCTGCAAAGTGAATGCTATTCCCAGCCTCCATCTCCAGACGGTGGAGAAGGAGAGAGGAACCTCTGCATTCCCAGGTGCCACCAACATCTCCACTGTGAGAGATGAAACGACCTTTTACAGACCATTCCAAGAACATTACGTGTTCAACACAGCATACCCCCCTTAATATACTGCTTAGCGAGATGGTGACAGTTACATGTAGAACCACTCATGAAGGAAGACATGACATGAGACATTGTATGGTCAAATAAGTGTTTCCGAGGACTTCTTCCTGAAGATTATTCCTGGATCTGTTCTAGGATAAAATTGTCCAATCTCTGTTCCTTGCTAGTAGAAAGGGGAAGTACACATTATCTCCCCGGCTAGATCAATTCGCACGTGTATGAAGGTGAGCTGATGCAATCTGGGAAGCTATCAAACGGACTTCCGCCTACCACCTGGACCCTACCCAGAGGAGAAAAAAACCTGCTCAAATGCAAAGTTCCTTTCAAACCTCCCAGGACAAAATGCATTTCTTCACAATATATCTAAACATTTTCAAAATGGCATAGCTGATGAAAAAGAGCATTTGCGGCTAGAAACATTTTGGGATGCATTCATCTTTCGTATTGTATTAAATATTCTCTTGCACCCGTAGGCACCCATTTGTTTTTCCCTGCATTCCCCCCTCCCGCTTCCTTGCTCGCAGCTCCCAATCTCATCTTTTATTGTATTTGCCTTTTGAATTCCTCTCCAGAGCACTTCGACAGAAGTTTAGGCTTTCTAAGGAACCCCATTGACCTATTTTTCTTTCATGGAAATAATGCATTCTTCCTGTTCGTCTTCCATTCATTGGTTCAGCTCAACTGAGCCCAGCGTGGGGGTGAAAAGCAGAAGCAAAGGGAGTTTTTAAAAATTTAATGGCTTGAGGCAGAGGGGGAAGAACATTAAAGACAAGAACATCTGGGAAAACCAAAAGCCTGTCTGAAAGCTGAGAGCCAAGACAGTGACCGCTCCAGGTGTTTGTTGAGGGGGTGTGGAGTGAGTGATCCTCAGCACTGATCAGGAAAGAAGCACCAGTGATTCACCTGTGGCTAGCAGTCGCAGTGTTGTACAAGCCACAGCCTTGTATACGCCTTGTTTGTGGTCTAAAGTAGGTGGGAAAGAAACCAGGAATTCGTAAGGGGCGGGCACTTTCCACCCTGTGAATCTTGTGGAACTAATGCATAGAGAGCTTCAAGAGGGGATTGGATAAACATCTGGAGCAGAGGTCCATCAGTGGCTATTAGCCACAGCATATGTTGGAACTCTCTGTCTGATGCTCTGTATTCTGGGTGCTTGGGAGGGGCACAGTGGCAGGGCTTCTATTCTCCTGGCCCCACTGGTGGACCTCCAGATGGCACCTGGTTTTTTGGCCACTGTGTGACACACAGACCGATTTCGCACTCAGCTCATCCCACAGTCACATTCCTCTTCTCTGCGCAGCATCTGTCGGATTTCCCACTATCTGCGCTGGAGTTACAGGAAGCGTTGTGGCTTTTATGCAGCAAACGGAAACTGGTTTTTAGTGGTTTCCGTTTGCTGCGTGAAAGCTGCAATGTTTTTTGTAACTCCGGCGCACGTAGTGAGAAATCCGACGGACGCTGCGCATAGAAGAGGAACATGACCGCAGGGTAAGCTGAGTGCGAAATCAGTCAGAGTGTTGGACTGGATGGGCCACTGGTCTGATCCAACATGGCTTCTCTTATGTTCTTATGTGGACTCACACTTGTACCATATAATATTTTCACACCACAGCTGAAAAAAAAGCCAACTGAATCCATCATAATAGCTGAGTTTAAATATACTGTTGAGGCTATTCGTTCAGAGAGTCATTGGAATGCCCTCTGCTAATTTAGAATTACTTCAGAGTCTTTTGAATGGTAGTCCACTTATTGCTTCTGGGCATATTTGCAAAAACCCACAAAGGCTGAAACCTTCCACAGGGCACCATATCATTGAAGGCAAAAGTCAGGTGTTAATGGATTAACAAAGGGATAAATCAGAGGTCCCTGTCCCTTTATTCGATAACACTTCAGTCGAGGCTTAAATTAGGGGCAAAATGAGGATCATGAAACCCTAATGGCGTTTTAAGGGATGCCATTTTGACGCGCATTTTATCATCGTAACATTGCCATTGGTCAGGCCATCTGCTTGGAGAAATTAGTCTAACTGCCGCTAAGTGGTATGAAGATAAGACTTTGAGAAGGTATAATGTCCTTGAGATTAACGAAGATGGCATAAATCTCGTTAAAACTAATGCATGGACAAGCCATGCCGACGATTCTGTCCGGAGAGATACTGCAGGAATGAAACAAAGACAAATTCCAAAGGACATTCCAAGTATGGAACTGACTAGCAGTTATTGCATATGTGCTCTGTAGAGCTCTGTAGAGTTTGTATACATCGTTTGTATCTGAAGAAATGTGCTTGCACACGAAAGCCGATACTTTGAATACTAACCCTAAGGGCCCCTTGGCAACGCAGAGCCTGTTCACAAGCTAGGTTCAATGTGCTACCATCTGCGATACTTCTTGGAAGATTCCATAAAACTCCCTATGCCAACAGACTGTGCACTTGTGTACGTCCAGAGATAGAAACTTTAAAACGTGTGTTTGTAAACTGTACTTTTTACTTTGACTTGCACTCCATACTCATTGACCCCTGTTTGAGTGAGCAAACAGCAAAGCCCGACAAATATAAAATTGTCTTTTTGTTGTCAACTCGGAACCAATTGGTAATTGAAACTGTTGCATTTTTTTTTTTTATCTAGCATCTAGGAGACGCTTAATGTATTTGCATGTTGCCATTTGATGGATGGATTGGTGCCTTGTTATGTTCGATATCATGCCAATAAAGGTTGCTGTTGTTATTATTATTACTATTGTTGATAACTGGGAGAGCCAGTTTGGTGTAGTGGTTAAGTGTGCAGACTCTTATCTGGGAGAAACGGGTTTGATTCCCCACTCCTCCACTTGCACCTGCTGGAATGGCTTTGAGTCAGCCATAGCTCTGGCAGAGGTTGTCCTTGAAAGGGCAGCTGCTGTGAGAGCCCTCTCCAGCCCCACCCACCTCACAGAGTGTCTGTTGTGGGGGAGGAAGGTAAAGGAGATTGTGAGCCGCTCTGAGACTCTTCGGAGTGGAGGGCGGGATATAAATCCAATATCTTCATCTACCTCACAGGGCGTCTGTTGTGGGGGAGGAAGGTAAAGGAGATTGTGAGCCGCTCTGAGACTCTTTGGAGTGGAGGGCGGGATATAAATCCAATATCTTATCTTCTTCTTCTACTTTGAATAAAACTTTGTTGGGCTTAAAGGTGCCACTGGATTTAAACTTTGTTCTAGTAGTTCACCAATTTGCTTTTGGCATAATGATAATAGTAAGTGAAATATTTCCATTTCTGTAATAGTTCATTAGCGAGGCTGTGGCAAGATTTTTGGCTGACATCCTTAAATTTAAATCTGACCATGTTTGAATGCATCTGTAAGCTCGGTTTCATTTTGATTTTATCTCCAATGTTTAAATTTTTATATTCTGTGTATTTTTATTTGCAACTTATGCCATTAAAGGTTTGGTATGGTATGGTATGGTATGGTATGGTATGGTATGGTATGGTATGGTATTGCATGGTATGGTATGGTATGGTATGGTATGGTATGGTATGGTATGGTATGGTATGGCATGGCATGGCATGGCATGGTATGTAATAGTTCATAAAAGTCTTTCCTTGAATGAAATAAGCTGGCTGCTGTGAGAAGCATCTGACACAGCAGTGATTCACAAAGTGCTAAATCCGGTAGGAGGAGCCGCTCTACAAACTAGTCTCCAGGCACACGAGAAAACAGGATTACAGCTTTGAGAATCTTCATCCTGCCACTGTGGCCACAGAGGAGAAAGTCATTTTAATAGTCTGCCGGGAAGAAGGTTTTATTATGACAATTAAGAACATATAAGAACATAAGAGAAGCCATGTTGGATCAGGCCAATGGTCCATCCAGTCCAACACTCTGTGTCATGCAGTGGCTAGAAAACCAAGGTGCTGTCAGGAGAAGAAGAAGAAGAAGATATTGGATTTATATCCCGCCCTCCACTCCGAAGAGTCTCAGAGCGGCTCACAATCTCCTTTACCTTCCTCCCCCACAACAGACACCCTGTGAGGTGGGTGGGGCTGGAGAGGGCTCTCACAGCAGCTGCCCTTTCAAGGACAACCTCTGCCAGAGCTATGGCTGACCCAAGGCCATTCCAGCAGGTGCAAGTGGAGGAGTGGGGAATCAAACCCGGTTCTCCCAGATAAGAGTCCGCACACTTAACCACTACACCAAACTGGCTCTCCATCAGGTGCCATCAGGAGGTCCATCAGTGGGGCCAGGACATTAGAAGCCCTCCCACTGTTGCCCCTCCCAAGCACCATGGAAGGGAAGGGAGGGAGGGAGGAAGGAACATAAGAGAAGCCATGTTGGATCAGGCCAGTGGCCCATCCAGTCCAACACTCTGTGTCACACAGTGGCCAAAATAAACCAGGTTCCATCATACGGTCCACCAGTGCGGCCAGGACACTAGAAGTGTTCCCACCATGTCCCCCCCCCCAAAAAAAGCACCAAGAATTCTAATTCAAGAAGCATTTTAAGGTAGATGCTGAGCTGACATAATTGAGTCCACCTGCCGTTGAAGTCAGGGGTATGTGATGTAAATGAGTTGTGCTAATGAACACTGGCCCTTCAGGTTGCTGTTACACTGCCATGGTGAACGATGTCGATGCGTGGCAAAGGAGGAGGAGGAGGAGATTAGATTTATACCCCACCCATCACTCGGAGTCTCAGTGGCTTACAATCTCCTTCCTTTTCCCCTCCCCACAACAGACACCTTGTGGGTAGGTGGGGCTGAGACAGCTCTCCAAAAACTGAGAGGAACAGCTCTGAGAGAGTTATGACTGACCCAAAGTCACTCCAACAGATGCAGGGGTGGAATTCTAGCTGGAGCTCCTTTGCACATTAGGCCACACAGTTTGCAAGGTTCTTTTTTATAAGCTCTTGGAGGATTGGCTACATCAGGGGTGTGTGGTCTCATATGCAAAGGAGCTCCTGCTAGAATTCCACCCCTGAGCAGATGTATGTGGAGGAGAAGGGAATCAAACCTATTTACGCAAAACTGCCTTTCAGCTTTTTTGTATCTAGGGGCTTCACTGAATACTCCCTTTATTTATATCCTCCTGCTCCTCCCGGGAGCTCCATAGTCCTCCACTTCCCCACTATCCTCACCAGGGATTCAGCTGACTGGAGGTGGCTGAGCCAAAGTAATCCAGTAAGCTTCAGGGTTAGCCACTGAGAGCCAGAATGGTAAAGTGGATAGATTGTTGGATTAGGATTATTCAGAAAAGATCAGGGATTATTAGGAAAGGGACTGAGACTCAGACAGCTGATATTGTAATGTCCCTGTACTGATCTATGGTGCAGCCTCATTTGGAATAATGTGTGCAGTTCTATTTAACTGCAAGCGCCAGTCGTTTCCAACTCTGGGGTGACGTTGCATGGCAACATTTTCACAGCAGACTTTTTACGGGGTGGTTTGCCATTGCCTTCCCCAGTCATCTACACTTTCCCCCCAGCAAGCTGGGTACTCATTTTACTGACCTCGGAAGGATGGAAGGCTGAGCCAACCTTGAGCTGGCTACCTGAACCCAGCTTCCGCCAGGATCAAACTCAGGTTGTGACTCGTGAGCAGAGAGCTTGGACTGCAGTACTGCAGCTTTACCACTCTGCGCCATGGGACTCCTATATTATTCTATTATACAGGGCTTTTTTTTTTGTAGCAGGAACTCCTTTGCATTTTAGGCCACACAGCCCTGATGTAGCCAATCCTTCTGGAGCTGACAGTAGGCCCTGTACTAAGAGCCCTGAAAGCTCTTGGAGGATTGGCTCCATCAGGGATGTGTGGCCTAATATGCAAAGGAGTTCCTGCTACAAAAAAAAAGCCTGGTTCTATACATTGCAGAGCTGTGAAAAGTACAGAGGAGGGCAACCCAGATTATTAGGGGGCTGAGGCACCTTCCCTATGAGGAAAGGCTGAAGAGCATAGGATTTTCTGGTTTAAAATTATGCATGGGGTGGGGAGAACTCTCTCTAAACACTAGAACAGGGGTGTCAAACTCATTTGTTATGAGGGCCTGATCTGACGTAAACGAGACCTTGTTGGGCCAGGCCATGTCGGGTTGGGCCGAGCCATGTTGGGCCAGGCCATGTGTGTACCTGTATAAGATTAGGTAACAGATAAATTTTATAAAGAACATAGACAAACACAAACATACACTCGTTGATCTTAAAGATGCTTTGTTTGTATTTCTCCCATGGGATCCAGGGAATGGGGAAAAGAAAGCTCTGGCTCTTTCCTTCCCCAGGGGACTGGGGGAGAGGAGCCTCAGCCAATAGAAGGAAAAGAGGCTTGGCTCAGTAGCAATTGAGAGAGCCTGGCAAAGCAAACTATTCCTTCCTCCCTCCTCAGCCAATGGAGGAATTTGATGATTTGCTCTGTAGCTCCTGTGCAAGCCTTCCAAAGCAAGCCGTTATGCAGAAGGAAGCAAGAGAGAGGGAGAAGGCAGCAGTTGACAGCCAGTTGCTCGGGGGCCTGACAGGAACCCAAGGGGGGCCTGTTGGCCCCAAAACTGCATGTTTGACACCCCTGCAGTAGAACTTGAGAGCATCCACTGAAGCTGATGGGCAGCAAATTCAAGACCGACAAAAGGAAATACTCCTTTACACAGACAGTGATTGAAATGTGGAATTCACTGCCAGAAGACGAAGAGATGGTCAATGGAATGAACAGCTTTCCGAGAGGGCTAGATAGGTTAATGGAGGATAAGTCAAATAAATCAGTGACTACTAGGCATGGTGACTGAAGAGAACCTTCACATTCAGAGGCACTAAGCCTCTGAATCCCAGAGCCAGGAGACCACATCAGGGGAAGGCCTCAGCCTCTGTGCCCTGCTGTTGACCCTCCAAAGGAACTGGTTGGCCCCTGTGTGAGACAAGAGGCTGGACTAGATGGACCACTGGTTTGATCCACAAGGGCTCTTCTGATGTTCTTAAGAAGGCCTTAGCCTCTCAGCCCTGCTGTTGGCCCTCCAAAGGAACTGGTTGGCCCCTGTGTGAGACAAGAGGCTGGACTAGATGGACCACTGGTTTGATCCACGAGGGCTCTTCTGATGTTCTTAAGAAGGCCTCAGCCTCTCTGCCCTGCTGTTGGCCCTCCAAAGGAACTGGTTGGCCCCTGTGTGAGGCAAGAGGCTGGACTAGATGGACCACTGGTTTGATCCACGAGGGCTCTTCTGATGTTCTTATGAAGGCATCAGCCTCTCTGCCCTGCTGTTGGCCCTCCAAAGGAACTGGTTGGCCCCTGTGTGAGACAAGAGGCTGGACTAGATGGACCACTGGTTTGATCCACGAGGGCTCTTCTGATATTCTTATGAAGGCATCAGCCTCTCTGCCCTGCTGTTGGCCCTCCAAAGGAACTGGTTGGCCCCTGTGTGAGACAAGAGGCTGGACTAGATGGACCACTGGTTTGATCCACGAGGGCTCTTCTGATGTTCTTATGAAGGCATCAGCCTTCTGCCCTGCTGTTGACCCTCCAAAGGAACTGGTTGGCCCCTGTGTGAGACAAGAGTCTGGACTAGATGGACCACTGGTTTGATCCACGAGGGCTCTTCTGATGTTCTTATGAAGGCATCAGCCTTTTGCCCTGCTGTTGGCCCTCCAAAGGAACTGGTTGGCCCCTGTATGAGACAAGAGGCTGGACTAGATGGACCACTGGTTTGATCCACGAGGGCTCTTCTGATGTTCTTATGAAGGCATCAGCCTTCTGCCCTGCTGTTGACCCTCCAAAGGAACTGGTTGGCCCCTGTGTGAGACAAGAGGCTGGACTAGATGAACCACTGGTCTGATCTAGCAGGGCTCTCCTGATGCTCTTATCCAGGTTCAAATTCCCACCACGTCAAGGAAGTTTGCTAAGTGACCTTTGGCCAGTGACCTTTGACACCCTCGGTGACCTTTGACACCCTCAGCCTAACCATTCTCACAGGATTGTTCTGAGGATAAAATAGGGGAGAGGAGAACCATGCAAGCTGGTTGAGGTTAACTGGGAAGCAAGGCAATGTCTAAATGAAACATTGATGATGATGATGATGATGACGACGACGATGACAATATGATGGTGGTGGTGGTGGTGGTGGTGGTGGTAGTGGTGATGATGTTTTTTTTGTAGCAGGAACTCTTTTGCATATTAGGCCACACACCCCTGATGTAGCCAATCCTCCAGGAGCTTATAGTAGGCCCTCTAAGAAGAGCTCTATAAGCTCTTGGAGAATTGGCTACATCAGAAGGTTGTGGCATAATATGCAAAGGAGTTTCTCCTACAAAAAAGCCAACAACAACAGCAATAACTATTGTTGTTGTTGTTGTTATTCTCACATTTCAACCTTCTATCTGTCCCACTACCAGCTGTGATTCCAAGTCTACGGGTTTGTGGAAAGTATTGACTATTCATAAGCTTAGAAGGAGATCAAAAAGCTTTTGGTTGAAGAAGAAATGTGGTTGCACAAATTCACTCAACAAATTGGAAAAAAAAGGGACAAATAAAGGAAAGGAAGTTAACATCAGCTTAACTTTTTAACTGCATGACTGGCGTCAGGCATAATCAAAATCTATTCATTTCCAGCAGGAAACGCCTGGTGAACCAAAGCAGCATGATGATTGGTATGAAAAGAAGAAATCAATTTTCAAAACAAAACCCTTTTTTAAAAAAAAGCAACAAATCCTAGCAATGCTCACAAAACTTGCATTTCCTCCATCTGGAATAAAAGCTTTGACAGTTCATAATAAACACCTTCCGTGCAAAGGTGTACTTTCCAGCCCCCAGAAGAACTGCCTTCCGTCTCCGTTCTGTCTTCAAGATGGCTGTGATCAGATCAGCAGGTGGCTCTTTGACAGTCCATGGAGCCCTGTTGGCTTCCCTGCCTCTTCTCCCTGCATTCTGGCACTTTGGCTGACCGCCAGGTGGTCTCAGGCTGTTGGGGATACATTTCTCCCACCCTCACCCTCCTTCCGCTATGGCTGCTGCCCTGGTTGGCTCCCAAAGTTGAGTTGCTCTTTGGTTCACCTTCAACAAGGCTGTGGCCAAAGAACATCTGTCAATCTGCAAATGATGGCCCTTCCAGGGACTGCAGGCCATAACTAGACTCAGAGCCAGTTTGGTGTAGCGGTTAAGTGTGCGGACTCTTATCTGGGAGAACCGGGTTCGATTCCCCCCTCCTCCACTGGCACTTTCTGGAATGGCCTTGGGTGAGTCATAGCTCTGGCAGAGGTTGTCCTTGAAAGGGCAGCTGCTGTGAGAGTCCTCTCAGCCCCATCCACCTCACACTGTGTCTGTTGTTGGGGAGTAAGATAAAGGAGATTGTGAGCTGCTCTGAGACTCTGAGATTCAGAGTGGAGGGTTGGATATAAATCCAATATCTTCTTCTTCTTCAGTATCAGGTTGTGCTGGGCAGCAGAGACAGCCTGGCTATCCCGCTTTCTGAGCCTGTTTTCCCTCTGCTTCTTATAGGCAGGGGTGAAATTCTAGCAGGAGCTCCTTTGCATATTAGGCCACACACCCCTGATGTAGCCAATCCTCCAAGAGCTTCCAAAAAAGAGCCTTGGAAGCTCTTGGAGGATTGGCTACACCAGGGGTTTGTGGCCTAATATACAAAGGAGCTCCTGCTAGAATTCCACCCCGGCTTATAGGTATTTAAGTCCTGGAAATGCCCAGAGTTTAGGGTTGCCAGGTCTGTGTTGGAAAATACGTGGAGACTTTGGGGGTAGATCTGGGAGAAGGCAGGGTTTGGGGAGGGGAGGGGCCTCAGCAGGGTATAATGCCATAGTGCCTACCCTTCAAAGCAGCCATTTTCTCCAGGGGAGCTGATCTGTGCCGGCTGCAGATCAGCTGTAAAAATGGGAGAACTCCAGGCCCCACCAGGAGGCTAACATACTACACAGTGCCATGATCAAACAAAGCCGCCACTCTCTTACAAATTATTATATACTGTTTATAAAACTTGACTCTACTCACATCTCACTATTTATGTTACTAATCAAAAATCGCATAATTCCTAACAATATAAAGTGGCACAATTATTATAGACTAGGAGTAAGGCCCATTGTGGGGAAAAAAATACAACAGGCTCTAGAAGGAGGCTCTGGGTGAGTGCCTGCCACCCTTGCTTTTTTCCCACCCACCCAAGTGAAGGCATTAACTTCCCCCCACCTCAAGAGGAGCTTATCTCTGCTATCTAGAGAGCAGTTGTAGATCTGAGTGATCTCCAGTGGTTCCCTAGGAGGAAATGGCATTGTACCTGTCTGAGGTTCCACCCCTCCTCAAACCCCACCCCTTAAATATCCATGGATTCCCTAACCTGGAGTTGGCAACCTATCTCTTTCCCTTTATCTGCCCCTCCGACTTCAGCTTTCCATCTCCTTCCCCCTTCCTGTAGCTTCTACATAGGTTGTTTTCTCCACGGTGAGGGGTGGGGAACCAAAGCAGCTTACATAACTATCTTCTGCCCCCTTTGATCTGAACAACAACCCTGTGAGTCAGTTTAGGCTGGATGTGTGTGACAGGTCTGAAATCAGTCAGTCAGCTTCCACAGCAAGGACCTGGGTCCAGCAGATCCCACTCTGAAGCCCTAACTCCTATGCCCTCCTCAAGTCCACCACAGAATCTCCAGGAATTTCCCAACATGGAAAGATACCAGTGAAGGCCTCTGGGCAACTGTCTGCCATCCTTGCTGTCTTTCCATCCACCCAAGTGAAGGCATTCACTCCCCACCCCCAACTCAAGGGGAGTTGATCTTTGGCATCTGGAAAGCAGTTGTAATTCTGAGTGATCTTCAGCCCTCACCTGGAGATTGGCAACAGTGGTTCTCAAGAGGAAATAGTTGGTTTGGAGTCTATGGCACTGTAACTCTCAGAGGTCCCACCCCTCCTCAAACCCTGACCTCTCCAGGCTTGGGCCGTTAAATCTCCAGGAATTTCCTAACCTGGAGTTGGCAACCTTATCTCCTTCCCTTTATCTTCCCCTCTGGCTTCAGCTTTCCATCACTTGTGCCCTCCCTGTAGCCTCTATTTAGTAAAATTAGTCTTTCTTTACAATGGGGGGTGGGGAACCAAAGCAGTTTACATCATTCTCCCCCCTCCGTGTGGTCTGAATAACAACCTTGTGAGGCATGTTACGCTGGAAGTCTGTGACTGATCTGAAATCAGTCAGTCAGCTTCCACAGCAAAGGACCTGGGTCCAGCAGACCCCACTCTGAAGCCCTAACTCCTATGCCCTCCTCAAAATCGATCACAGAATCTCTAGGAATTTCTCACCAACCTGGAACTGGCAGCCATAGTCAGCACTGGGCCCAGTGAGTTCTGCCTCAGAGGCCTGTAGTGAGACCTTTCAAACCAATAGTTTATCTCTGACAAACTGTTTAATAGTGAGGAGTCATCAGCCATTACATCAACTTGCAGCATTCCCCTCTCCTCTCCCTTTTGATCTGAACAACAACAACCCCATAAGGCAGGTTAGGCTGGTTTGAAATCACCCAGTCAGCTTCTACAGCCCTCACCTGTAGATTGGCAACAGTGGTTCTTCAGGAGGGAAGGCCTCTCCCTCAGAGTCCATTCTGTCAAACGAGCCCACTGTAGCTTGATTGGAATAGAAAGAGTGAAGAGTATTGGCAGGTGAAAATGGCCCCTCCCTGCTGTGAATGAGCATTCCTTTTGCCTCAGTTGAAGAGAAGGAACCCTACTGTTTTCTCATGAACACAGGCCCGTAGCTGGAAGAGGGGGGGGGGGGCAGGCACCACAAATCTTTCCCCTGTTTTACACCCTCACACCTCCTTGCCCGCTCTCAGACGGACTGTCCTGGACTTCCCACAACAGGCCCTGAGGAGAAGCAGTCCTGCTCAGTAAACTCCCTGTAAGCAGAGAACTGTCCCCCTCGAAGGTCAGTGGCCTTCTGCTGGGGTTCTTGCCTGATGGGGTTGGCGGTGGGCGGGGGAGAGCAGAATCAGCCAATGGCACGGCAGAGACAGTGTGAGCCAATCCTGTGCAAGTCACATCTAACGAACGAAAATCCTCAGAATTGCAACCACGGTTGGACTTTTATTTATATAACTGATTCAATGTCCCCCCAAATTCTCTTAAAGTCCAGACTCCATACTTGAAAGACAAAAAAAGGTGCTTGTACAAACATGCTTGTAACAAACAAACTTCCTTTTTTTTTTTTTACTGGATAGAGAGTCTCCTTGTTCCTCCTCCAGTAGAACTCCATTTCCAAGGAGGGGTCAGGGCTTTTTTTTGTATCAGGAGCTCCTTTGCATATTAGGCCACACCCACTCGATGCAGCCAAGCCTCCAAGAGCTTACAGGGCTCTTAGTACAGCTCCAGGAGGATTGGCTACATCAGGGGTGTGTGACCTAACATGCAAAGGAGTTCCTGCTACAAATAAAAGCCCTGGAGGGGTCAATATGTCTTATATCATTCACTATTACAAGCACCCATTCTTAGGAGGAACCAATTTTGGTCTCTAGAGATCAATTGTGAGTATGAGAGATCTCTAGTTGCTACCTGGAGATTGGCAAATCTTGAAATATGTCACGTTGGTTTCCCATTGAAGAAAAATAAGTCCCTTTAATTACCTATTGAGGAAAAATGAGTGAATGGGGGGGGGGAGAATTAAAATCATGTGAGAAGGTCTGGGTTCTGGATGCAAGTATCAAGGAATAGCCACAGCCCACTCCAGACAGACAAACTGGCCGTAGCTATTCTCCCAACCCCAAGTCTTGGCAACCTAATAGGTGTCAAAGCCATTTCCCTTGTAACTCGGAAGCGAGAATACTTTCCTCTGTCTGATCTTCATTTTGCAATACAGGGCATGTTTTGTTTCCTCATTTCTCTCCTCAGTACATCAGAGGACTTGACATTTTCCTGCAAGATTTCATCAGCCTTTTGACAGGTACATCTGATCTTGACAGGCCTTCATGCAGCTTACCTTATGAGGGGGAAAAATAGTTTTAATAGTTAGCTGAGAGGGAGAGTTACTCTTTAATCTCTTAGTTACAGGGGGAAAACTTGAGAATGTGATGTGACTCTGTGGAAGGCTCAGGCGTGGGGAGGAGGGAGAGGAGCTTACTAAATGTCAATGCATTCCAGGGACTGGAGGCTACAGATGATTAATCTTCAAGTCTGGACTTCAGACTTTCCCCGGGAAAGGAAGAGGGTCACAAAACACAACATTTGACTTCTGACTGACAAAGGTTCTTTCATCCTGGTTCAACCAGCTCCCCAAACTGACATTCTACACTACACTAGAGTTCGCCCTTGCTCTTCTCCCCCCCCCCAATTTTTATACTACACTAAGTGTCAAGCATTGTATACCCCTTCTATCTTACAGACCTTAGAATTATTATTTTTATGTTAGAGAATTCAGATTGTAGAACTGTTACTAACCCAAAGTTAAAATGTGAGCACATCAAAGTAGCAACCCCCACCTTTCTTCTTTCACTTTTACTAACAGATGCAGGAATGTCCTCTTTGAAGATAAGACCTCCTGGGACTTGTTCCCAGGCCTAGCAAGGCCTGAACCCAGGATGTGCTAGTCGCATTATAGATAAGGAGCCCAGCGTGTGAATTTCACATGTGAATGTAGAATTGTTTATAGAACCTTTGATGTGCCATTTTAAAGCTTGGATTCTAGTGTTACAAAGTATCAGTCCAAATCTTCAGCTCAAATAAGCCACATGGATTATCAATAAACCTAACTTTGTTTCAAAATCCAAGGACTGGCTATTTTGAAATCTCATGCTTGACACTAAGTTCACCCCAGTTTTGCCCCACAATTGTCCCAGGATATATGGATGCTGTTTCATCCAGTTTATTTTCTTCCCAGCAAGGTAAATGAATGAGAGTTGAACTCAGAGGAAAACCCAGGTGGAGGTCCTAGTGTAGAAAGGGCCTAAAGAAGTTTTCATTGTCAGTAAGTCCACACATGGCAAAGCCCTCCATACACATAACTTCTAAAAGAATACTGTCATAAACCTTCAAAAGATATTAGGATAGGATGCAGAAGGAAAAACCAGATCATCCAACAAGCACAGCAGTAATGAGGGGTATCAAAAATAGGGTTAGAATTGTCTTTGGTTAAGCCTGTTGAGAGGTCCCTTCACACCATCAGTCCTAGAATGAGAGAGCCAGTTTGGTGTAGTGGTTAAGTGTGCAGACTCTTATCTGGGAGAACTGGGTTTGATTCCCCACTCCTCCCCTTGCAGCTGCTGGAATGGCCTTGGGTCAGCCATAGCTATCTCAAGAGTTGTTCTTGAAAGGGCAGCTGCTTTGAGAGCCCTCTCAGTCCCACCCACCTCACAGGGTGTCTGTTGTGGGGGGAGAAGATATAGGGGATTGTAAGCTGCTCTGAGTCTCTGATTCAGAGAGACGGGTGGGGTACAAATCTGCAGTATTCTTCTTCATCAAGAGTAGAATATTGCTGAAAACATCTCAGGAAATGTTCATAATATTGAGACGGGGTCTCATCATCCCTTTGTTTACGGTCTCACCTTAGTCCAGTCTACCTTGGCAGGAAAAGCTTCAATTATTGCCACAAATTGTCACCTCAAATCTTCTAGGAGATGGGTGTATTAGTTAGGAATTGTGGGTGGCTCAAAAAGTCGGTGTGGCCATTGATTGCCCCCATGGGGTGGATGATCATTTGCCCTTCTGCAAGATTGTGCCATAAGTGTGTTACAGTCAGAGAGTTAGAGGCCTCCTCTCAGCAGTCAGTCAATGTCAGTATGGGTGATATTGAGCCATGAAGCAATCTAGTTCCTCCCTGAAACAAATGGAATCTCCATGAATGAGTGGAAAGTTGTTTTTTTTTTCCTGAATTGTGGCTGGGTCAGTAGGGAACTATGGAATATGAATGCATTGTGGCTGACTACTGGCACAATCAGGAAATATGCAGAAAGGTTACGAGCCCAGGGAATATGGAGGAAGGGGAAACCTGAACTCAATGGAACACTCCCAGACATCAGATGGGAGCACACATAATTCCTTAGGGAAGGAGTGAACTATATAGTCCAAGTTACAAAGACCCCCTGTTGCATCCTTGACTATTATTTTGACATTAGGGTAATCAGTAACTTGAATCTGAACCACCACATTTTTTTGTTTCTGTATTCAAGGTACATTGGAGAAGTTGCAGTCTTCAATGGGTTGAAATTAAATCAAGAGTTTCTGGCTCAACATTAGGAAGAACTTCCTAACCATTCGAGTGGTTCCTCAGTGGAGCAGGCTTCCTCAGGAGGTGGTGGGCTCTGCTTCCTTGGAGGTTTTAAAAGAGGCCAGATGGCCATCTGACAGCAATGAAGATCCTGTGAATTGTGGGGGAGGTATTTGTGCAGGGGGTTGGGCTGGATAGCCCTGGAGGTCCCTTTCAGCTCTATGATTCTATGATTCTACATTCAGTAAGAGGATCAGGCCAATGGTCTAACCAGTGAAAGTAGCTCAGATTTTGGGAGTAGACTGCTAGGGATGTTTGGGGCAATAGGCAAAGGGGACCAATGAGAAGGAGAAGCCACAGGAGTCAGAGTTGCCTGAGTGGGAGAAGAAATTGCAGGCGAGGTAGCAAGAGAGACAGGAGAATCAGCAAAGAGGTTAGGGGGAGAAGGAGAAGCAGCAGGGATAGGACTCATGGTGGGAGAAGGTGCTGGTGGAACCTCTTAGGCATTGGGAAGATTTGGGGGACCCATGACTTGAGGTTGTTGAGTAAAAACCCAGGGTGGTATCATTTCCAACAGGTCTTCTTCAAGTTCCTGGAGAGCTGAGGGTCCTGCTGGCAAGATAGGGAGGAAGAGCTGTTATTTGTTTCAAATATTGAGACTAGGACTCTTATTTTTTTTTTTAGCAGGATCCCCTGCCCCCACCTGGGAACTGGCAACCCTCTGATCCAGATTTTGGTTGTTTTTGTGTTTTACAGCAATCACTGACTTTCATGTGGGTAATTTAAAAAAAAAAATCATTTGTAAGATACCGGAAGAGGAGTAAGGTTTAAAGAGATAACTACAATGAATATACATTTCTGTCAAGCATGTAATTTTCAAAGTAACCAGTCCTTGAGCTGAAACAAAGTATGGTTTATTGATAATCCATGTGGCTCTATTGAGCTAGGTATTGGAACTGATACAAAGTAACAGTAGAATTACATAAAGATGGCACATCAAAGGTTTTCTAAACATAGCTACAAACTCTAAACAATCCTACATTCACGTGTGAAAATTCACAGTAACTTCCTTATCTCTCCTGTGGTTATTCTTCCTGGGCCCAGGTTTGGCCTGGGAAACTGTCCCTGGAGGCTTTGTCTTCAAAGAGCAAATTCCTGCATTTGTTAGTGAAAGAGACGCGAAAGTGGCGCCTGCTATTCTCTACCTTGATGTGCCCAAGCTTAATTCAGGGTTAGTAATATCTTTAAAACATGGCAGTTACATTCAGACAGCAGTAGACAGTCAGAGAAGGATTAAACATTGCTTGACAATTTAGCTATTAAAACTATCATGTTCTTTCTTTTTCAATCAGTCCTTATTTAATAAAGATGTTTTATTTGTGTGCTTGGAGACGTGTGCCATTTGAATGCTCTGCATGATTAATATTTTATAAATACTAACCAATAAATCCATTTGACAAAATGCAGATCTAACATTTTAAAGGCGATTCCTTCTTGAATATGTATTTTAGACGCAATCTCTTCTCTTCCACATTTCCTATCCAGACAGAGCAGTTGCAAAGTTAGCAGAGGCCCCTTAACAAGAGCGTTCAAATTTACAGAGCCCGAAAGAACATTTACAAATAAATTTATAGAGTCCAAGGGCTGTTTCTGGTGGAGGAGAGCAAGTTACACAGATAAATTGTAATATAGTCTTGGGTTAAGTTATTAGTGGAGGAGAGCGGAGGCATATTCCTGGAAGAATCATAAACTAAACCAATAACTGCAGGCAATATAAAACAAGGGAAAGTGAAATGCAAAGAAAATCAGGCAGAGTGCCTATTAACAACAGGGCAGTAAGAGTAGCAGCATTATTATTAATATTTAGCAATATTAAAGATGTTTTACAGAGTAGTGGCAAGCTCATCCGATCATGTCAGATCTCGGAAGCAGTGTTCCCTCTAAGCTGAGTTAGTGTGAGCTAGCTCAGTTTTTTTAGCCTGCAGCTCGTACATTTTTGACTTATCTCAGGGAAAATGGCCCCCAAACAAACCAATTTATGCAGTATCCAAATCTCTTCCTCACAACTTTCTTTAATGCCAGTAGCTCACAAAGTAAGATTTTTACTCACAAGACTCCACAGCTTAGAGCAGGGATGGGGAACCTTTTTTTCTGCCAAGGGCCATTTGGATATTTATAACATCATTCGCGGGCCGTACAAAATTATCAACTTAAAAAACTGTTCCGCCGAGGGAGAGCGATTCAGGCCGGCAAAATTAATGCAAATAATTGTTTTTTTTTCTATTTGAAGTCATGTGGGGAGAGCCTAATTCAGCACACAAACACACACTGGCCTGCTGCCCTAGGCAAATGCCTAGGTCCAGACATATTAGACCACATCCCCTAATATTAGCATTTTAGGTCACACACTCATTAGCATATTAGGCCACACCATCTGGGATAATCACATGAAAACTGAACTGGTGGTAGACCTCCCACCCCTGCCATCCCTTCCTCCCTCCCTTCAGCTGCTCCCAGCAGACCTCTAAAGGCACCCACATACCCCAGCAGCAGTCCTTCACAACATCCAAGAGAGGGAGGCGGACTTGGCCCAGCAATCCCTGAGGGCCAGACCAAGTGATCTCAACGGCCATAAACAGCCCTTGGGCCTGACGTTCCCCACCTCTGGCTTAGAGGGTGTATTGCTTGGAAGGTAAGCAGGATTAGTATTTGGATGGTGTCAAGAGACCTTGCCGTGAACACTCATGAACATTGTTGGTTCCTGCACTTGCTACTACTGTAGTGGGAATGTTGGGGGAGTTATGCTCTGTGATGCCTTGCTTGCTTGCTTTCATTTCCTTTGTACCGTATAGAGCAGGGGTGTCGAACTTGTTTCTTACGAGGGCCGGATCTGACATAAATGAGATGTTGTTGGGCCGGGCTGGGCTGTGTTGGGCCGGGCCATGTGTGTACCTATTTAAGATTAGGTAGCAGAGATATAAACTTTTTAAAGGACACAGGCAAACACAACTAAAGGGTTTTTTTTTTTAAACAACAACAACAACAACCTTAAAACATGCTTAAAAGATTAGCACTTGTTGGTCTTGAAGGTGCTTTCTGTGTATTGCTCCCAAGGGATTCAGGGAACTGAGCAAAGGAAGAGGCTACAAGCGGGGACTGGAGCAGAGATCCATCAGCGACTATTAGCCACAAGGGGTCCAGGAGGAGGAGGAGCCTCAACCAATGGAGAAAACAGAGGTTTTGCTCTGTAGCTCCTGTGCGATTGAGCAAGCCCGGCAAAGCAAGCTGAGATGCAGAAGGAAGCAAGAGAGAGGCAGAAGGAAGCAGACAATAGTCAGTTGCTCAGGGGCCTGATAGGAGCCCACCAGGGGCCTGATTTGGCCCCCGGGGCCACCTGTTTGACACCCCTGATATAAATTATTCTACTCAGGTGGGGAGGTTTGCTTCTGGGATGCAAGGACATGGTATCTCCTTTTCAGAGAAAGTCTTGGCACCTGCTTGCACGCTTTTCGCTCTGAATTCTGGTGCGCTTGTAACGGCCCGGGGAAGGGTCAAAGTCAGAACTGACAAAAAGAGTCACACTGCTGCATGTGTCTATCGATAAAAGTAAACCTTTTTTCTGAATACCAGAATGAGGCCTGCTTATTGAGGACTCCTCAGGAGCTGACAGGTGGGAGACCTCCAAGAAATACCAGGGTCATGGCATGGAGGCCTCCAGGATATTCTAAGGTTGCCTTACTATAGCCTCCTACAATGGCCAATCATGGCAGTACAATACTAGATAAAAGTTGAATGAAGAATCCCACTTGTTTCCGTGATCTCATCTTGCTGCTGTCCTAACAAGCAGTGGTTTTGGCACACAGCCCCATTGTATGAAGCAGAACGTCACCCTTTTCTTCTCAGAGAGAGATGGAAGGACACAGCAGGGATGGCTGCATAGCCCTCTGGAGGCAAAGCTGAAGGCTAAAAGGGACAAACCAAGCAGAGAATGCTATATTTATTTGGAATGGGAAAATCTCCAGGCTCCACCCAAAAGGTATCCCAGCGCCAGTCCCAAAGTCCCCAGATATTTCCAGAGTTTGGACCTGGCAGCCCTGTCCTCCCCAGGCTCCACCCCCCAAATCTTCAGGAGTTTCCCGTTCTGGAGCTGGCAACTCTAACCCCCTCTTCAGGAAGACGTGACAACCCTAAAGGAAGAAGAAGAAGTTAGATTGATATCCTGCCCTCCACTCCGAATCTCAGAGTCTCAGAGCGGCTCACAATCTCCTTTATCTTCCTCCCCTACAACAAAAACCCTGTGAGGTGGGTGAGGCTGAGAGGACTCTCACAGCAGCTGCCCTATCAAGGGCAACTCCTGCGAGAGCTATGGCTAACCCAAGGCCATTCCAGCAGCTTCGAGGAGTGGGGAATCAAACCCGGTTCTCCCAGATAAGAGAGCTATGACTAACCCAAGGCCATTCCAGCAGCTGCAAGTGGAGGAGTGGGGAATCAAACCCGGTTCTCCCAGATAAGAGAGCTCTGACTGACCCAAGGCCATTCCAGCAGCTGCAAGTGGAGGAGTGGGGAATCAAACCCGGTTCTCCCAGATAAGAGCCCACACACTTAACCACTACACCAAACTGGGAAAGGTGATCGTAAGCTGCTTTGAGATTCATTATATGTAGAGAAAAGCAGGGTATAAAAACCTATCCTCCTTCTTTGGCATTCCTCCCATCTGATTGTGGCTCCTTCTCCTGTCTGCTCACAAGCCGCCCATCTGCTGTGCTCACAGTTGCCTGCAGATTTCCCCCCAGTGGCACCAGACAGGGCACGCAGCAGGCAACATGAACACTGCAGTGCCAGAGAGGAAGTGGATGTGGTGGGGGGTTGGCAGAAGTTGCCCCTTCTTGAGGATATACTGCCACCACTTTGCTAGTCAAGCCTCATTTTGGGCAGGATCTCACGGGAACTGTGCTCATTCTTTCTCCCCCCCCCCCAAAAAAAAACAAAAGCCTTGCTTCTGGGCTCTGTTCACCCCCCCCATGAGAATTTTGCTGAACGCTAAGATTTGACAGCCTTTCTAACATTTTTCCCCACAAAAAATGAGAAAATAACCAAAACATATAAAGCAGACAGATGGAAATCTTCCTCATGCCATTGTGGCCACACAGGAGAAAGTAGTTTAAAAAGTATGATGGGAATAAGGTTTTAACACAAGCACATAAGAGAAGCCATGTTGGATCAGGCCAATGGCCCATCCAGTCCAACACTCTGTGTCACATAAGAACATAAGAGAAGCCATGTTAGATCAGGCCATTGGCCCATCCAGTCCAACACTCTGTGTCACATAAGAACATAAGAGAAGCCGTGTTGGATCAGGCCAATAGCCCATCCAGTCCAACACTCTGTGTCACATAAGAACATAAGAGAAGCCGTGTTGGATCATCAGGCCATTGACCCATCCAGTCCAACACTCTGTGTCACATAAGAACATAAGAGAAGCCATGTTGGATCAGGCCAATGGCCCATCCAGTCCAACACTCTGTGTCACATAAGAACATAAGAGAAGCCGTGTTGGATCAGGCCAATGGCCCATCCAGTCCAACACTCTGTGTCACATAAGAACATGAGAAGCCTTGATGGATCAGGCCAATGGCCCATTCAGTTCAACAATCTGTATCACAGAAGAACATAAAGAGAAGCTCTGTTGGATCAGGCCAGTGGCCCATCCAGTCCAACACTGTGTCACATAAGAACATAAGAGAAGCCATGTTGGATCAGGCCAATGGCCCATCCAGTCCAACACTCTGTGTCACACAGTGGCCAAAAAAATTATATATATATACACACTGTGGCTAATTGCCACTGATGGACCTCTGCTCCATATTTTTATCTAACCCCCTCTTGAAGCCGTCTATGCTTGTAGCCACCAACACCTCCTGTGGCAGTGAATTCCACATGTTAATCACCCTTTGGGTGAAGAAGTACTTCCTTTTATCCGTTTAATCCAAGAAGCATTTTTTAAGGTAGATGCTGCACTGATGTAATTTAGATCCAAATGGGCAGCCGTGTTGGTCTGAAGCAGTAGAACTGAGTAGGAGTCGAGGTGCACCTTAAAGACCAACAAAGTTTTATTCTGTTTATTGTAAGCTTTTGTATGACGAAGTATGCTTAGAGCACACGAAAGCTTACATCCTGAATAAAACTTTGTTGGTCTTAAAGGTGCAACTCGACTCCTACTTGGATATAATTGAGTCCATCATCCAGTGATGTCAGGGGTGTGTGACATATGCAAATGAGTTGTGCTAATGAGCTCCGGCACCTCTTTTTTCTACAGAATGACCCCTGTTCCTAGATGACAGCTACCCCTACTCCCTGCCCCCCCCCTCCGTGTTCAAATGGGAAAATGCAGGCATCTTTCTGTTCAAAACTCACTCGCTGCTCACCATTCGACAACCCAGCTATTGTGCGCTGCATGTTGTCTGTCCCGCATCGTTTCCTTCTCCGTTTGAGAACTTACTTCAGCTCAAAAAGTAACAAAGGATTTGGGGGATTTACGAGCAGAAAGTTGCCACGTCGCGAGAACCTCAGCCATCCCTTTAACGGCATGCTCAGATGAGCAAAAACTCCTAATGAGCCAGAAAGTCATAGATGGGTGGACATGGCAGCAGCCTCAGGATCAAATGAAGGTCGGGGGGAGGGGAGAGAAATGCCAGAGGAAACATCTTTAAGCTCAACATCCTTACAGTACAGTCGCATTCTGTACAGATTCCACCCGATACATTACAGCCTATGCATTATTAACCTGCCGCCTCCTGGGACCAATTGAGTCTTACACGCCTTGTATAAGATGCTAAAATGGCAGGCCGCTCTGGCTTTTTATGCCAGGTCATTCCAGGACATAATTAGCCCTATACAGCAAATGATTCCTCCACAGCCCAGATTTGCGTATGCCAACGCACGGCACCAGCTCTCTATAAAAAGGGCATGTATACCATTTGCCGCCAGCTGCCTCTGCTAGCTGTTCTGCAGGTTTCAGCTATCATAAAACTTTTTTGCATTAGGCAGGGGGGAAATTAGATGAAGGTCTGGATTTTTTTTTTTAATGCATTCGCCAATGCATCGTAAGAAAAGTTTGCCAAAAAACTGGCACTGCCTCGCCTGGGCAGGTTTCTTGCTACCTGCATTTCTCCCCCTTGAGCATCAGTTTTATCAGTTCGGTGTAGTGGTTAAGAGTGCAGACTCTTTTCTGGGAGAACCGGGTTTGATTCCCCATTCTTTCACTTGCACCTGCTGGAATGGCCTTGGGTCAGCCATAGCTCTGGCCAGTGTTCCCTCTAAGCTGAGTTAGTGTGAGCAAGGTCACGGATTTTTAGTCTCCGGCTCACACATTTTTGTCTTCACTCGGGAAGGATGACCCCAGAGCACACTATTTTATGCAGTAGCTCACCACTTCAATGCCAGTAGCTCACAAAGTAGAATTTTTGCTCACAAGACTCTGCCGCTGAGAAGGAATATCGACTCTGGCAAAGGTTGTCCTTGAAAGGGCAGCTGCTGTGAGAGTCCTCTCAGCCCCACCCACCTCACAGGGTGTCTGTTGTGGGGGAGGAAGATAAAGGACGTTGTGAGCTGCTCTGAGACTCTGAGATTCAGAGTGGAGCGCAGGATACAAATCCAATATCGTCGCCATCGTCATCGACATCATCATCACCATCATCATCTTCTTCTTCTTCTCACAGTGAATAATAATAGCAGAAAGATAATACTGTGATAGAAGACACACAAGAATTGGAGGGGATAATAAATCCACAAATGTCTTTTATTGGCAAGAGTTCTTAGAAAATCTTGAACTGAATATTTTGACTACCCCCAAAACTCAGAAAGAGACCAGACATGGTAATACAAATTTCAGAGATGTTTTCTTGTACCCATCTGTACCACACCAGTGCCAGGGTGTTGTTTAGGTCTAACTCCACCATGTGGTATCATATGGTTTTAGCATCTGGTCAGTCTTGGTTTTGCCTCCCGAACAGATGATGTAATCCTGAATACACAGATTCACAATTATGCCAAAGACCATAGGTTAAAACCAAGCAGACATGATGGATTTACTCAGTCTTATCTAGGCTGTTGGAAACCAACAGCCCTGTTGTCTCAGGGAGAGAGATGCAAAGGTCATCGCTAGCAGTTGGAGCTATTTGAGTTTTGGACGGGCTGCTGACTCACTGCGGCCAGTGCCAAGGAGAAAGACAACTGTGGTGACATTCACTGGGATGGCTTACAGTGTAAACTGTAGCTTGGTTACGGAGACGGGTGTGTGGTTGAACTTGTTGGTCAAATAAAGTGAAGCCCTTTATTTAATTATGGGCCCATTCAGATTTATGTAGGTATGTAGCTATGTTCAGAAGGAACCTAGGGAAGTGAGGGAGGGAGGGAGGGAGGGAGGGAGGGAGGGAGGGAGGGAGGGAGGGAGAGAGAAAGAGAGAAAGAGAGAAAGGAAGGAAGGAAGGAAGGAAGGAAGGAAGGAAGGAAGGAAGGAAGGAAGGAAGGAAGGAAGGAAGGAAGGAAGGAAGGAAGGAAGGAAGGAAGGAAGGAAGGAAGGAAGGATGTATGTGGGGGGGAGAAGCCTAACAACAGGGTGGATTCTAATGTGCTACGGTATGTTAAATGAATAAAGCTTTAACAGATCACAAATAGTAAATAGTTCAAAAATCCCATCAAAACGAAATGTGTTTTGGCCACATGACCTTCCTCAGCGGTACACATTACTATGAATTTAAATGATCAAAATACATCTGACTTAAGTTTGAAAACACGCATAGCAAGAAGGACCACTTCATTATTGGAATAAATGTAAGCAGCCTTGAGCCCTGTTTGCAGGGAAGGATGGCCAAAAAGTCTAAATAATAAATAAATAAATAAAGACCACCAAAAATCAGGGGGGGGGGGGGTTCCCTTTCAGATTCTTCTTGTTCCAAATATCCAAATATCTCTGTAAGCAAGGACATAGTGAACAGTAGCTCTATGGTGTATACGTAACCCGTTCAAGTAGTAAAATACCTCTTTTGGTTACCTGAAATTTGGGGAAGAACACTGAGTGTGTCATGGGTGCTGGGGACCCTTCAGAGGAAGTTGAGTCTGATGAGGAAACTGTGCCCCTGCCACCTGCACCAGTGCCCCTGCCTCCTGCTGGAGAAGATCCCAGCCCCCCTGCCTCGCCCTCTCGGGTGGCTCGTGTGCGTGACCGCCTCCGGCAGGACCTCAGGGATCGGAGGAGGGCGGCACGCTCACAAGCAAGACGCTCCCTGAGCCCTGAGTTCTGAGAGGATTCTGGCCCTTCTAAGAGCAAGGATGCTTGAGTGGTAACAGGATCCTGGCTGCCTCCCTGAGCCAGCAATTAGCCCAAACGGGCAACAGCCAGCAGAGGGCTATATAGCTGTGGGCTTTGGGAGGAAGCTTTGTGGAAGCAACTAGTCATCTCCCTGACATTCTAGCATCCACTCCGGCTTGACTTTGGTTCCTGACTCCCTGACTTTGGCTTTGGACTTCTGGACTCCCTGACCTCGGCTTCTGGACCTCAGACCTGCGATACTTCTACAGTGATTCGGATTTGGCGCCTCGGACCCTCCTGCTTACTGGCTACAGACCTCGGACTGCCTCTGGACTTTGCCTGACCCGGCCCCAGCCGTGACAGAGTGCACCTCAGGATATGGACCTCTGAACCACCGGTTCATTTATGTCGCATCAATGGATTTGCTTATCACGGCACTTTAAATGAGCTACATCGGTGGACTAGCCCAAAATGCCAATTACAGCATTGTTTGTTTGTTATTTCTTCTCTTTCGCTCCCCCCTGCCCCCGTTTGCTTATTTAAATTATATTTTTGGAACTAAAATGGAGTTTCTAATTTCATAATTTGTAAGTGGCTTGGTGTCCTATTTGGGTGGTGGGGGGGAGAGGGTTGAAGTGGGATAAAAATACCAAGAATAATTAAACTTGTTAAATACGCAGGGCCGTTTTTAATGCTCTGGTTGGCTTTTTATGGTTGGCTTACTGATTGTAACGATGTCGTTCTGTTCTTCTTTTTTTGCCCTGACCTGGAGAGTTCAGAGCAAAGCAAGAGTCAAGTTGCAGCTTGAAGACCAACAAAGTTTTATTCAGAATGGAAGCTTTTGTGTGCTCTAAGCACACGTCATCAGACAGCAGGATGCTATATTTAAGCAGTCCTAAATATAGAGAAAGTGGGCAGTGAGTTAGTATGCAGAGTCATGGAAATGGGTTTTTTTTAGCAGATTAAAAGAGTCACATGTTGGGGGCCTGGTGTTTGTTAGTTTATGTTAACTGGGCTGAGACTAGGGTTGCCAAGTCCAATTCAAGTAATATCTGGGGACTTTGGGGGTGGAGCCAGGAGACATTGGTGGCGGAGCCAGGAGCAAGGGTGTGACAAGCATAATGGAACTCCAAGGGAGTTCTGGTCATCACATTTAAAGGGACAGCACACCTTTTAGAATGCCTTCCTTCCATAGAAAATAATGAAAGATAGGGGCCCCTTCTTTTGGGTCTCATAGAATTGGATCCCCTGGTCCAATCCTTTTGAAATTTGGGAGGTATTTTGGGGAGAGGCACTAGATGCTATACAGAAAATTTGGCACCTCTACCTCAAAAAACAGCCTTCCCAGAGCCCCTGACACCCACAGATCAATTCCCCATCATTCCCTATGGGAATTGTTCCTGGAGGTGCATAATGGCTGTGGGGGTGGAGCTTCCCCCGCCGGCCAGCTGGCTGGGGGAGGGGGGAAGCCTGTAAAACCAGGGGATCCCCCGCTGGGACCTGGGGATTGGGAAGCCTAGCTGAGACAACAATTAAGTTGGAATAGCAGATTGATGTCCATGTACGTATCCTGGGTGTGAAGTGCAATAAATGAGAGCTCTCGGTTAAAATGAGGGCATAGCTTCCCCCAGGGGGTTGATTTAAACATATAGCACATATAGAAACATAATTCTAGTTTGCCATTAGAAAAAAGAATACATTAAAATATAGTGGAAGATGGGTTAGTATATGTTCAGGCTAGCCGTAGCTCATCAGATCTCAAAAGATAAGGAGAAGCAACCCTGGCTAGAGTTTGGGTGGGAGATCACCAAGGAGTACCAGGGGCATGAGACAGAGGAAGGCAAAGGCAAACCAAATAGCGGGCTCACTATAAGTCAGCTGGGACTTTCCATTAGTCATTCCATAAACCAGTCCTTTCCCCCATTCTGTTTTTATTGTTTTGCCATATTTTATTTCGTGTGCAGTCTC
The DNA here is from genome assembly GCF_032191835.1 of Heteronotia binoei. Classification (NCBI taxonomy): domain Eukaryota; kingdom Metazoa; phylum Chordata; class Lepidosauria; order Squamata; family Gekkonidae; genus Heteronotia; species Heteronotia binoei. The sequence continues at coordinate 127,515,505 of NC_083229.1, forward strand.
AAACAGATCGATAGAGAGGTGGCATGTTAATTGTCTAAATCAGGGGTGTCAAGCTAATTTGTCATGAGGGCCAAATCTGACATAAATGAGACCTTGTCGGGCCGAGCCATGTCAGGTTGGGCCAGGCCATTTGTGTACCTATTTATGATTAGGAAGCGGAGATATAAACTTTATAAAGGGCACAGACAAAGAAAAAGATTTTATAAAAACCTTAAAACATCCTTAAAACATTAGCACCTGGTCTTAAAGGTGCTTTTTTGTATTTCTCCCATGGGGCCCAGAGAACTGGGCAAAGCTCTGGCCCTTTCCTTCCTTCCCTGGGGAACTAGGAGGGGGAGGAGCCTCAGCCAATAGAAGAAGAAGAAGATATTGGATTTATATCCCGCCCTCCACTCCGAAGAGTCTCAGAGCGGCTCACAATCTCCTTTACCTTCCTCCCCCACAACAGACACCCTGTGAGGTGGGTGGGGCTGGAGAGGGCTCTCACAGCAGCTGCCCTTTCAAGGACAACCTCTGCCAGAGCTATGGCTGACCCAAGGCCATTCCAGCAGGTGCAAGTGGAGGAGTGGGGAATCAAACCCGGTTCTCCCAGATAAGAGTCCGCACACTTAACCACTACACCAAACTGGCTCTAGAAGGAAGAGAGGCTTGGGTCAGTAGCTCTGCTGTGCCTGTCAAAGCAAGCTCTCACTCCCCTGCTATATCCCCAAGGGAGGAGCCTCAGCCAATGAAGAAAATACAGGCTTTGCTCTGTAGCTCTTGTGCTATTGTGCAAGCCTGGCAAAGCAAGCTGTGATGCAGAAGGAAGCAAGAGAGAGAAAAAAGGAAGCAGATGATAGCCAGTTGCTCGAGGGCCTGATAGGAGCCCTCAGGTGGCCTCATTTGGCCCCCAGGCTGCATGTTTGACACCCCTGGTCTAATTGAATAAATAAATGTGAAGGACTGATTCTGATGATCGTGTTCCGCTTATCAAGAGGGGGCAGGTCTGGGCCCACCACTTCAGCCTACGCTTCAGTGGGCACAGGGGTCCCCCCCTGCCAGGCCCCATCTCTCTGCCACTGATCAGCTGGGACCTTCAGTTGTCACCTGTAGATCTCCCACTTTGACAACGGTTCTCCATCTGGCAGAGCTCAGCTCCCCTGGAGAAAATGGCAGCTTTGAATGCTGGGCTCTCTGGCCTTGTGCCCTGCTGAGACCCCTCCCCAACCCCCGCCTTCCCCAGGCAGCATAGTTTCAAAGAAGAACTTAGTTTAATAGTTAGGTTATTTCTCTGTCTGAAGCTGCAGTGACACCAGGTTCCTTTCTCCCTCTTCCTGATGGCAGCGAATCCTGGAATGGACCAAGGCAGCCTAAAACACCAGCCTGGGCTAAAGAAACAGCTTTGTCAAAATGCCACAAATGTTTTCTTAGAGAGAAGATGATGATGATGATTGGATTTATATCCTGTCCTATACTCTGAGTCGCAGAGTCTCAGAGTAGTCACAATCTCTTTTACCTTAGGGACTGTCTCTCCCCACTTGTTCCCACATGTACCCCACAAGTACCCCCTGTGAGGTAGGTGGGGCTGAGGGAGCTCTTACAGCAGATCACAGAAACTACAGTTCTCAGGGTTCCCCGAGAGAGGATGTCTAGTGAACCAACTAAGCTTCACAGTGAATATGTGTTATAATTTGGCATATCAGACCCTCATCTCCATTCTAAGTATTTATTTATTTTCACATTTATATCCCGCCCTCCCCGCCAAAGCAGGCGGCTAACAACATTAAATATCCACAATAAAACAATAAAACCATAAAACACTAAAAACAATTACAGTAAGATCAATTAAAATTAACAATTGCACTTTAAATATTGAACAATTTGTGAACAATTTGGGTGCTAAGTTCCATACCATGATGTTAAGCAGCTTTATACTTTAGTTGAAGGCCATTAGAAAAAGTGTTGCTTGACAAGCCTTGTGGAATCGGGCAAGGTCCTGCAAGGCTCTAATATCATCAGGGAGTTGGTTCCACCAATGGGGGGCCGCAATAGAGAAGGCTCGTTCTCTGGTAGTCTTCAATCTCACCTCCCTCGGCCTGGGGATTTCTAATAGATTTTGTGATCCAGATCTCAGTACCCTCTGGGGAATATATGGGGAGAGACGGTCCCTAAGGTAAACAGGACCTCGGCCATATAGGGCTTTCAAGGTAATAACCAGAACCTTGTAGCGAATCCGGAATGCTATTGGCAGCCAATGCAGTCCCCGCAGCCCCGGCTGCACATGATCCCGAATAGAGAGACCCAGTAACAGCCTGGCTGCAGCATTCTGCACCAGCTGCAGCTTCCAGATTTGAGACATGGGCAGCCCCATGTAGAGGGCATTACAGTAGTCTAGTCTCGAAGTGACTGTAGCATGAATCACTGTTGCTAAGTCGCTGTGCTCTAGGAAGGGTGCCAGCTGTCAAGCCCGCCTAAGATGGAAAAAAGCAGATCTCGCTGTGGCTGCTATCTGGGCCTCCATAGCCAATGTGGGCTCCAGTAGCACCCCCAAGCTCTTGACTTTAGGTGCTGATATCAGTGGCGCCCCATCAAAGGCTGATAAAGGGATTTCCCTTCCTAGGCCATCACGACTCAGACAAGGGACTTCTGTCTTCGTTGGGTTCAGCTTCAGATGACTCAGCCTGAGCCACCCCACCATGGCTTGTAGCACCGGGGCCAATTTTTCTGGGGCGGAGGCAGGCTGGCCATCCATCAGCAGACAAAGCTGGGTATCATCCGCATACTGATGGCAACCCAGCCCGAATCTCCTGACAATCTGGGCAAGGGGGCGCATATAGATATTAAACATCAGGGAAAGCACCGCCCCCTGAGGCACCCCAATATTAAGCGGATGCCTCTGGGATGATTGTCCCCCAATCGCCACCCTTTGTCCCCGATCATAGAGAAAGGAGGAAACCCATTTTGAGGCTAACCCCTGAATCCCCGCATCGGCGAGGTGGTGGACCAGCAACTGATGGTTGACCATGTTGAATACCGCCGACAGGTCCAACAACAACAGCACTGCTGACCCACCTCGATCCAGTTGTCGCTGGAGATCACCTACTAAGGCAACCAGCACCGTCTCCATCCCATGGCCTGGGCGAAAGCCGGACTGGTGTGGGTCTAAAAAGGAAGCATCCTCCAGGAAGCTTTGCAACTGTAACGCTACTGCCCTCTCAATAATTTTATCCAAAAAGGGTAAATTTGAGACCGGCCAATAATGCGCCAATTCGGCTGGGTCTAATGTTGGTTTTTTCAAGAGGGGATGGACTACTGTCTCTTTAAGAGGTTTTGGGAATAGCCCATCCTAGAGGGACCTATTTACCATATCCCGTACAGGATATTGAAGCTCTATCCAGCAAGTTTTAATCAGTCAGGATGGGCAAGGGTCCAAATTGCATGTTGTTGGGCATACAATTGCGAGGATTCTGTCAACTTCCTCCAAGCTGAGTGTTGCAAAATGGTCTAAAGCCGACCCCGGAAACAGGCACGGAGCCTCGAGTTCACTTACTGTTTCAATTGTGGCAGGGAGGTCACGGCGGAGCAACGAGACTTTATCCGTGAAAAATGTTGCAAAAGCCTCACAGCCTATTTCCAATTCCCTATAGTTTGGTCTGCCTTGTGGCAGAGTTGTAAGAGTCCGAATGATACTAAATAATTGTGCTGGGCATGGATTCGCGGATGCAATCTTGGCTGCAAAGTAAATTTTCTTTGTGGCCTTGACTGCCATCTCATAGGATCTCATATACTCTCTATAAGATGCTCTAGTTGCTTCATCGTGAGTCCTCCGCCATCGCCTCTCTAGTCGTCTGGGCCTCCATTTCATCGATCGCAAATCCGCATTATACCATGGTGCCATCTTTTCACAGGGGCACAGAGGACGCCGAGGAGCGATCTCATCGATGGCCATAGTGAGCCAATTTGGCCATAGCTCAACCATGTCATTGAGCGAGTCGCCAGGGGGCCAGGGATCCCTCAGTTCCCTCTGGAACCGTAGTGGGTCCATTAGGTTCCTTGGGCGAGCTAAAATACGCTCGTCACCTAGGCAGGTTTGGGGTGGAACATCCATGCGGGCCTTCAGGGCATAGTGGTCCGACCATGGCACCGCATTAGCAGTAATTCAGGTCCCTGTAACCCTTGATGCAAAGATCAAATCCAGCATGTGCCCGGCCTGGTGAGTGGGTGTGGCTATAAATTGAGAGAGTCCTAGCATCGCCATGGATGACACTCGGTCCGTCGCCCAATTGGAGTCCGTGTCATCGGCATGGACGTTGAAATCACCCAGGATTAAAAGCCTTGGGTGTTCCAACGGCCAGCCTCTTGCGGCCTCCATCAATGAAGGTAAGGCGCTAGCTGGTGTGCTAGGTGATTGGTACACCAGCCAGATCGCCAACCCCTCTCCCACATCCCACTTCAGGCCCACACATTCAATGCCGGCGATCTCTGGCGTTGGTAGCGCTCTGAAGGAGTAAGCCTCCCATATGAATAATGCCCCCCTTCTCCTCCCCACCCACTAGTCCGTGACTGGTGAAAGTCTGAGTATCCTGGGGGGGGGCTACCTGCGAGAGGGCTACCATCTCCCCTTCGCGTACCCAGGTCTCAGTCATGCATGCCAAGTCCATATCCTGTTCACACAGGAAGTCCCGAAGGATCGTGGTCTTATTGTTTATGGACATGGCATTGCATAACACTAGTGACGGAGGTGGGTAGTTCAACAGGTCCCCACCCCCTGTCACCCTCGGGATGGGACGCAGACTAGAAAGGGGCCGAGCACCAGCCTAGGACCCATATTATGCCCTCAGAGAAATCAAGGTGCAGAGGCAGATGGACAGACCAACTTGAACAAAGACTGAAGGCAACTTTAGCAACTGAGAGTGCACGAGAAGATCAAGCAGCCCTGATGGCTCCATTGCCAGGTAGTGATCTGACAATTTCTTATGACAATTTGCTCTGGATATTAAGTCCCCTATTGTTATATGAAGCTGGAACTCATTTGAACAAAACATGTAGGCTTTCAGTGCTGTGGTTTGACAAGGAATGCCTGGATGGAAAAAAAAGCCCTTCCTTTCAGTTTACTACACCTATAATTTTGCCTCTGGGACAGATCTACAGGGATTACATCACTATCTAGATTTAAAAAAGGAGAACTTATAAACAGATAGTAGCACAGAAGAAGAAAAACTGACATAAAGGCATTGTGAGACCATTTTATCATAGAGTTGGAAGGAACCCCCCAGGTCATAGTCCAACCCCTTGCTTAATGCCAAGTAGCAAAAGACAATAACTCTTTGAATTTCTGGAAATTGACATCAAAATTTTCATATAAGGATATTTCTCTCCCCCCACCCCCAGGTTCCTTAATTACAGTGGACTTCTGGGAAGAATACCTCCAGAAGCTATATGAAGGAGGCCCTTCTGAATCCCTTCTGCAGAGGACAGTCAGTCTACTCAATTGGCCCCCTGTTTTTGTCAATGAAATTAAATCATTGATTTATAAGCTTAAGAGGGGTAAAGTCCCAGGAATTGATAACACCTCCCCCCAAACCCCTTAAAAAATTAAACTGATCGGTGGGGGCCTCCTCTGGCCTTGTTACAGAGAGCCAGTTTGGTGTAGTGGTTAAGTGTGTGGACTCTTATCTGGGAGAACCAGGTTTGATTCCCCACTCCTCCACCCGCAGCTGCTGGAATGGCCTTGGGTCAGCCATAGCTATTGCAGGAATTGTCCTTGAAAGGGCAGCTGCTGTGAGAGCCCTCTCAGCCCCATCCATCTCACAGGGTGTCTGTTGTGGGGGGAGAAGATAGAGGAGATTGTAAGCCGCTCTGAGTCTCTGATTCAGAGAGAAGGGCGGGGTAGAAATCTGCAGTCTTCTTTTTCTTCTATATCAATTTCACTGGGCATATTCCAGAGGAACAGAGGCAGGCAATAATAGTTCCTTTCTTTAAGAATAGGAGGATCCATCTAATTAGAGACCAATTAACATACTCAGCACAATTGGAAAATTTTATGCAAGGCAGACAAATTTAAATCTTGGACCAAACACAAACATCTACTAGCTGAGGAGCAGGCAGGATTTTGGGAGGGTGGATATATTCTGGGACAATGTTTGATAATGCAACATCTGATAGATAAATATGCCGCTAGCACTGCGATATGCTTTTATGTTGCGTTCATAGATTTTAAAGAGACTGCCTTTGACTCCATATCTAGGAAAAGACCTTGGGGGAAATTAGAGAATACCACTGTATATAAAAGGCTTCTTCATTTAATGTGAGCATTATATCCTAATACCTCAGTGCTTCTGGGTAGGAATCGTTTGGTCACAGCCCACCAGCGCAGAGATGACTTTGGCTGCTCGTCTTTGTAGACATCTGTCGAACAGGCACTGAGCTGGAATAGAAGGCAGGGTGGCCATTTTGCCCTGGCTTATCTGCTGGAATGGTTTTGGATCAGCTATAGCTCTTGTAGAGCTGTCCATGAATGGGCAGCTTCTGGGAAAGTTCTCTCAGCCCAACCTGTTGTAGGGGAGGAAGGTAAGAACATAAGAGAAGCCATGTTGGATCAGGCCAACGGCCCATCCAGTCCAATACTCTGTATCACACAGTGGCCAATAATTTATACACACACACACACACACACACACACTGTGCTAAAAGTCACTGATAGACCTCTGCTCCATATCTTTAGCCAACCCCCTCTTGAAGCTGGCCATGCCTGTAGCCACCACCACCTCCTGTGGCAGTGAATTCCACATGTTAATCACCCTTTGGGTGAAGAAGTACCTCCTTTTATCCGTTCTAACCCGACTAAGTTAAAGGAGATTGCAGTTGCTCTGAGATTCAGAGTGAAGGGTGAGGTATAAATCCAATATCATCATCTTCTTCCTCCCTTTACCAAACTGGGAATGACACAAAAAGGGAACGTAAAAACAAACAACCCAATTTCCCCACAAAGTAGGATTATCGACCTCCAGGTGATGGCTGGAGATCTCCTGGAATTTCAACCAAACTCCAGGCAACAGAGCTTGGTCCACCTGGAGAAAACAGTCACTTTGGAAAATGGACTCTAAGATACTATACCCCACTGAAGTCCCTCCCCCCAAACCTCAATCTCCCCAGGTTCTACCCTAAAAATATCCAGATATTTCCCACCCCAGAGCTGGCAGAAAAAGGTCTTACAACGTTTTGGATAAGAAGGACTAAACCATTAAAAGAGATGGGGTATTTATGAAACATGTCCAAGCCAGGGAGGGAAGCACCATATAAGATAGGGATGAAATAATTGTGTGTGGATTTATGTTTCAATAGAAGAATACTGATGAAAAACTGAGTTTCAGAGACGCATCGCTGTACTGTGTGCAAGGCCTTGATGTGACACTGTTGCAGAAGAAGAATTGCAGATTTATACCCCGTCCTTCTCTCTGAATCAGAGACTCAGAGTGGCTTACAATCTCCTTTATCTCCTTCCCCCACAACAGACACCCTGTGAGGTGGGTGGGGCTGAGAGAGCTCTCCCAGAAGCAACCCTTTCAACGACGGCTCTATGAGAGCTATGGCTGACCCAAGGCCATTCCAGCATGTGCAAGTGGAAGAGTGGGGAATCAAACCCAGTTCTCCCAGATAAGAGTCCACGCACTTAACCACAACACCAAACTGGCTCACCATACTATAAAAGTATTATACTATAGAAGTGTAGCTTAGAAATATGGGTTCCTGTAGTATTTCCCTAATATGACATTTAACTTTCTTCCATTATCGGAGTGGTTAGATAGATGATGAGTCCCCCACCCCACCTCAGTCCACCGGTGAATGTGCGGACCCCTGAACTCGATGAAGTTATTCAGACAGTGAGTACATCACTGATTATTATCGAGAGGCGACTGCACAATTCATAAATTCCAGACAAACTCATTTTATAGCTTGTCATCTTTTGTAAATCACGAGTCATCATGGAAGAAATAGCCAGTTGCTTAAAGCATTAAAAATGAAAACAAGGCTATATTTCCCTTGCCTGTGAGTAAAAATGCACTTCCCCTGTTCTACAGATAACAGAATCATGGGCCAGAAATATGGCTTAATTTTGCGAGAAAACACTCATGCCATTGTCATTAAATAACATGGGGGGGGAAAACCCTACACAAATTATTTTTTTTTGGGGGGGAGTGACTGTTTTTTATAATGCCTAAGAATCCTGGATTCGTGTGACCGTCCTGGGAAATCATGGCAACAACCCCAAACAACATTTTTTGTGTATATTTCCAACTTGGGAATTCTGAAATGCACACCCCTTCCTCCAGCCATACTTCCCTATACCGCCTTGAAAGTTCTTACTATGCGTACCTTTTTTTGGTAGAAAAGGTCCAACAGGAACTCATTTGCATATTAGGCCACACCCCTGACACCAAGCCAGCCAGAACTGCATTCCTTTGCGTTCCTGCGCTAAAAAGCCCTGCATATCTTGCCATCAGTGTTCTTTCTAAGCTGAGTTAGCGTGAGCTAGCTCACAGATTTTTAGCCTCCATCTCACAGATTTTTGTCTTAGCTCAGGAAGGGTGACCCCAGAGCACAGTAATTTATGCAATAGCTCACAACTGTAATGCCAGTAGCTCACAAAGTAGCATTTTTCCTCACAAGACTCTGCAGCTTAGAGGGAACATTGCTTGCCATGCCATCTTAAGGAGATTAGATAGATGGAGGATAAGTATATCAGTGGCTACTAGCCATAGTGACTGAGGGGAACCTCAACATTCAGAGGCATTAATCCTTTGAATCCCAGAGCCAGGAAGCAATTTAAGGGAAGGCCTTGGCTTCTATGCCCTGTTCTTGGCCCTGTAGAAGAACTGGTTGGCCACTGTGTGAGACAGGGTGCTGGACTAAATGGAGCACTGGTCTGATCCAGCAGGCCTTTCTATGTTCTTATGAAGGCCTCGAGCCTCCATGCTGTTGACCCTCCAGAAGAACTGGTTGGCCACTGTGGGAGACAAGATGATGGATTAGAAGGACCACTGCTCTGATCCAGCAGGGATCTTATGAAGGCCTCGGCCTCTCTGCCCTGTTGTTGGCCATCCAGAGGAACTGGTTGGCCACTGCATGAGACAGGATGCTGGACAAAATGAACCACTGGTCTGATCCAGCATGACTCTTCCCATGCTCCAAACAGAGTCATCATGTGAGACTGATCAATCTCAAGGTTGCCCAGTTTGGTTGGGAAATCCTGGGGATTTGGGGTAGTGACCAGAGAGGGCAGGGAGCTCATCAGGGATATGATGTCACAATCTGTGATGTCATATCAAGGGTAAAGGTCTAGGGTTGCCAAGTCCTCTTTGGCTGCCAGCAAGGGATGCAGGGTAGGGTTGCCAGCTTCAAGCTGGGAAACTCCTGAAGATCTGGAGATGGAGAGTGGGGAGGACGGGGACCTCAGTGGAGCACAATGCCCTAGAGTCCACCCTCCAGAGCATCCCTTTTCTCCAGGGGAGCTGATCTCTGTAGTCTGGAGATGAGCTGTGATTCCAAGGGATCTCCAGGACCCACCTGGAGGCTGGCATCCCTATTTAGCTTCCCCAACTCCTCCCCTTCTTGTGAGGTCATTTTCAGCAAAATTTGTATTTGAAATTGAAATCCCTTGCCTCATAACACTCAATATAAAAACTATTCATTTTCCCAGGTTTTACCTTAGTATTAAGGTTTTTCCTTAGTGCTGAGAAGTCCCACCCTTCTCTCAATCACCAACTCGCCTTTAGCAGTCGGTGTCTTTATTTGTGTGTGTGTAAAGAGCCTTCGATTTGGTGTAATGATGAAGTGTGCAGACTCATATCTTGGAGAACTGGGTTTGATTCCCCACTCCTTCACATGCAACTGCTGATGTGACCTTTGGTGAGCCACAAGTTCTCACAAAGATATTCCTCTCAAGAGCATTCTGAATGAAACGTTGTTGGTCTTAAAGGTGCTACTGGACTCCTGCCTTGTTCTATTCCTCTCAAGAGCAGTTTCTGTTAGAGCTCTCTCAGCTCCACCTACCTCACAGGGTGTCTTTTGTTGGGCAGGGAAGGGAAAGGAGATTGTAAGCCACTCTGAGACTCTTTTAGGTAGAGAAGGGTGGGATATAAATCTGCTCCTCCTCTTCTTCTTCTTCTTGTGGCAACTGTCTTTTGGTGACCCCATAAGATTTCTAAGGCAAGTTATTAAGCAGAGATGGTTTGCCATTGCCTTCCTTTGTGAAATCATTCTTGTCTCCCATCCGAGTACTGACTGCTGAGTTTCCAAGACATGATGGGATTAGGCTATGCCATACAATTCTACATCCCCCAATGTTTTTATGGGTGACTGTTCATCAGTTTTTCTCCTACAGCATTCTCTCACATAGCCACTCTAGAACTTCCATTTCTCCCAGAGTTTCATGGTTCTTTCAGGGGAACTGGTCTCTGTTTGGAGATTAGTCATAATTCCCAGAGAACTCCAGTTCCCACCTGGATGTGGGCAACCTTGGTAGATACTAAGCGGCTTGAAATTACCAAGAGAGTGTGATGGTGAAGATCTGAATCCAAGTTGTCCTACCTAAAATCCAGCAATGCAACTCAGCTAAAGGAACTTCAAAGTAAAACGGACCATCATTTGTAGCAAAGTAAATCGATTTATTTGAGAATTCGTGGTCTGGGGTAGAAGCAAGTTGACATTGATACAGTTGACAGCGGAGCATATCATTTTAACCTCTAACATCAAAAGCTAAACAATAAAACCATTCTCACACATTTGGGAGGCAATTGCCGGTTCCCATAACTCCTTATCTCTTTCCCAAGGAAGGAACCCTGCTGGTTACCTCGGGGCATGCTATCTTCAAAGGCTTGCTACTTTTGTTAGTACTATGCAAGGAATTCCCTAGGGAGTTAGTGGCTGTTACAAGAGCCTTTGAAATGCAACCCTTTATTCTCAGAGCTAGTGACACCATTCAAGATGGAGTCAGCTAGGGCAAAGGAACAGGGAGGGCTAAAGCACATTTAGACAGTCAAGTTACAATGTCTGACAATAAGATTTCTAAGGCAAGTTGTTAAGTAGAGATGGTTTGCCATTGCCTTCCTTTGTGAAATCATTCTTGTCTCCCATCCAAGTACTGACTCTGCTGAGTTTCCAAGACATGATGGGATTAAGCTATGCCATACAATTCTACATCCCCCAATGTTTTTATGGGTGACTGTTAATCAGTTTTTCTCCCAGGGGAAAATGGAAGTCCTACAGCATTCTCTCACATAGCCACTCTAGAACTTCCATTTCTCCCAGAGTTTCATGGTTCTTTCAGGGGAACTGGTCTCTGTTTGGAGATTAGTCATAATTCCCAGAGAACTCCAGTTCCCACCTGGATGTGAGCAACCTTGGTAGATACTAAGTGGCTTGAAATTACCAAGAGAGTGTGATGGTGAAGATCTGAATCCAAGTTGTCCTACCTAAAATCCAGCAATGCAACTCAGCTAAAGGAGATTAACACCTAATCAGGCTTACATATGTGGGTATCACTTGTGGGACAGAACCCCCTGACTATAAATCAAACACACATTTACTGTATATGCTCATTGGAATGCAGAAGTAAGTGAGGCTATATCCACATTGTACATATTTGAATAGGATGCACATTAGGATGTGCCTTTGATTGAACATCAGAAGCTATGTTCTTATGTAACTATTTTTTATATATTTAAAACCTTTCACCCAGCACTTTTACCCAAGTTAGGGGCCTCCTATACAGAATTTCACAACTGACTTCAAACTCTGCTTAGGAGCGCAATGTTGGATCAGGGCTCGGCACTGTCTCCATTACACCACACTTCTAGGCAGGGGTCGTTTTGTAGAAAAATAGGTGGTGGAGCTCATCCAGGGAACTTCTATCATGCAGGGTGACATGATAGAGGTTTTCAATTGAATGCATGGGATGGAGAAAGTAGAGAAAGAAGTACTTTTCTCAGTTTCTCACAATACAAGAACTTACGGTCATTCAATGAAATTGCTGAGCAGTTGGGTTAGAATGGATAGAAGGAAGTACTTCTTCACCTAAAGGGTGATTAACATGTGGAATTCACTGCCACAGGAGGTGGTGGTGGCTACAAGCATAGTCAGCTTCAAGAGGGGATTGGATAAACCTTTGGAGCAGAGGTTCATCAGTGGCTATTAGCCACAGCATATTGCTGCAACTCTCTGTCCGGGGCAGTGATACTCTGTATTCTTGGTGCTTGGGGGGGGGGGAGCAACGTGGAAGGGCTTCTAGGCCCACTTATGAACCTCCTGATGGCACTTGTTTGGTTTTGTTTGGTTTTGGCCACTGTGTGACACAGAGTGTTGGACTGGATGGGCCATTGGCCTGATCCAACATGGCTTCTGTTATGTTCTTATGGATTGTTATGCAGCTGCACTTACTATTCCATGGGCAAGGTGGGAAGGAGGAGGCAGAACCCTCAGAAAGGTTCAGGAGCTGTGCTCCTGTGAGCTCCTGCTGAATCTGAGGCCTGCTTCTAGGAAATGCTATCAGCGCTTGTGGGAATTGCACCGCATGGACCCTGCTGAAGTTCTGCTTTACAGAACACTCCCTGTTTAATTACATGAGTCTCATGGACTTAAACTGTATTGGGGCATTTTTGTGTGCAGATTGTTTATTTGCACCTAATGGTTTAAATTAGACCTTCGTATGTTGGATATATATATATATATAATCATAGAGTTGGAAGGGACCTCCAGAGTCATCTAGTCCAACCCCCTGCACAATGCAGGAAACTCACAAACACCTCCCCCCTAAATTCACAGGATCCTCACTGCTGTCAGATGGCCATCTAGCGTCTGTTGAAAAACCTCCGAGGAAGGAGAGCCCACCACCTCCCGAGGAAGCCTGTTCCACTGAGGAATCGCTCTAACGGTCAGGAAGTTCTTCTCAATGTTGAGCCAGAAACTCTTTCATTTTATATATTTCATTTTATTATGCCTCCATTCTTTTGGTATTGGATTAGGAGCTGTGTGGAACTTGTTTTTTTCAATGTGCTCCTGAACCTTTCTATCTTCCTTGGGGGGGGGGAGGTTCTGTAAAATCTTATTGGGATTCGATAAAGCATTTTTTTGTTTTTTAAAAAATTGTATGATTTTCAATGCAGAGCTAAAGCAAACCCATGGCCTCATTTTTGTTCCTGCCACAGTTTTCCACTGAAACTAGGTGCTGCCACCTTCTCTGTGGGGTGTCCCCCAAGTCTTGCACAAGACATAAGACCAGTCAGATGCATTTCCATATCTCGCTCATTATTTTGAGAATTGTGCTGCGTTTTGACTTTTTACAAATGCCTTCTAATACAGGTCATCGCTTTTTATATGTCAAATGCAGCGAAGAAAGTTCCATAGGCTTCAATGATATTGGCTGAGGGAAAAATCAATGTCTATGATCCCTTTTCCCCTTTTCTTTTTCTTTTTATAATGCCGTGTCCATTACTTATATGGATTCCAGAAAGAAAAGTGCCAGTTCACTTAAGAACGGAAAAAGATTTTATCATCCCATTCTGTTTCTCTTGAGACTTTCTATTTGGGGCATAATTGCTAGCCTTATGGGAGGAAAAAAAAAAATCCACAGCAGAAGAAAAAAAACTTCTTAAACTTTGAACAAGCACCCGAGTTTCCATGCTTATAAGATGCAGTGCTCATCTACTTGATGAGCTATGAAGAACGGTTTGGTAGATATTGAAGTTCCTCTCACGGTGGGATTTGCAGTTCTCCTGGAATTACAGCAGATTTCCAATTTGCAGTGATCAGTTCCTCTGGAGTTGCCAAATTCTAGATGGTATTTATTTACAACAGAGAGAGGCCATTGGTAAATGAATAAACACACAACCACACATGGTTATAGTGACCAACAATTACTAAGACTATATAGCAATACAATAATGCGATAATGGTGAGAATACACAAATACATAGAAACAGAGACAAAACTCTCCAAGAGTGCATTCATGGAAGATAGTAGAGCACCAAAGTACAGGAAGTCGACTTGTAGCTTCAAGCAATGGAAAGCTCTACTCCATTTTCCTCCAATTCAAATAATCCACGAACCACAATCCATACGGCTTCACAGTTAATCAGTATCAACAACCTTTTCCATATAACACTAAAGTAATCTCACAATGTTTCATCACAGGACATAAAGTCTCAACTATTTTTCCTCCAATTCAAATAATCCACAAACCACAATCCATACAGTTCCACAGTTAATCAGTATTAACAACCATATAACACTTCCATATAACACTAAAGTAATCTTCCATATAACACTTCCATATAACACTAAAGTAATCTCACAATGTTTCATCGCAGGACATAAAGTCTCAACTAACTTCAAACAGGCACCAGCTCAGAAATGGCTCAAGGCCAGTTTCGTCTATGTCTCTATGTATTTGTGTATTGTCACCATTATCACATGGTATTGCTATATAGTCTTAGTAATTGTTGGTCACTATAACCATTTGTGGCTGTGTGTTTCTTCAAATTCTAGATGGTGGCTGGATATCTCCTGGTATCTGAAGAAGTGTGGATGATGATGATTGATGATGATGACGACAATGATGATTATGATATTGGATTTATATCCCACTCCAAATCTCAGAACGGCTCACAATCTCTTTTACCTTCCTCCCCCACAACAGACACCCTATGAGGTGAGGCTGAGAGAGTTCTCCCAGAAGCTGCCGTTTCAAGGACAGCCCCGCGAGAGCCATGGCTGACCCAAGGCCATTCCAGCAGCTGCAAGCGGAGGAGTGAGGAATCAAATCTGGTTGTCTCACGGACTTAACCACTACACCAAAATGGCTCTCAGTTTGCACTTGAAAGCTCATACCTTGAATAAAAAATTGTTGTTCTTAAAGGTGCCACTGAACTCAAACTGAGTAGAAAGAAGTGAGTCAACCTGAGCATAGCACAGCCCTTTCACAGACTGAAGACTAGAATGGCCAAGATTACCCAGGCAATCATCCTGTGTGACTGAGGCTTCCAGACGCCTGCTGGGGGCAGAGATTCCCCCAGTTTGGAGGTCCCCAACCCGCCAGCACAGAGCGGGTCACCAGGGGGGTCCCCAACCCCAAAGAGCTCCATCATTGTACGACATGCCCGGCATGATGATGTCATCCAAAAGTGATGTCATCATGCCGGGCACATTGCCGGGGGGGGGGGCGTGCTCCAGTATTTGGGGTAAAAACTCTATGGTATCATGGAGGTTTTAACCTGAATCCTAGAGCATCCCTGGTGCGACATACCCAGCGTGATGATGTCACTTCCAGGAGATGTCATCGCGCTGCACATGTTTTGCACACACAAGAAGACTCCCCCGTCATAGCCAAGGTAGGACTTGGCAACCCTATGTGTGTCACTGAGAGGTTCCAAGATGGCTGCTGAATATTGATCCAAATAATGGATCCATATTGCTTGCATTGGGAGGAAATGAACTACGCCCATGCTAATCATCAAAGGGGACTGCCAGTAACTAAGACCTAGCTAGTAACCTTCAGGGGGGCTGGATTTGACTCCAGGGGACTTAGTTCCAGACTTCTCTCCCCACACTTTAATCCAATAGAGCCAGTTGGTATGGAGTGGATGATCATCCCTCCATTTCATTTTTCAGTCCTCTGACCGAACTCATTATGTAAAGTAAACTCAAGCACATGCACAATCTCTCTTACAATCTTCTAGCGTTTATAGTTTGGAAAGCTCAGGATTGCGAGCTGAGCATTCCATCAAGATGCAATGTGTTTTAGAGGCAATGTGTATTCGCCTTGAATTTTTATGACTTGGGAAGCCTTTTAGGAAGATAGAGATCATTGATGAGTGCTGTTAAAATGTGGCCTTTTATTTCTTTGACATACAAAAACGAGTTACGGCCCGTTCCAAAAAGGATTCCCTCCCTTCTCGCTGGAGGACAAAAGTATGAAAGTGAGAAAGAGACGAGATAAACAATCTCAAGATACTGCATTTTCTGCGGGAAATGAAAGTAAGATATTGGTTATAGAACTTCCCACAAATTGAACATTAAATCATGTTTAAAATGAAGCTGAACATAGCTTGATGGTTATTGCAAATGGAGGTTTAATGAATTTGTGTCTGTTTCTGAACTAGATCTCAGCTGGCCTCCAGTGAGCGATGAAGAGAATAGAGTTGCTAGATCCAAGTTGGAAAACTCCTAGAGATCTTGGGAGGGGGGGGGGTAGAGCCAGGGGAGGACAAGGACCTCAGTGGGGTACCATTTCCCCACCCCACCCCCAGAGGAACTGTAGTCTGGAGATAAACTGTAATTCTGTGGGATCTACAAGTTCCACCTGGAGGCTGGTATACCTACTTTGAACACAGTGTACATACAATGGATAAGATCCATCCACCGTTCCACTCTGCCTTGCCCATTTTCCCTTATTACAGTCCCCACGCTGCTTGGCTTTTGCCCATGCAGGTCTTTTGATCCCAAGCATAAACTTTGTAATGGTCAAAAGGGACCCTTATTTTTGCAAGCAGGGAAGATTATGAATTAATGCAATTATGACTTAATGCAATTATGAATTATTAATGCAATTATGAATTAATGCAACCCATTTCACTTGATGCTGCTATGACATGACCCTGATTACTATTATTAATAATGTGTACTCGAGTATGCACTGCAGACGGTGATTGTAGTCATGAAATTAAAAGATGTTTGCTCCTTGGGAGGACAGCTATGGCCAGGGCCGGTGCGTGGGAGTAGGCCAAGTAGGTGACCACCTAGGGTGCCACTTGGCCTAGGGGCACCATGAGGCACCCCCTCTCTCTGCAGTCACTGCCATCCATCCCCTCCCTTTAGCCTCCCACCGCCGTTTGCTTCCCCACGGTCACCCACTGCCGTTCACCTCCCTGCCCGCTGTTTGCCTCCTCATGGCCACTCGCCACTGTCCCCTCCCTGCGGTTGCCCGCCCACCACCATTTGCTTCCCCGCCCACCTCCATTCGCCTCTCTGCCCACCGCTATTCACCTCCTTGTGGCTGCCCGCCACTGTCCCCTCCCTGCGGCTGGACACCAGCTGCCATTTACATCCCCACTCACCGCTGTTCATGCCCCCATGGCCGGCTGCCGCTCTCCCCTCCCTGTGGCAACCCACCTACCTGCCGGCACCTAAGCACCGGCCACCACCTGCTTCCCCTCAGCCACCACTGTCCAGCTGCCATCCACCCCCTGTGCCGGCTCCCAGCTCGTGGCAGTTATGTCATTATGGAAAAAAACAATGGGGCGGAGGTCGGGAGTTTGGCCTAGGGGCACAGGCACCCCTAGCCCCGGGCCTGGCTACGGCAAACCTAGTATAATAAAAAGTAGAGACATCACCCTGCCAGCAAAAGTCCATATAGTCAAACCAATGGTATTCCCAGTAGTAATGTATGGCTGTGAGAGCTGGACCATAAGGAAGGCCGAGTGCAGAAGAATAGATGCTTTTGAGCTGTGGTGCTGGAGAAGACTCCTGAGAGTCCCTTGGACTACAAGATCAAATCAGTCAGTCCTAAGGGAAATCAGCCCAGACTGTTCCCTGGAAGGTCAGATGCTGAAGCTGAAGCTCAAATACTTTGGCCAACAAATGAGATGGGAGCACAGGGCTTTTTGGAAAAAAAAAATCTGGCAGGAACTCATTTGCATATTAGGCCATCCCTTATGCCAAGCCATAACTGCATTCCTGTTTAAAAAAACCCCAAAAGCTCACAGTATACAATTTTTGTTGTTTAGTTGCACAGTCAAATCCAACTCTTTGCGACCCCATGGACAAAGTCACACCAGGCCCTCCTGTCATCCACCATCCTCCGAAGTCTGCTCAAATTCGTGTTAGTTACATCAGTAACGCTGTCCAGCCATCTCATCTTTTGCTGCCCCCTTCTTCTTTTGCCTTCTGTCTTTCCTAGCATCAGGATCTTCTCCAGGGAGTGCTTCCTTCTCATTTGGTGGTCAAAGTATTTGAGCTGCAGCTTCAGAATCTGACTTTCCAGGGAACAGTCAGGGTTGATTTCCCTTAGGACTGACTGATTGGATCTTCTTGCAGTTCAAGGGACTCTCAAGATTCTTCTCCAGCACCACATCTCAAAAGCATCTATTCTTCTGCACTCGGCCTTCCTTATGGTCCAGCTCTCACAGCCATACATTACGACTGGGAATACCATCGCTTTAACTATACGGACTTTCGTTGGCAGGATAATGTCTCTACTTTTTATTATACTGCCCAAGTTCACCATTGCTGTCCTCCCAAGGAGCAAACATCTTTTAATTTCACGGCTACAGTCACCATCTGCAGTGATCTTGGATCCCAGAAATGTGAAGTCTGTCACTACTTCCACGTCTTCCCCTTCTATTTACCAAGGTGTGATGGGGCCAGATGCCATGATCTTAGTTTTTTTTTTTTTTATGTTGAGTTTCAAGCCAACTTTTGTGCTCTCCTCTTTCACCCTCATCAAGAGGTTCTTTAGGTCCTCCTCACTTTCTGCCATTAGAGTAGTGTCATCTGCAAATCTGAGGTTGTTGATGTTTTTCCCGGCAATCTTAATTCTGGCTTGTGCTTCATCCAGGCCAGCATTCTGCATGATGTACTCTGCATATAAATTAAATAAGCAGGGTGACAATATACATCCGTGTCGAACTCCTTTTCCTATTCTAAACCAATCAGTTGTTCCATATCCCGTTCTGACAGTTGCCTCTTGACCCTTATACAGGTTTCTCAGGAGACATGTGAGGTGGTCTGGTACTCTCATCTCTTTAAGGACTTCCCACAGTTTGTTGTGATCCACACAATCAAAGGCTTTAGCATAGTCAATGAAGCAGAAATAGACGTTTTTCTGATACTCCCATGCTTTCTCCATAATCCAGCGAATGTTGACAATTTGATCTCTAGTTCCTCTACCTCTCCAAAACCCAGCTTAAACTTCTGGTAGTTCCCGATCGATATACTGCTGAAGCCTAGTTTGTAGGATCTTTAAGATGACCTTGCTGGCATGTGAAATGAGTGCAATAGTGCATTAGTTTGAACATTCCTTGGCATTACCCTTCTTTGGGATTGGAATAGGTTTCCACTATAGCAATACAGGTGAAGTTTTATTGAGTTGCTACAGATACATAATCTTCATTGTTTCAAAGGCATTGCTAGGAATGAAACTAATTGATACATGCTGTCCTAAATATCCCCAGGTTCCCCCTCCCAACCCATTTAACATAAACAGTCAAAAAGCAGTCACTTGTAAGAGAAACAAAGCAAGCTGTACTCCCAGGGCTTTTTTTGAGCAGGAACATAGTTCCAGCTGGCTTGGTGTCAGGGGGTGTGGCCTAACATGGAAATGAAGAAGAAGAAGAAGATATTGGATTTATATCCCGCCCTCCACTCCGAAGAGTCTCAGAGCGGCTCACAATCTCCTTTACCTTCCTCCCCCACAACAGACACCCTGTGAGGTGGGTGGGGCTGGAGAGGGCTCTCCCAGCAGCTGCCCTTTCAAGGACAACCTCTGCCAGAGCTATGGCTGACCCAAGGCCATGCTAGCAGGTGCAAGTGGAGGAGTGGGGAATCAAACCTGGTTCTCCCAGATAAGAGTCCGCACACTTAACTACTACACCAAACTGGCTCTCCGAGTTCCTGCTGGGCTTTTCCTACAAAAAAGCCCTGTGCGAAACAATAGTGATGCCAGTGGGTGTGACCTAATATGCAAATGAGACCCTACACAAAAGGTCCTGTGTACTCCAGAGACATTACAAAGTGCTATCTGGAAGAACAGGTCTCCCCTTTCTCTCCTGGAGCACGAGGGAGCAATTTGCACAATGGTATAGTCCCAGGTCTAGGCCCCATAGCAATTTATAAAGGAATGCTTTCTTGCTCCTTCCCAAGCACTTCCAAGGACAAAACACTTCATTTCAGAATCAAGACAACATTATATTAATCAAACACAAAGAAAAAAAATGTGGCAGAAGACATTACATGGATTCTGACAATTTGTACTAATGGGAGGGTTTGTTGTCTACAGAGCTTTATTCTCCCCTTTTCCCTCCTGCTACAGCTAAAATGTCCCCTGAAGGGCTGCGTTCGGGGAGGGGGGAGGCAGGGGACCCCTAGGATCAGCCCAAGGAAGGGGCTGGACATCTCGAACAAGATGGAGAACTGGCCAATATCACACACCTCATCTGTGGAGCTCCTCTGCTGGATCGCAGTCCATGTTTGCAACCTTGATGCGATGTGGATACACTTGGTTACATGTTTTACATTATTATATATTTACTATGTGTAAGTCTACCATACAGTGAATAAATAAAAATAAACAACTTTGATGCAAAACCAGAAATGGGCATCAGCCGGTAAGGCTTCTCAGAAGAAGTAGCGGAGCCTGAATTTCTAGTCTTACATCCCATAAGAACATAAGAAGAGCCCACTGGCTCAGATGAATGCGCCAGCTTGTCTAGCATCCTGTCTCACACAGTGGCCAAACGGGTCCTCTGGACAGCCAGCCACAGAGCAGAGAGGCCAAGACCTTCTCCTGAAGTCACCGCCTGGCTCAGAATGCGGAGGTTTAGTGCCTCTGAATGTGGAAGTCATCATGGCTTGTAGCCATTGATAGACCGATCCTCCATGAATTTATGTAATTCCCTTTGTTATTCCCATCACTACATCCTCTAGTAGTGAATTCCACATTTCAATCACTCTTTGTGTAAAGATGTAATTCCTTTTAACTGGAGATGCCAGGAATTGAGCCTCGGACCTTCAGCATGCTAAGCAGATGCTCTATCGCTGAACCATGGTCCTTTCATATTTCCAGAAACCAAAATACAGTGTGTGTGTGTGTTTGTATATACATACACAAACGGACAGCCTGCATTGCAGGTTCCCCATGGAATTTAGGAACTGCGCCCCCAGATTTCCATTCCATGGACCAACCCTGATGGGATTATTGTGTGGCAGTATCTTTCTGAGGTCGGTGAAATGAGTACCTAGCTTGCTGGGGGGAAAGTGCAGATGACTGGGGAAGGCAATGACAAACAGAGCCGGATTAAACCCTGTGGAGGCCCCTAGGCGGTCAAAATCTCACGGAGCCCCTCACAAATTATCTCAAAGTTGGAGCACCCACCCTGCCACCCACGGTCCCCACTGCAGCCCGCAGACACCTTCTCAAAAGCCCCTTTGACAAAGCTGCGGGGAAGAGGCAGAGAGGCAAACCTGGCGACGAAGCCAGCAGCAGCCACACCAGGCAAGTCTGGCAAAGAACGGCTCAGCTGCTGGCTGTGTGTGCAGGCTGGGAGGGCTGCAAGCAGGGGGGAAAGCCAGCCCGGAGCCCCTAAAGGTGTGGGGGCCCATAGGCCAGTACCTATTTGGCCTAATTGTTAATCCAGCCCTGGTGGCAAAGCACCCCATAAAAAGTTTTCCGCGAAAACGTCATGATGCGACGTTACCCCAGAGTCGGAAACGACTGGTGCTTGCACAGGGGACTACCTTTACCTTTTAAGAGAGCCGCCTTTTCTGCAAGGCGCACACATGTTCTCAAATCAACAAAAATGGTATATACTAAAAGCAGTGTTCCTCTAAGCTGAGTTGGCATGAGCTAGCTCAAATTTTTAGCCTCCAGCTCACACATTTTTGCCTTAGCTCAGGGAAAATGGCCCCAAAGCACGATAATTTATGCACTTGCTCATAACTTTAATGCCTGCAGCTCGCAATTTTCATACCAGTAGCTCATAAAGTCGAATTTTTCCTCACATAGGCTTCCCAACCCTCCTGCCCTGGCGGGGGACCCCAGAATTTACAGCCTCTTCCCCCACTCTCCAAAAAAACGGAAGCGGGGGGAGGGGGGGAAATGGCGCCAAGGAGCGTGGCAAGCCGCCCCATCTCGGAAGAGCAGCTAAGGTGAACCGGAGAAGAGGCGGCAGCAGCGCAGCGGCATTGCCCGCTCCGCTCTACCTCTGAGGTAAAATCAGAGAAGGGGAGGGTGGAGGAAGGCCAGGAGCGTGGCGAGCCACGAATCTGGGTCCTTCTAGGACCCGGACTCATGGCTCGCCATGCTCCTGGCCTGCCTCCACCCTCCCCTTCTCTGATTTCACCTCAGAGGTGGAGCGGGCGACGCTGCTGCGCTGCCACCTCTTCTCCGCTTCACCGTAGCTGCTCCTCCGAGATGGGCTCAGCCTGAGCCCATCTCGGAGGAGCAGTTACGGTGAAGCGGAGAAGAGGCAGCAGCAGCACAGCGGCGTCGCCCCCTCCATTCTGCCTCTGAGGTGAAATCAGAGAAGGGGAGGGTGGAGGGAAGGAAGACATTTAAAAAGGTGTGCCATCCCTTGAAATGCGATGGCCAAAACTCCCGTTGGGGTTCAGTGATGCTTGTCACACCCTTGCTCCTAGCTCCACCCCAGTGTCTCCTGGCTCCACCCCCAAAGTCTCCTGGCTCCACCCCCAAAGTCCCCAGAGATTTCTTGAATTGGACTTGGCAACCCTATGCTCACAAGGCTCTGCAGCTGAGAGGGAACATTGACTGGAAGTAGCCAGAACTCTGGGGTGTTAGTCCAAATAGTAAAAAAATAAATAAAAAATAAGCCAAATTACATAACACTTTTCTGTGTGATCTTTCTGTAAGTGGGAAACCCAGAAAGAGCCCCTTCTAGCATTTCCTAGCTGGTTTCCCTGTTCTGTATCTAATTCAGTTTATTGGTTGTTTAAACAAATGAACTACTTACATGTCTATTTTTATAATATACTAAATGTTATTAAAGGCCAGTGAATTTGTGGAAGGAGATTTCCTTAAACCATTATCACTTATATCTGAGATATCCTAGGGAACCTTTGAAATCCTCTGTGAAATTTTAACTACCATGGAAAGGACATTATTGCAAGTCTCAAATGCCTATTTATTCGGCATGAGATATAACTGAAACAATCAGTGCCATTAAAGAAGTGTCCTTATATCATTTCTTTCAACAAGCAAACGTTAACAGTCCATGAAATAAATGGAAGGTGAGAAATTAGTAAATGTAACGGAATAATGAGAAGGCTGTTAACACGGCTTTCATTCATATCAAAGGAACACCAGCACACTTGCCTTTCTCCCAGTCAGATGGCTTGACATAAAGGGAACGAGCTTTTGTTTCTCATATCTAGCCAATCTTCAGGGGATCAATTAACTGAGTAGTCATACAAGAAGGCCACAAGGTTTAATATGGTGACCAAAAGAATGAGTGGCAGGAGGAATCATAGAATCATAGTTGGAAGGGACCTCCAGGGTCATCTAGTCCAACCCCCTGCACTGTGCAGGAAACTCACAAATACCTCCCCTAAATTCACAGGATCTTCATCGCTATCAGATGGCCATCTAGCCTCTGTTTATAAACCTCCAAGGAGAGCCCACCACCTCTTGAGGAAGCCTCTTCCACTGAGGAACCGCTCTAACGGTCAGGAAGTTCTTCCTAACGTTGAGCTGGAAACTCTTTTGATTTAATTTCAACCCATTGTTTCTGGCCCTACCTTCTGGGGCTACTGAAAACAATTCCATCCACTCTATGACAGCCCTTCAAGTACTCGAAGATGGTGATCATATCACCTCTCAGCCGCCTCCTCTCCAGGCTAAACATCCCCAGCTCCTTCAACCTTTCTTCATAGGACTTGGTCTCCAGACACCTCACCATCTTTGTCATGCTTTACTGGACCCATTCTATATCCTCCTTAAAATGTGGGGCCCAAAAATGAACACAATACTCCAGGTGAGGTCTCACCAGAGCAGAGTGAAGTGATACCATCATACTTCTGTTGATATAGCCCAAAATTGCATTCACCTTTTTAGCCACCACATCACACTGTTGACTCATGTTCAGGGTATGGTCCACTAAGACCCCTAGATCCTTTTCACACATATTACTGCGAAAAGGATACTACTGGTTTCATGTGTTCCAGGGAACATCCTAAACTGGCTGTCTGGGGGTCACACCTCCCACTCCCACACTTACCTCCAAGGAGACGGAGGCCTCCAAACCAGGGGTGTCCAACTTATCTGTTATGAGGGCTGGATCTGACATAAATTGGTGCCTCTACCTCAAAAAATAGCCCCCCCCCAGAGCCCCCAATACCTACGGATCAATTCCCCATTATTCCCTATGGGAATCATTTTCCATAGGGAATAATGGAGTGCCCAGTAGACATTTCCCTCCCCCCCACGATTTCTAAAGGGGGGGAGGGCCTCCAAACCAGGGAATCCCCTGCCCCCTCCCTCTCTCTCACATACAAATACTTACTAGATCTTCTTCCTGCAGAACTCTACTTGCTGTGAAAATGAAAGCAAAAGAAAGGGAGGGGCCGTTCTCCATGGAAACTATTACTGACCCTTTCCAATGAACCCTTCCTGTTTCCTGCGCAGCCTTAAAGGCACACATTTTACAAACGGATCAGGAGCTCTACAACTACATGATGCCTACACGCATGTTCTCCCACCCCCCACCCCACTTCCTCATTTTTGGAGAGTGGGGGAGGAGGTTGCAAAATCTGGGGGTCCCCCACCAGGGCGGGGGGGTTGGGAATCCTACAACAGCATAATAATAATAAAAAAAACCAATTACAATATTCAGTACAACAAAATGGTCCGGCAGGACAGTATAATAAATGATGTAGCAGGACAGTACAGCAAATCAGCACAGTAGGATAGTGCAGTAGTGTGGTAGGGTAGGCCAATCGATCTAATGAATAGATACCCACTGCCTCATCCAAAGACCTGGAAGAAGGGCTCTGTTTTGCAGGACCTATGAAAGGCTAACAAGTCAGGTAGGGCCCAGATCTCCATAGGGAGCTGATTCCATCAGGTTGGGGCCAGGACCAAAAAGGATAAAACATGTTTAAAACATTTCAAGGACAACTTTGTGAGAGCTATGGCTGACCCAAGGCCATTCCAGCAGCTGCAAGTGGAGGAGTGGGGAATCAAACCTGGTTCTCCGAGATAATAGTCTGCCCTTTCAAGAACAACCTCTGCCAGAGCTATGGCTGACCCAAGGCCATTCCAGCAGCTGCAAGTGGAGGAGTGGGGAATCCAACCCAGTTCTTTCAGATAAGAGAGCTCTGGCTGACTGAAGGTCATTCCAGCAGCTGCAAGTGGAGGAGTGGGGAATCAAACCTGGTTCTCCCAGATAAGATTCCGTGCACTTAACCACTACACCCAGGTGAATTTACTGCGGCACTATTTTAAATTTGCATTTGTGTGAGCATGAAAGCTTGTACTTTTTTTTTTTTTTAAGTTTTCAAAGATTTTATTAACTATATTGACAATACAGAATAAATATAAGAAGAAACATTTTAACAACCTCCAATATAAATTATTGAACATATAAAACACAATATATCCTATATAATACAACTAGAAAAATTCAACATAATGATATCGTCAAGATGTAACCAAGTTTACTAACCAAAATAATACTCAAAATATTTTTTTCCCAAAAACTGAATCTGTGGTGCTGTCTGACTGCACTACAAATCTGATGATGATGATGATGGAAATGATAATGAAAAAAATATATAGAATGAAAAAGAATGTAAACTAAAAATAACAGAAAAAATCATAAAAGAAATAAGATATAAATAAGATTAATAATAAATCCTATTCAAAGATTCAGAGAGAAAGAATTTAGTTAGAAGTTGAGTTGCTTGGTAGGATATTGTGAGCTGAAATATCCTCCATAAATGGGAATCATTTTTCTTCAAAAGAAGGAGATTTAGGGTAAATATCCAATTGGGCTATTTGGACTGTGGTTTTTTTTCCCATAATTAATTGGTCCCATATTTTTGTGAACAATAATGAGACTGAAAGTGTTGCGTTGGACTTCCAGAGAGAAGTTATTGATGTCTTTGCTGCCATTAATAAGCTATCAATTAAGGAGCGTCTGATTGTAGGTACCACTGTATCTCTCCAGTATTGCAGAAAAAGCATCAGAGGCTGAAATGGTATGTTATAGCCAGTCATTTTAGCAATGTGTTCAAGAACTGTGTTCCAGAAAGCCACAATAAATGGACATTGCCACCAACAATGTGCAAAAGACCCAATGTCTCTACACCCTTTCCAACATAAAGAGGAGTTAGATGTTGAAAATTTAGCCAGTTGTTTGGGACTAAAATACCAGTGGGTTAACATCTTAAAATTTTGAAGTTTCATGTGTCGTGAAGATGAATTGACGAGCATAGAATGCCAAATAGCAGGTCAGTGTTCTTCCAATTGAGACATTATTACAGCGTTTATTCCAAGATGTTTGATAAGTCTTGATGGTGAGTTTTTTAGAAGCATTGCATATATTTGTGACGCAAGACCACAGTATTTCGTTTCCTTACTCTCAAGCAATTTTTCAAAGTCTGTTTGTGGGGCTTGCAATACTGAATTCAGTTTCAGTTGAGTAGTCATATGCCGAAGTTGAAGACAGAAAAACCAGGGAACACCTGCGTGTAATTTTTCGTTCCAGAAGTAGCTGAGGGAGAAGACTTTGTTTCGAAGATATGTCTATTAGACGAGTGGTTTTATCTTTCCTCCAGATTGAGAGGACATGTGGATCACAGCCCGGAAGGAACCAATCTTGCCATGCCCCCCCCCCCCCCACACACAGCTTGTACCTTGAATAAAAATTTAATCGTGATCCTTATTGCATGCTAAGAATATACCCCTTTTATTGGCAGACAAACTTGTCTTGTGCTCACAAGCAGGGAGGCATTGCTGGCTTTGAAAGTGATGCGAGTGAGCAACAGTCTTGGGCTGTCCTCTTTTATGTCAGTGATTAAATGCAGGCTCTCACTGTTTCATATAGATGTTTCAGTAGGCCATTTGAGTGGGAAATGACCCTCTAGGCCCAAGTGGGAAGCTATTATTCCCGCTATCTCTTAGAAGCCTTTGGAAGGGCCTTCGGCTTTTTTGTTCCTCTCTTAATAGCTTTTATTGTCGCAGCTGCATTTCACGCCGTCGTTTATAAGCCAATAGTGATAATGATTTCACCTTGGATTAATCTTCAGCAGTCATTTGACAATCGCCAATAAGCGGAGATATAAATTACTGATAAAAAGAAATAGAAGCCCTGCACTTGGTGGATGAGTGTGATTTGGAGACTCCATAAAACATTTAGCTCACAATAGATCTTGGCACACTGGAAATATTAACCCCCCCCGGTTTGATTGTGAACAACGAAATCGTTGCTAGATGTAAATTTGCGGCTCTATGTAACCTCACATGGAAGGGAGATTTATGAAATGTTCAGGTGGTTTGGAGTCTGTAGAAGAAATATTTAGAGTATTTATTCCTGAACAGTAAAAAAGGTCTTAAAAGTTTGGGTAAGCATTTACTTTAGGAGAAGCTGATATGGCCATTTTAGTTTCTTCATTCTTTTGAGTGTTTTCATTATCATGGGTTTGGCTTCGCTCCATCTTTTTTGCTGAGGTTGCTGATGATTCTTGCATCACTCACTGTTGACATGCCATATTTATGCCCAATGTACTTGAAGATCCCCAGGGCTTTTCTTGTAGCAGGAACTCCTTTGCATATTAGGCTACACCCCCCTGATGTAGCCAATCCTCCAAGAGCTTACAGTAGGCCCTGTTAAGAAGAGCTCTGTAAGCTCTTGGAGGATTGGCTACATCAGAGGGTGTAGCCTAATATGCAAAAGAGTCCCTGCTACAAAAAAGCCCTGAAGATTTCCCCTCCTCCTGTACTTTTCAACCCACAAGTTTTGCCTCTCAGACCTTGCTCTCAGTGAGTCTGCCTGCTGAGGTGAGGAAAGTGGTGATCAGAGACAGGGCTTTTTCAGTGGTAGCACCTACCATTTGGAATGAACTCCTCCTGGAAGATCACTTGGTGTCTACCTTACTGTCCTTTAGGCTCCAGGCCAAGATATTTGCTTTTACCTAGGTCTTTCACTCAGCGGTTCCATCTCCTCCACGTGCAGCTGCTGGGTGACGGTGGACTGGCCACAGTTCTCTCAGTGCTGCCCTCTCAAGAGCAGTTCTCATAAGAGCTCTCTCAGAAGGAGGGTGTCTGTTGTGGAGAGAGAAAAGGAAAGGCGGCTGTAAGCCGCTCTGAAACTCCAAGTGAAAGGCGGGGTATAAATCCAATCTCTTCTCTATTTTCTCCTCCTCCTCTTCTTCTTTCTTCCAAATTGTGACTGCTTATGTTTACTGCTTTGTATCCTTGAAAGTTTCCTGTAAATTTTTTTAAGCTTTGTTCTTACACCGTGATCCCAGTTTTTGTATTGACTTAAAGTTCTTGCAGTCACCAGGCAGAGATAGAAGATTCTTCTATTGATTTGTTGATGGCAGTGTAGAACATCCCTATTTGTATAGGAGAATATTGAGAAAAAGGTTGAAAAGGTAAATTTGCCCTATGGTCTAGCAACTTGATATCTGGGACTGCTGAGTAAATCCTGACTGATTTCCCGCTAGCCTTACCTCGCTCTCATTCTCCTCTTCTCCTCGGGGCTTAACATAAGAGAAGCCATGCTGGATCAGGCCAGTGGCCCATCCAGTCCAACACTCTGAGTCACATAAGAGAAGCCATGTTGGATCAGGCCAATGGCCCATCCAGTCCAACACTCTGAGTCACATAAGAGAAGCCATGTTGGATCAGGCCAATGGCCCATCCAGTCCAACACTCTGAGTCACATAAGAGAAGCCATATTGGATCAGGCCAATGGCCCATCCAGTCCAACACTCTGAGTCACATAAGAGAAGCCATATTGGATCAGGCCAATGGCCCATCCAGTCCAACACTCTGTGTCACATAAGAATATAAGAGAAGCCATGTTGGATCAGGCCAATGCCCATCCAGTCCAACACTCTGAGTCACATAAGAACATAAGAGAAGCCCTGTTGGATCAGGCCAATGGCCCATCCAGTCCAACACTCTGAGTCACATAAGAACATAAGAGAAGCCCTGTTGGATCAGGCCAATGGCCCATCCAGTCCAACACTCTGCGTCACATAAGAACATAAGAGAAGCCCTGTTGGATCAGGCCAGTGGCCCATCCAGTCCAACACTCTGAGTCACATAAGAACATAAGAGAAGCCCTGTTGGATCAGGCCAATGGCCCATCCAGTCCAACACTCTGAGTCACATAAGAACATAAGAGAAGCCCTGTTGGATCAGGCCAATGGCCCATCCAGTCCAACACTCTGCGTCACATAAGAACATAAGAGAAGCCCTGTTGGATCAGGCCAGTGGCCCATCCAGTCCAACACTCTGAGTCACATAAGAACATAAGAGAAGCCCTGTTGGATCAGGCCAATGGCCCATCCAGTCCAACACTCTGAGTCACATAAGAACATAAGAGAAGCCCTGTTGGATCAGGCCAATGGCCCATCCAGTCCAACATTCTGTGTCACATAAGAACATAAGAGAAGCCCTGTTGGATCAGGCCAATGGCCCATCCAGTCCAACACTCTGAGTCACATAAGAGAAGCCATGCTGGATCAGGCCAATGGCCCATCCAGTCCAACACTCTGAGTCACATAAGAGAAGCCATGCTGGATCAGGCCAATGGCCCATCCAGTACAACACTCTGAGTCACATAAGAACATAAGAGAAGCCATGCTGGATCAGGCCAATGGCCCATCCAGTCCAACACTCTGAGTCACATAAGAACATAAGAGACGCCATGTTGGATCAGGCCAATGGCCCATCCAGTCCAACACTCTGTGTCACATAAGAACATAAGAGAAGCCATGCTGGATCAGGCCAATGGCCCATCCAGTCCAACACTCTGAGTCACATAAGAACATAAGAGACGCCATGTTGGATCAGGCCAATGGCCCATCCAGTCCAACACTCTGTGTCACTTAAGAACATAAGAGAAGCCATGTTGGATCAGGCCAATGGCCCATCCAGTCTAAAACTCTGTGTCACACAGTGGCCAAAAAAATTATATATATACACACTGTGGCTAATAGCCACTGATGGACCTCTGCTCCATATTTTAATCTAATCCCCTCTTGAAGCTGGCTATACTTGTAGCTGCCACCACCTCCTGTGGCAGTGAATTCCACATGTTAATCATCCTTTGGGTGAAGAAGTACTTCCTTTTATCCATTCTTACCCTACTGCTCAGCAATTTCATCAAATGCCCACGAGTTCTTCTATTATGAGAAAGGAAGAAAAGGACTTCTTTCTCTACTTTCTCCATCCCATTCATAATCTTGTAAACCTCTCTCATGTCACCCTGCAGTCGACATTTCTCCAAGCTAAAGAGCCCCAAGCGTTTTAACCTTTCTTCATAGGGAAAGTGTTCCAACCCTTTAATCATTCTAGTTGGCCTTTTCTGGACTTTTTCCAATGCTATAATATCCTTTTTGAGGTGCGGCGACCAGAATTGTACACAGTATTCTAAATGAGACCGCACCATCGATTTATACAGGGGCATTATGATACTGGCTGATACTGGCTTCCATTGGATTTCACACTATTTGGCCCGGGGTTGCAACCTGCGCTGCCTCTTTCACTAGGGTTCCCAAGTCCAACCCCCAAAATATCTGGGGACTTTGGGGGTAGAGCCAGGAGACTTTGGGGGTGGAGCCAGGAGACAATGGGGTGGAGCTAGGGGGAGGGGGGAAACGGCGAGCCGCCCCTGCGCAGCTGGCGCCTCTTCTCTGCTCGCCGTGGTTGCTCCTCCGAGATGGGCTCAGCCTGAGCCCATCTCGGAGGAGCAGCCATGGGGAGCGGAGAAGAGGCCACCGCGCCGCTGCCGCCTCGCCCGCTTCGCCTCTGGGGTGGAAGCGGAGGGGGGGTGGAGGCGAGCCGGGGGCATGGCGAGCCGTGAGTCCGGGTCCTAGAACGGCCCGGATTCGCGGCTCGCCATGCTCCTGGCCTGCCTCGCCCTCTCCTGCGCTGCTGCCGCCTCTTGGCTGCTCCTCTGAGATGGGCTCAGCCTGGGCTCATCTCGGAGGAGCAGCTGCGGTGGGAGGGGAGGGGGCAGCAGCGGCGCAGCGCGGCAGCCTCGCCGGCTCCAGGATGCGGCGGCTGGCCATGCTCCCCAGCACCGTTTCCACCCCCTCCCCCCGCTTCCATTTTTTTGGGGAGCGGGGGAAGAGGGTGGAAATCCTGGGGTCCCCCGCCAGGGCGGGAGGGTTGGGAAGCCTATCTTTCACCCAGCAAACAAGATCCTCTAAAAACCAGTTTCTGTTTGCCGCATGAAAAAGACAAAGCAAGTTGCAGCCTCAGGGCAGATAGTGTGAAATCTGACAGAAGCCCCATGGAGAAGAGGAATGGGAGAGCGGCATAAGGCTAGTGAGAAATCGGTCTCTGTGTTCCCTGTCGTAAAAATGGATGTCTGCCCATTTAGACAGATGGTCCTGTTTGTGAAAAGCGGAGTGTGGCTTTTTCCTGAAATTACATTAATAGCGGGGGGCGGGGGGGGGACACTGTTGACATTATGTTCAAGTGTTAGAGAAACAGTTGGCTTTTTGGTGTCTGGATCTGACCCTTTCAGTGGCAGCAGCAAACCAAGAGGAAGAACCAAGAAATGAATTTCATAAACCAGTTTAAAAATATCTGCTAACGTAGACAAGGGGGGTCACCAAGAACTAAATCTTGAATGTGGTTGTTCCAGAGACACAATCTCTGTGGAACAGAGAAACTATTGAACTGGACAATGTTGGAGATTTGGGGTTGGAGGTTGGAAAGCGTCAGGTTTGGAGAAGGAATGGGCGTCAACATGCAGAATATAATGCCTTAAATTTCCCAAGCACCCATTTCAATCCCTGTAGATATCCTGGCCCCTCCTGGAGGTTGGGGAGGGATGGTGGCTCAGTGGTAGAGCATCTGCTTGGGAAGCAGAAGGTCCCAGATTCAATCCCTGGCATCTCCAAAAAAGGGTCCAGGCAAATAGGTGTGAAAAACCTCAGCTTGAGACCCTGGAGAGCCGCTGCCAGTCTGAGAAGACAATACTGACTTTGATGGACCAAGGGTCTGATTCAGTATAAGGCAGCTTCATATGTTCATATTAGGGGAGGGACGGTGGCTCAGTGGTAGAGCATCTGCTTGGGAAGCAGAAGATCCCTGGTTCAATCCCTGGCATCTCCAAAAAAGGGTCCAGGCAAATAGGTGTGAAAAAGCCTCAGCTTGAGACCCTGGAGAGCCGCTGCCAGTCTGAGAAGACAATACTGACTTTGATGGACCAAGGGTCTGATTCAGTATAAGGCAGCTTCATATGTTCATATTAGGGGAGGGATGGTGGCTCAGTGGCAGAGCATCTGCTTGGTAAGCAAAAGGTCCCAGGTTCAATCCCCGGCATCTCCAACTAAAAAAGGGTCCAGGCAAGTAGGTGTGAAAAACCTCAGCTTGAGACCCTGGAGAGCCGCTGCCAGTCTGAGAAGACAATACTGACTTTGATGGACCAAGGGTCTGATTCAGTATAAGGCAGCTTCATATGTTCATATGTTGGCACCCATAATTGGTAGATGGCAGTAATGCTTCCAAGCTTTATTATTCCATTCTCTTGAAATAAAGGATTGGCCATTGTGTGAAACACGATGCCGGGCTAGGTGGGCCTCTGGTCTAATTCGGCAGGATACTTCTTATGTCCTTTGAAAGCTGCTCCTTCCCATAGCTGAAGGTGATGGGTGAGATAAAAAACAATTCTGGCCTGGCCCAAGACCTGACTACCTCTTTCCAGGCCAAAGTAAAAGCAGTGCCCTGTGCAAGCACCAGTGGTTTCCGACTCTGGGGTGATGTCACATCAACAGTTTCATGGCAGACTTTTTACAGGGTGGCTTGCCATTGCCTTCCCCAGTCATCTCCACTTTCCTCCCAGCAAGCTGCGGACTCATTTTACCGACCTTGGAAGGATGGAAGGCTGAGTCACCCTTGAGCCGGCTACCTAAACCCAGCTCCTGCCGGGATCGAAGTCAGGTCGTGAGCTGAGCTTGACTTACTACAGTACTGCAGCTTTACCACTCTGCGCCATGGGGCTCCAGAAGCCAACAAAAGAGTCACAACAATGCCAGGGGTTACTAACCTCCAAACGGTGCCCAGAAATCTCCGGCTATTACAATTTATCTCCAGGCAATATTGATCAGTTCCCCTGGAGAAAATGGTTGCTTTAGAAGTTGGCCTCTATGGCATTATTCCCTTCTAAGGTCCCTCCTCTCCAGAAACCCCAGCCATCTCAGGCACCCCCTCACACAAACACAAATCTCCAGTTATTTCCAACCCAGAGGGGGGCAACCTGTCAAGAACCTTGCCATTAAAGGGTTACTGTCTTATTGTACTTATCTTTCACCTGCGTTGCGCTCTAAGACCGAGATCACGCACACTAAATAATGCAGATGGATCCAAGTGGGCAGCCGTGTTGGTCTGAAGTAGGAGAACAAAACAGGAGTCAAGTTTCACCTTTAAGATCAACTTAAGTTTTATTCAGAACGTAAGCTTTCGTGTGCTCTCTTAAGCACACTTCGTCTGACGAGGAATCCAGTACGTTTGAACTTATGAACATATGAAGCTGCCTTCTACTGAATCAGACCCTTGGTCCATCAAAGTCAGCATTCTCTTCTCAGACTGGCAGTGGCTCTCCAGGGTCTCAAGCTGAGGGTTTTCACACCTATTTGCCTGGACCTTTTTTTGGAGATGCCAGGGATTGAACCTGGGACCTTCTGCTTCCCAAGCAGATGCTCTACCACTGAGCCACCGTCCCTCCCCTGTTTGTTTGTTTATGTTTAATTTGATTTAACCCCGCCTTCCCCGCTGAGGTGGGCTCAGGGCGGCTTACATCAGAATCATAGCGTGCTATGATCACAGTCATAAAAAAGATAAAACCATTGAAATATATAAGTTAAAACACATCGATCAAAACAATATACAGCTTAGTGCTAACGCATTAGATGTTCCTCATAGTTGCAAGATGGCAGTTATTCCAGAATTCTCCTACGGTAGGTTGAAGGCTTGTTTGCTTATGTTACCTTTTGACATATTATTGTTTTATTGCTTTTGCATGCTCACGCTACTCGGATCAAAGGTTTGCTCGATTTGTTAATTTTACTATTCTGTCATTGAAGCTTAAATTTGCACCATTTTGCATTCTAAACCACTCCCTACAAGATAATTGTACTATACTGCCATCGGATCTTAAATTTGTACCAGTTTGCATGCTGAGCCACCGACTACCAGCTATATATGGCTTTGCTCACTGTACCGGATTCCTCGTCTGATGAAGTGTGCTTAGAGAGCACACGAAAGCTTACGTTCTGAATAAAACTAAGTTGGTCTTAAAGGCGCAACTTGACTCCTTTTTTGTTCTACTAAATAATGCAATTTCGATCTGCTTTCATTGCACTCTCCAACTGGATTTTACTATGGCCGTTTTCCCACTGAGCTTACCTCGGAGCGACGTCCCTCTTCACCGCACAGCGTCTGCGCGGATTTCCCACCAACTGCTCTGAGGCTGCTCCGAGGAACCAGGAAGTTCCCGACCTTTTGCGTCACAAATGGAAACGGCTAAAAACCAGTTTACATTAGCGACGCAAAAGCCACGACTCTACTTGGTTACTCGGAGCAGTTGGTGGGAAATCCGCGCAGACTCTGCGCGGTGAAGAGGGACATCGCTTCGAGGTAAGCTCAGTGGGAAAACGGCCTCTATGAACTGGCAAAATCCAGTTGGAAAATGCATTAGAACTGGATTGAAAATGCATTCTTTAGGGTGTTTGACCACAGCCTATGAATGCTATCCGCTAGTCCTTTTCCAGGCTCTCACACACCTGCTTGCTGCTAAGAGTAGCCCAGGATGTTATGTTTAGGGCTATCGCTTGGTAACTCATTGTATCAAAATTGTAACCTCGGTACCAATGGGAACAGAAAGCAAAGTTCCCAAAGAAATGCTTTGGGAGACAGTAAAGGGGGGCTTACCACTGCTTGCCATGCCATGTATTGAACCTATATTAATCCCTGACCTGTTGAGCATATTCAGTTCTCAGGCCACGTCTGAATCTCTTAATAAATGGAACTTATTGATAACCAATGGACTGTTTATTGAGTACTCAGGGGGGAAGCGTGACGCAACCCTAACAATAGCCTAATGAAATGAGTGATTTTTGCAGTTACCGGGGTTCAGAATATAAGACTCATCTCTTTTTGGGCGCAGTGACATCGGACGGTTCTTTTTGGCCTGAGGAAGTCTGGACAGGACCATCGATGTGAATGCCAAGTTAAATCTTTGCCAGACCCCTCCTGTAAGTCAAGTAAATAGCGAATTAATTCTCTTGAGCTGATAGAAAGAGATCCAAACGGCGTCCACAGCTTGACTTGCTAGCAAATCAAAAGAAAAAGCAACAGACTGATTTGCACCCCCTCTGCTGGCTGTGTTATGTAATGACATTTTGCATTGTTAAAAGGGGGAGGGAGCTGGCTTGCCGAAGAACTCTAGAGTAGCCTTGGAATCAGTAGCATTCTTCCACAAATACAGCTGAGCTTATTTTCTGTGCCAGCTGGGAACCAGCTATTGAAAAGGAAGCATGCTTTTCTATGCTGTTCCCTGTCATGTGAATATGCACCTTTGTGTGAATAGCCTTGAATTACTGGCAGATACCTATGTGAATAAAGGTATGCTGTCTACTGTAAAAACCCTCTGGTATTTTCTCTTTCAGGAGTGTCTATGAAAGGTCTTGCTTGTATCAGGGCTTCAGTTATTGCTAATGACCCTTCTGCTTAGCTGCAAGCAACTGCAATGAAATACACCTAATTGCACAGGGTCACATTCTTTCCTCTGTCCCCTCCCTCCTGTTCTAACTGGAAGGAAGGAAGGAAGGAAGGAAGGAAGGAAGGAAGGAAGGAAGGAAGGAAGGAAGGAAGGAAGGAAGGGAGGGAGGGAGGGAGGGAGGAAGGAGGGAAGGAAGGAAGGAAGGAAGGAAGGAAGGAAGGAAGGAAGGAAGGAAGGAAGGAAGGAAGGAAGGAAGGAAGGAAGGAAGGAAGGAAGGAAGGAAGGAAGGAAGGAAGGAAGGAAAAGGAGGGTTTCATACGGGATACATTTTGTAGTAATTCAGTGGCTTGTCTTCCCTTGTAGCATATGGTATGGGTGTGATCTTCATTTGTTTCACTGTGCTTTAGGGCTGAGAAAATGTTCTCTTATTTTTTGCATGCCATTACTGACATTCTGTCAGGGATTTCAGTTCTCTGCTTTTCAATGGCAGTTTTACAAACTGATATTGTGTAATGTTGTACAGGGCTTCTTGCTTGTTTGTTTGTTTCAATACTTAATGGATAATAGTTTGTGTCAGAGGTGGCCAACGGTAGCTCTCCAGAGGTTTTTTGCCTACAACTCCCATCAGCCCCAGCCAGCATGGCCAATGGCTAGGGCCGATGGGAGTTGTAGGCAAAAACATCTGGAGAGCTACCGTTGGCCACCCCTGGTATGTCATGCAGTCAGCCTACTGTAGTGAACCAAGCATAGCAGTAGGATCTGGGAAGCCTACATGAGAATCCTGATCTGCCATGGATCGGCCTGATTGACCCTGACCCCATCCTGGTGGAATCAGCTCCCAGTGGAGATACAGGCCCTACTGAAATTGTTACCTTTCCGTAGGGCCTGGAAGATGGAGCTGTTCAGCCAGGCGTTTGGTTGAGGCAGGCGGATGCCCTTTGCTTTGTTGCCAATACTACGCTATCGGCTATCCTCCCCCACAGTGATCTGCTATTGAACGACTGTATCTGGGCCACTGATTATACTCCAACCTGCACTATGAGCCCGCCCTCCTTTGTATACTGAACTGTGTTGTGTTGCTGTTTTAATTGTATTTTGTTGGTTTTATTGTAGAAGAAGATATTGGATTTATATCCCGCCCTCCACTCCGAAGAGTCTTAGAGCGGCACACAATTTCCTTTACCTTTCTCCCCCACAACAGACACCCTGTGAGGTAGATGAAGATATTGGATTTATATCCCGCCCTCCACTCCGAGGAGTCTCAGAGAGGCTCACAATCTCCTTTCCCTTCCTCTCCCACAACAGACACCCTGTGAGGTAGATGAAGATATTGGATTTATATCCCGCCCTCCACTCCGAAGAGTCTCAGAGAGGCTCACAATCTCCTTTCCCTTCCTCCCCCACAACAGACACCCTGTGAAGTAGATGAAGATATTGGATTTATATCCCGCCTTCCACTCCAAAGAGTCTCAGAGCGGCTCACAATCTCCTTTACCTTCCTCCCCCACAACAGACACCCTGTGAGGTAGATGAAGATATTGGATTTATATCCCGCCCTCCACTCCGAAGAGTCTCAGAGCGGCTCACAATCTCCTTTACCTTCCTCCCCCACAACAGACACCCTGTGAGGTAGATGAAGACATTGGATTTATATCCCGCCCTCCATTCCAAAGAGTCTCAGAGCGGCTCACAATCTCCTTTACCTTCTTCCCCCACAACAGACACCCTGTGAGGTGGGTGGGGCTGAGAGAACTCTCACAGCATCTGCCTTTTTAAGGACAACTCCTGCAAGAGCTAAGGCTGACCCAAGGCCATGCCAGCAGCTGCAAGTGGAGGAGTGGGGAATCAAACCCGGTTCTCCCAGATAAGAGTCCGCACACTTAACCACTACACCAAACTGGCTCTCCAGTTTTGTATTGTATTTGCTTGGTTTTATTTGAATGCAATCCGCCCTGAGCCCGTCTGGGAAAGGGCGGAATAGACATTAACCAAAATAAAATAAATAAATAATAAATAATAAATAATAAGATCACTCTGGGTGACTTTCTCTCAGTCTAGCCTACATTAAAAGTAGGGTTGCCAGGTCCAACTGAAGAAATATCGGGGGACTTTGGCGATGGAGCCAGGAGACTTTGGGGTGAAGCCAGGTCAAGGGCGTGATAAGCATAATTGAACAGCAAAGGGAGTTCTGGCCATCACATTTAAAGGGACCGCCCACCTTTAAATGCCTTTGCTCCATTTGGAGAAATGAAGGATAAAAGCACCTTTTGGGGGGCTCATAGAATTGGACCCCCTGGTCCAAACTTTTTTGAAACTTGGAGGGTGTATGGAGGAGAGGTGTCAGATGCTATGCTGAAAATTTGATACCTCTACCTCAAAAAGCAGTCTCCCCAGAGCCCAGGCCCATAGCTACAGTGGGGCCTTGGGAGGGCAGGCCACCCCATTCAAACACCCCTTCCCTTCCATCTCTATGGCCCTTCTATTGGAGGGCCTCCAATTGCCCCCCTTTGCTCACTGCCATTCTGATCAAGTGCAGCATGCTCCTACCAGGCCCCTGCGACTGCTGTGGCTGCTGCGGCGGCTGGCCGTGCCCCAGTGCTCATGCCCCAGGGATGGGACTCATGCCTGGGATCACCTTGCCACACCAGCGCAGAAGAGCGCCAGGAAAGAGAGAGACCCTTCAAGCGCTGGGGTGCTGAGGGAGAATAATATAGTGGGTTCAATGCAGGGCTCTTTTTCTAGCACAGGGGTGGGGAACCTTTTTTCTGCCAAGGGTCATATGGATATTTAGAACATCATTCACGGGCCATGAAAAATTATCAACTTAAAAAACAGTGCTCCGCCGAGGGAGAATGATTCAGGCCAGCGAAATTAGTGCAAATAATTGTTTTTCTATTTGAAGTCATGTGGGGAGAGCCTAATCTTGCACACACACACCTGGCTCGCCACCCTAGGCAAATGCATTTGCAGAAAAAGCCCAGCAGGAACTCAGTAGCATATTAGACCACACCCCCTAATATTAGCATATTAGGTCACACACTCATTAGCATGTTAGGCCACACCATCTGGGATAATCAAGTGCAAACTGAACTGTGGCAGTAACTTTTCCAGGCCCTGGACCGAGGACCGGCCAAGGACCGGCCTACCTGAAGGACCGTCTCTCCCCGTATGAGCCCCAGAGAGCACTGAGGTCAGTAGGAAAAAACAGACTGACTACCCCTGGGCCAAAAGAAATTAAACTACAGAACACTCGCACACGGGCCTTTTCGGCTGCGGCCCCATATCTTTGGAACCAACTCCCAGAGGGGGTGCGGGCCCTGCGGAACCTTGATCAGTTCCGCAGGGCCTGCAAGACCACCCTCTTTAAATTAGCTTTTATGAACAGCTGAATTATAATTTTACAACGAAGAAATATCCGCCATCAGCATTAACTAGAATATAGCGTCAATGATAATGTTATGGTTTGTTTTAATTAATGCACGAACTGGTTTTTAAGGTTAAATTAATGCTCAATTTTAATGTTCTTAATGTAATTGTTTTATTAATGCACCATTGGTCATTGTGTTGTTTATTACTGTTCTATTTATTAATGTACCATTGGTCATTGTGTTGTTAGCCGCCCTGAGCCTGCTTCGGCGGGGGAGGGCGGGATACAAATAAAATTTTACTTACTTTACTTACTTACTTACTGCAGCAATTCTGACCGGCCAGCCAGGCCCCAGGGAGGCTGCCGCACAGTACATCCGGGCCCTGTGATCCCTGCCTGGTCCTGGGGAGGCTGCTGCACAGTGCAGCTGGGCCCCACGATTCTCACTGGCCAGCCAGGTCCCAGGGAGGCTGCCACATGGCTCGGTTTGGCCCAGCAATCCCCTCGGGATGGAGGATCCCCACCCCTGTTCTAGCAGGAGCTTCTCTGCATATTAGGCCACACTCCCTGATGTAGCCAATCCTCCTGGAGCTTACAGTAGGCCCTGTACTAAGAGCCCTGTAAGCTCTTGGAGGATTGGCTACATCAGGGGGGCGTGGCCTAATATGCAGAGGAGCTCCTGCTAGCAAAAGAGCCCTGGTTCAACGCAATGAAGAGCTGAGGTGGTCGTGGACATCAGCTCTTTATTAGGTACAGCATAGTATAAGGCTGCACTCTAAGACTGGAGGACTGGGCCAAAGAGGCCAACTATATACAACTCAGGCTTCCCGTGCAAGCACGCGATTGGGTCATTCAAACCAGCAGGGAGCCTGTGATTGGAGCAAGGCAACAGGGATTTGGATCCTGCTGCCCATTGTTGCCAAGTCCTCAAGCTCTGTTCTAATGGCACCAATGAGCCAAGCAGGAACACCGACGTCAGTCTTCACTTGAGTCCTCATGCACAACGGAGAGGAAGCCTTCCTCAGAACAGAAACAAGCCTCTGCTAGCTGGATCCTCGGCGGCCAGAAGCAGCAGGGGTCTTGGAATCCGAGGGGGGTGGCAGTTCCTTCTGGGAGGGCAGGAAACAGGCTTGGCTTTCACCTGGCCACAGACACCAGCAGGAAATAGGCTTCCCAACCCTCCCGCCCTGGTGGGGGACCCCCAAATTTTCAGCCTCCTTCCCCGCTCTTAAAAAATCTGGGGGCAGGGGGAGAGAGAACATACCCGTAGGCATCATGTTGTTTTACAGCTTGGGATCCGTTTTTAAAATGTGTCCCTTTAAGGCTGCACAGGCAACAGGAACGGCCCCTCCCTTTCTTTTCCTGTGCAGCTTGCTTTCGTTTTCACAGCGAGCAAATTCTGCTGGAAGAAGACCAAGTATGGTAAGTATTTGTGTGTGTGTGTGTGAGAGAGAGAGAGAGAGGGAGGGGGGATTCCCTGGTATGGAGCCCCCCCTTTAGAAAGCGTGGGGGGGAGGGAAATGTCTGCTAGGCACTCTATTATTCCCTATGGAGAACGATTTCCATAGAGAATAATAGGGGATTGATCCATGGGTATTGGGGGCTCTGGGGGGGGCTATTTTTTGAATAGAGGCACCAGATTTTTAGTATAGCAGCTAGTGCCTCTCCCCAAAATACCCCCCAAGTTTCAAAAATATTGGACCAGAGGGTCCAATTCTATGAGCCCCAAAAGGTGGTGCCCCTATCCTTCATTATTTCCTATAGAAGGAAAGCATTTAAAAAGGCGTGCTGTCCCTTTAAATGTGATGGCCAGAACTCCCTTGGAGTTCAATTATGCTTGTCACATCCTTGTTCCTGGCTCCACCCCCAATGTCTCCTGGCTCCACCCCCAATGTCTCCTGGCTCCGCCCCAAAGTCTCCTGGCTCCGCCCCTAAAGTCCCCAGATTTTTCTTTAATTGGACTTGGCAACCCTAGCAGGAAAGGGCTTCAGATCGGCACTGCGGTGGGGTGGGGGGGGGGGGAGAAGCCTACTTGCATCTGGATCGTCCTGGAAGATTTACTGAGTTAGACAAATGCGGGGTGGGGTGGGGTGGGCTGTTGCTTTA
This sequence comes from Heteronotia binoei, assembly GCF_032191835.1. Lineage (NCBI taxonomy): Eukaryota > Metazoa > Chordata > Lepidosauria > Squamata > Gekkonidae > Heteronotia > Heteronotia binoei. The sequence continues at coordinate 127,556,647 of NC_083229.1, forward strand.
CTTGAGAAGCAGAGAAAGTGTTTCGCACCAAACTGCTGCGGTGGGGCCCACCAAACATGAAATCCTGGCTACCACCCTGCCAGAGCCCCAAATACCCACGGATCAATTTTCCATTATACTCTATGGGAATCAGTCTTCATATAGAATAATGGAGAGTCCAGCAGACATCCCCCCCACACACACTTTCTGATGACTCTGAAGCGGGGGGGAGGGCCTCCAAACCAGGCGATTCCCTGCCCTCATCTGGGGCTTAGCGAAACTATAGGATTTTAGCATACAGCTATAGAAATAAAAAAAACCGCTAAGAGACATACATTTTAAACAACAAAACAGTGTAATGTAGAGGTCAGTGGTGTTCTGACAAAGCTTGCACGTAGAACTCCAAGAGCATGTAGCAGAGAATTCACAGAAGACAGTTCAAAAACAGTCTTTCCAAGGAGTAACAATATTCTAATATTTAGTTCGTGGAACTACAAGAAGCCCTTCCAAAGACGTCTGTTCTAGATATCAAGACATTTCATCCGTCTTTCTTCAGTTTGGAGGCTTATTTATCACTGGAACCCAACCTTTCCAATCCACTCACAGGAGACCAACAAGGTTCAAAACATGTCTTTTAGATGAATGAATGAATGAATGAATGGAGATGTTCAGAGCCCTTGGAGGTTGCCCATCCAAATGAGAACCAGTTGAGAGCCAGTTTGGTGTAGCGGTTAAGTGTGCGGACTCTTATGTGGGAGAACAGAACCGGGTTTGATTCTCCACTTCTCCACTTGTACCTGCTGGAATGGCCTTGGGTCAGCCAGAGCTCTCCCAGAGGTTGTCCATGAAAGGGCAGCTGCTGTGGGAGCCCTCTCAGCCCCACCCACCTCACAGGGTGTCTTTTGTGGGGGAGGAAGGTAAAGGAGATTGTGAGCCGCTCTGAGTGGAGGGCAGGATATAAATCCAATATCCTCTTCATCCTCCTCTTCTCCTTCAAGTACTAGCCAGAGCCAGCCCTGCTTAGCTTTCGAAGTCTAGCCTAGTCCAGCCATCTCAGGGCTAATAATGTGTGTGATGCAGATTGATTGACACACAGATCCTGCTGAAAAAAACAAATGTGGTCTAGTCACATGGACAGCCAGTGTGATATAGTGGTTAGACATGGACTAGGCTTCTGGGAGGCCCAGGTTCAAATCCCTGCTGTGGCATGGGTTGATTATTCTATCTTGATTTAGCTGACCTCACTGTTAACTCCTCCTTCTCCTCTTCTTTCTTCTTCTTTCCCCTACAGGTAAGCATGTGCTCTATTTTAACCGATGGGCAAACGTATCTGCTGTTCTTCTCTGTGGGCAAGCGTGCCTTCCACTGCTCCCTCTGTCCAAGGATCTCATCCATTTTAAACTATGGTCAAGCGTGCCCTTCATTCTTCTTTAAGGGCAAGCATAGTCTCTATTTTAATCTATCAGTAAACCTGGCCCCATTGTGCAAACCGTTGTTCCCTGTTGGCAAGCGTGTCCTCTGTTTGTACCTATGGGCAAGTGTGAACTCTTATTTGTGAACTGTTATTTTCTGGGTAACACATAGGTCTAATCAGGGCTTTTTTGGTAGCAGGAACTAGGGATGTGCAAAAAAAAATAATTCGGAATTACACGGATTCGGAAGTATACGGGGAAAAAAATTCGGATTCCCCGTATACTACTGAATACCGTATTCGGAATAGCCGCATATACGGTAATGCGTGGCTATTTCCGAATATACGGCCCTATTGAAATCAATGGCAAATAGGGTATATTTGAAACCGCCTGGAGGGGGGGGTTGAGGGAGAGCCCCCAAATTTGCAGGGGACCTGCAGGGAACTCTCCCCTCCAACCCCCCCAAGTCCCAAAAAGATTGGGCCAGGGGATCCCATTCCAGGGGCACCCAAAGAGGGTGCCCCTATTCCATCATTATACCCTATGGGCCATTGAAATATTAAGCCACACAGCCCTGATGTAGCCCATCCTTCAAGAGCTCACAGTAGGCCCTGGACTAAGAGCCCTGTAAGCTCTTGGAGGATTGGCTACATCAGGGGTGTGGGGCCTAATATGAAAAGGAGTGCCTGCTACAAAAAAAAAAAAGCCCTGGGTCTAATTCGTTACTAAATATAGTATCAGATGTGATTTGCCGCTCTTGGCTAGGAATCTGTTTCAGAGGCCAGTAGGTGGAGCTGCAGGAGAGACATGAAGTGAGAAAATCCCCAAGATCCCTGAATTTCCACCCTTGTTTATGCACGCTGGTTCCCTTACAATATCTAGCTATACGGTGTTTTTGGTAGCCTGTGATGTTACAACAGCACGTAAGATATAAATGATTGTTTGGTACAAAACTGCGCCCTCTCAGAAACAAAATTCAATCCCGTGCAGCGTTACTTGGGTCTTGGCATGCTGAAGTCAATGGATTTAGACAGAACAGTCACTTTGCACAGGATTGCACTGTGTTGAACCTACATCTATATCCCTCCAGTATTTTCAGCTGAGCAGGGACCTCCGCATTTATCTTTGCTTGGGGGGGGGGGAATCAGGCAAGCAACGGGCTGGTAGGCTACCCCCCATCACCTTTTCTGCACATTCACTTGATTTAGGAAAGTGTTCTAGTCAAATGAGCCGTGCGTCATCACAGGAAAATACTTCTATAACATCACAAGGCAGACTCAGTTTCAGTTTATTATTATTATAGTCATTGACCAGAACATGTACGTCATTTAGAACAACCTTAAAAGTACCTTATAAAAACTCCCACAAAGAGTCTACATCAGGGATGGCCAATGGTAGCTCTCCAGACTTTTTTTGCCTACAACTCCCATCAGCCCCAGCCACGAGCCATGATGGCTGGGGCTGATGGGAATTGTAGGCAAAAAAAACGTCTGGAGAGCTACCGTTGGCCACCCCTGGTCTACATGTTAAGATTAGATGACGGAAGGGTTAAAACAGTAAAAAAAAGAATATAAAAGATTATTGTTTAACCCTGTAAACCTTTTAAAAAGTCACTTTAAAATTTGTTAAAAGATTTACAGTTTGGCCTATTTGTCTCACTTTTTGCATTCTTTATAAACCTGGGAACAGAACTTAGCCACCTGTCTTGTTGTCGGGTGGTTCCTATGAGACAGAAGATAATCTAATTTGAGTTTATTTGACCTGCCGGGGAACCCTTCCATCAGTGGGCTGATAATTTCCCTTTGGCTTGCCGTATGAAAAAAAACGATTAAAGAATATATGCTCCAGAGAATCTATTTCAGGTTGGGAACAGAACCTAAGTGCATAAGGAGCAGATTCGGGGCTGTGATCTGAAAACATCTAAGGTTGTCAGGTCCCCACCCCTCAGCCACCAGCGTAAGGGGTGGAGATAGGGTAACCACTTCCTGGATGGGAAACTGGAGATTTGGGGGTGGAGCCAGAAAAAAACTTCAGTGGGATGCCATGCCATAGAGCATCCATTTTCTCCAGGATAACTTATCCCTGGAGATTAGCTGTCATTCAGGGGGATTCCCAGGTCCCACCTGCAGTCTGGCACCCCTAAAAACACTTGAGATTCCTCCTAAAAGGTGATTTATGATCTCTAGCATCACTTATGCTATTGTTGTTGTTCAGTCGCACAGCCGAGTCCGACTCTTTGCGACCCCATGGACAAAGTCACGCCAGGCCCTCCTGTCTTCCACCATCCTCCAAAGTCTGCTCTAATTCATGTTTGTTACATCAGTAATGCTGCCCAGCCATCTCATCTTTTGCCATCCCCTTCTTCTTTTGCCTTCTGTCTTTCCCAGCATCAGGGTCTTCTCCAGTGAGTGCTCCCTTCTCATTTGGTGGCCAAAGTATTGGAGCTTCGGCTTCAGCATCTGACCTTCCAGGGAACAGTCTGGGTTGATTTCCCTTGGGACTGACTGATTTGATCTTCTTGCAGTCCCAGGGACTCTCAAGATTCTTCTCCAGCACCACAGCTCAAAAGCATCTATTTTCTGTGCTCACACAATTATTAATTTATCTACATTTGGTTGTTGTGAGCTGTACAATCAACCAGTTCTTAAAATACACCAGCTTGGGTCCACTGGGAATTTCTGCTGACAGAAGGAATTTTTGATCTGAAAACAACAAATCAGCAGAGGTGTGTGTAGAAAAGAAGGATTTTATTTACAGAGTAGGGGAATAATAGATCATATCCAACCATCTATTTTCTTGCATTTTGTTATGGAGAGCAGTAGCTAGAATGGACTTTAGCATTACAGAACTATAGAAAGTGCTTTGAAGAAAGGTCATAGGTTTCGTCTTCTGTTAGGTCCTTATTCTTTATATCTTTTAAACAAATGCCTTATGAAGTAACAATACACCACTTTAACAATTGAACCTTCGGAGTATCCACGAATGTGCTTTTGAGATCGCTGTAAATCGCTACAAATCTGAAACAGCCTTGTGATCTTCTCGGACAATACGCTACTTCAAAATTCAGAGTAAGTGACTCTTACTGTCTCTTGTGATCCACCATCTGGAACTCCCATTACTTGTGTAGATAAAACACAGTGGGTTGGCTCTCACAGTAGCTATCTGACAGAAAAGGTCAGCATTTTCACTGATTCCCTCCTTCAGTTTCAGACTTCTTCATTCTAACTTCTCTGGCCTCCAAGAGAAGCAGTTCAAGGACCATTTGGGGGCTGCAATGGGTGGAAAGGTGAGGAAGTCCCATACCACTACTTTGTGTTTCCCCTTTAAATCTTAAATCAACAGTGATCCCCTTTGAATTTTGGGAAACCTGGGACAGAATTGCAGCATACCTGAGGTCAGGCCTCAGATTCATCAGGAGCTCACAGAAGCACAGCTGCTGAACTTCTCTGATGGTTTCCCTATTCTTTCCCACCTACCTTGTCCACTGAATAGTAGGTGCAAGCTGCATAACAATCCCTGGATTAGGAAAGTAGGCAGCCAGCCAGGCACCAGGGGCTCTGCAACTTTCATTAACCTCTGGAGAAGCCTGCACCTCTTCTCCACTTATGTGATTTTGGGCCTTTTGACTGGGGTGGGGATGGCCCAGGAGAGCCCCAGGCAACTGAGGCTTGCTTGGGCTGGCTGGATTGCTAGCTGGCCCAAGCAAGCCTTGCTTACTTGGGGCTCTCCTTTCTTGAATCGTGTTGCTTTTGGCTGGGGGTGGGGACAAAATATGCTAATAAGTTTTTTGGCCACTGTGTGACACAGAGTGTTGGACTGGATGGGCCATTGGTCTAATCCAACATGGCTCCTCTTATGTTCTTATGTGACCCAGAGTGTTGGACTGGAGGGGCCATTGGCCTTATCCAACATGGCTTCTCTTATGTTCTTATGTGACACAGAGTACTGGACTGGAGGGGCCATTGGTCTAATCCAACATGGTTCCTCTTATGTTCTTATGTGACCCAGAGGGTTGGACTGGAGGGGCCATTGGCCTTATCCAACATGGCTTCTCTTATGTTCTTCTGTAACACAGAGTATTGGACTGGATGGGCCATTGGTCTAATCCAACACGGCTTCTCTTATGTTCTTCTGTGACACAGAGTGTTGGACTGGATGGGCCATTGGCCTAATCCAACATGGCTTCTCTTATGTTCTTCTGTGACACAGAGTATTGGACTGGAGGGGCCATTGGTCTAATCCAACATGGCTTCTCTTATGTTCTTCTGTGACACTGAGTGTTGGACTGGATGGGCCATTGGCCTGATCCAACAGGGCTTCTTATGTGACTCAGAGTGTTGGACTGGATGGGCCATTGGTCTAATCCAACATGGCTTCTCTTATGTTCTTATGTTCTAAGTTATGCTAATGAGCTCCACCACCTATTTTTCTACAAAACAACCCCTGGCTGAGACAGATGTTTTTGAAAAATATGCTTAGATCTTCCCTTCTTTCTCCCTATGCCAACTGCTCAAACTGACATATATGATTACCTTCTCTTGCCTGTGAGGACAGGCTGAGCTGTGATAAATATATCTCAAAAGTGATCTTAGACATTTGCAAACAGGGGCCACTATGGCCCAACACTGCCTTCTGGCCACAGAGCAACAGAGCTCAGATGGCACTAGCCAGGTCTATTTGCTGGAATGGGAGGGAAGGCAGTCTGGTATAATCCGATCTCAGAAGCTGAAGCAGGGAGACTTCCAAGAAAATCTCTGCAGAAGAAGATTGAGGTGGGTAGCAGTACTGATTTCTCCACACCTACTTCCCCCCTCCGCATATCACACCAAATCCATTCACACCTGCTATTGTTTTTCACCAGCAATGAAATCACTCCATCCACTTTCCAATATATGAACTGATGGACTCACATTCGAGCTGTATCTGAAGAAGTGAGCAGTGACTCACAAAAGCTCCTCACCTGCCACAAATTGTGTTAGCCTTTAAGATGCTGCTGGACTCTGGCTCTTTTCTGTTTCTACAGAGGAAAGGAAGGGCAATCCATTTCTGCTTCTCACTTGCCTTGAAAGCCCCTAGCCGAGATTGCCGTAAATCAGATGCGTTGTTGTTGTTGCTGTTCAGTTGCACAGTCGAGTTTGACTTTTTGCGACCCCATGGACCACATCACGCCAGGCCAGGCCCATAGCTAACCAGGGGCCTACAGGGCCTGGCCCCTCGACAGTTTTGGGGGGCCCTCATCCCCCATCCCAGGGCCACCCTCTCTCTCCCACTCCAGTGCAATTTGATTGCACAGGAGGGGCACCCTAGAGCAGCCGCTACCTGACTTCACCATTTAACGGGCAAGCCAGTCATCTTATTGGGTGACTCTAAATCACACCGTGGGGGGGGGGGGAGGAAGAGGGGTGGCCCCCAGCCTCTCCAGCTTCCTGCTCTCACCCCCTTGACTCCATCCCCCATAGCCCTCCCATGACCCCTCCCCCCGCAGCCCCTAGCTATGGGGCTGCACCGGGCCCTTCTATCTTCCACTGTCCTCCTAAGTTTTCTCAAATTTATGTTCATTGCATCAATAACACTGTCTAATCATCTCATCCTTTGCCATTCCCTTCTTCTTTTACCTTCAATCTTTCCCAGTGTCAGGGTCTTCTCCAGTGAGTGACCTGACTGCACACACGCACACTGTCAAGCATCGATATTTCGAATAACCAAGCACTTGTTTAATACAAAGACTCGTTTTGTGGATAATCCGGTACTTGCTCCAAGGTCCGAAACCTTGGAAGTGATACAGAGTTTCACACAGTATAGATTCTTAAAGACTACTTCAAAAGCAAACGGAAGAGATAGCTTCAAACCATAACATGCAGATGTGAATTGTTCCAGAGGTTCAAAGGGTACTACCAGCTACCATTATGTTACTACAATTTCTCCCGGTTCCCAGACATTCCTGTCTTTCTGATAAGACGTATGTATGGGAACAGATCAGGGAGGCACCCTTCTTCTAGCATCAAGGTTACTTGCATATTCTAAATCTTCTATCAAGAGGTGAGAAAGGAAGGAGAGGAAAAAAAGGGAGGGGGGAAGCAAGCTTTGAAATGCAACTAGGAGAGAGAAGAATTTTGAGGCAGCTAGGAAATGGCTTCCAATACTCACATTGATTCAATACAGAAATAGCATGCTTGACATACACACACAAACTGGACTTCCGCCAATCAGCTGTCAGATGGGGAGGGAGCAAGTGGGGCTGCACCTATCTCTCCCTTCCTGATGGCTGATTGATGGGATTCTAGTTTTGCTTTTTGTCCTATCAGTGCAAATTCCATTTTTCCCCCATAGAGTTCCTCCTCCAGCTGTTTACTTTTGCTTCCGTCCAGTTCTTGCCTAGATCCAGATGTCCATCCATTTAGTGAAGTCACTTGCTTTAAAATTCTTACCAAAGCAAAGAAATGTTTCAGTTGAAATCGGGGGAAAGGAAGCGAGCAAAATGCCATCTCTGGCAGCATCATTTTAAATAAACATCTCTTAATTACCGCGCTTCATTAGTATGCCAGACTCATCCGGAAACAAGCTTAGTTTAATCCCTTTCATGCTATTGTTGGCTTTAACCTGCGCACTTCTCTTGATAAATCAGCTAATCTCCTTATTTGAGGAGATTATTTCATTAATTGATGGCCTGCTGCTGAAAACAAAGGAAAACAAAAAACCAAAAATGTGTTTTGCCCCCGGTAGGGGGAGGGGGGGTTAGGACATTTTTGTCTGCATTTTGACAACGGAATCTTCTTTCTTTATGGCTCTAGCTCTTGTAAAAAAACATTCAGCATTTGGGGACGAAAACTAAAATGTCCACCACCCCGGAACAAAATGCAGTGATGTCAGAAAGAATGCCAAAAAAGCAAATTACTACCTTAATTATAGTGGAATTTTTGTTTAAGAAGAAGATATTGGATTTATATCCCGCCCTCCACTCTGAAGAGTCTCAGAGCAGCTTACAATCTCCTTTACCGTCCTCCCCCACAACAGACACCCTGTGAGGTAGATGAAGATATTGGATTTATATCCCGCCCTCCACTCTGAAGAGTCTCAGAGCGGCTTACAATCTCCTTTACCGTCCTCCCCCACAACAGACACCCTGTGAGGTAGGTGGGGCTGAGAGAGCTCTCCCAGAAGCTGCCCTTTCAAGGACAACTCCTACGAGAGCTATGGCTTAACCAAGGCCATGCTAACAGGGGCAAGTGGAGGAGTGGGGAATCAAACCCAGTTCTCCCAGATAAGAGTCCGCACACTTAACCACTACACCAAGGATGGTGCATGTGGTTACATTCTACATACACACATAGCATCTATACATATGAGATTGACATATGAGATTGTCAAGTACTGCATGTTCTTCGCCAATCAAAACTCCTTTGGTTTTACAAAGGTGTTTATTGAATAAGCAAAAGACACACAGGCAAGCAGGTCTTGCTTGAAACGAAAGGCAATGGCTCCAGCCCACCTCGATATACCTTGGGTCCGTCTGTTACGTACTTTGAAAGCTAAACCGCTAAAATCTTCCAATTGTTGTTCCTCCCATCAGTAATGCAACCGCCTCTCCCCTCCCCAACCTAGTAGAAACGAAACCATGGAAAGTCTCTGTGGACCAGACAATGCTTGTGACCTTGAAGGCTCTCAGCGCTAGTTCAGTTCTCGGGGTGGAAGGGATATATGATATGTTGCAGAGATGACAAACCAGTGTGTGAGAGCAAAGAGATATTAAGAAGATATTGAAGAAGATATTGGATTTATATCCCACCCTCCACTCCGAAGAGTCTCAGAGCGCCTCACAATCTCCTTTACCTTCCACCCCCGCAACAGACACCCTGTGAGGTAGATGAAGATATTGGATACATATCCCGCCCTCCACTCCGAAGAGTCTCAGAGCGCCTCACAATCTCCTTTCCCTTCCTCCCCCGCAACAGACACCCTGTGAGGTAGATGAATATATTGGATTTATATCCCGCTCTCCACTCTGAAGAGTCACAGAGTGCCTCACAATCTCCTTTATCTTCCTCCCCCGCAACAGACACCCTGTGAGGTGGGTGGGGCTGGAGAGAGCTCTCACAGCAGCTGCCCTTTCAAGGACAACTCCTGCAAGCAGAAGCTGGGTTCAGGTAGCCGGCTCGAGGTTGACTCAGCCTTCCATCCTTCCGAGGTTGGTAAAATGAGTACCTAGCTTGCTTGGGGAGGGGGGGCGTGTAGAAGACTGGAGAAGGCAATGACAAACCACTCCATAAAAAGTCTGCTGTGAAAACGTTGCGAAAGCAACATCACCCCGGAGTCGGAAACGACTAGTGCTTGCACAGGGGACTATCACAATACAAGAACTTGTGGGCATTCGATGAAATTGCTGAGCAGACAGGTTAAAATGGATAAAAGGAAGTACTTCTTCACCCAAAGGGTGATTAACATGTGGAATTCACTGCCACAAGAGGTGGTGGCGGCCACAAGCATGGCCACCTTCAAGAGGGGTTTAAATTGGCCACTGTGTGACACAGAGTGTTGGACTGGATGGGCCATTGGCCTGATCCAACATGGCTTCTCTTATGTTCTTCTGTGACACAGAGTGTTGGACTGGATGGGCCATTGGCCTGATCCAACATGGCTTCTCTTATGTTCTTCTGTGACACAGAGTGTTGGACTGGATGGGCCATTGGCCTGATCCAACATGGCTTCTCTTATGTTCTTATGCGACGCCAAGTGTTGGACTGGATGGGCCACTGGCGTGATCCAACAGGGCTTCTCTTATGTTCTTATGCGACACCGAGTGTCGGACTGGATGGGCCACTGGCGTGATCCAACAGGGCTTCTCTTATGTTCTTCTGTGACACAGAGTGTTGGACTGGATGGGCCATTGGCCTGATCCAACATGGCTTCTCTTATGTTCTTATATTCTTATCTTTACCTTTATAGTGGGAGACCTGGGAACCCTTCCTCGTTCATTTCATCCTAAATGGAGAAAGTGGGTCTGGGAGTACCAGTCAGGTACACCCGCTCCCCCATCAGTACAAGTATACAGAATCGAAAGTTAGCTTCTCAGGCTAAAGTGATAATGGGTGACCTTTGCAGCTGTGTTGCAGCCCCCAGGAATCCATTGCAGCCCACAGAAGGACCCTTCTGTAGCCAGGGCAGAAAGGTAGTACTTATTACATTATTTCAAAGATATAACAGTATAAATGGCAGAATTACCCCAAACACATTTGGCTAGAAGTAACTATAAGCAGTGGTTATGGATGTTATGTAGAACATGGGCAAGATGCAAGTCTTGACAGGGGGACTCTAATCTGGAGAACCAAGTCTGGTTCCTCATTTCTCTTTCATATGAAGCCTGCTGGGTGACCTTGGACCAGACCCAGCTTTCTCAGAACTCTCTCAGCTCCAGAGCCAGTGTGTGGGAGCAGGTGGGGTAGGCAGCCGCCTTGGGGAGTGCCGCTGGGTGCCCCCTCTCTCTTTTGAGCAGAGCTGAGTGTCATGAGCCCTGACGAGGAGGAGCTGGAAGGGTTAACAGATCTGGAAGAGTTGCCAGCCAGTTTCTCAGCCGAACAAACAGCAGCTGGCCCATCAATCACTCTCCAGGCACCAGTGCCAGCTGTTGATGATCAATCTCCTCCTCACATCTCAAGAGTTCAAAGCAGGCTCCGGAAACAACTTCCAGAGCAAAGACATGCGGCACACTGATGCTTCAGATCTCTCAGCCCTGAGTTCTAGCAAAGTCACTGCCATCCAGGGAGCAGGCTGATTGAGACTCCCATATATCTCCCACCCAGGACCTGGTAACCTTGTGGAAGCAACAAGCCTATTCTCTGGCTTGCATCCACGCTGCTTCTTGATCCTGACCTGCTTGATTTCCTTGGCACCCTGACCTTTTGGCTTTTGGACACTGACTTCTGATTCCAGTTTGTGATTCTGCATTGGTGACTTGGCTTCTGCTTGACTTCCTGAACTTTGACCTTGGACTGGCTTTGGGCTCCTGCCTGCCTTCACCCTGAGAATGTGACACTGGGGCCTGGGGCCAGTGCTTGCATAGCACACTCCTTGCAAGGGGCGTGGTACACATGCACTGTTTTAGTGGTGTCTAGCCACTTTTGGGTTGAAATTGGCCGAGGGATACCTGATGAGTGCAATGTAAACCTCTGAAATACATAAACCAAGTAAACCTCTGAAATACATAAAAAGGTAAAGGTAGCCCCCTGTGCAAGCACCTTTTGTTTCCGACTCTGGAGTGATATTGCATCACAACGTTTTCGCGGCATACTTTTTACAGGGTGGTTTGCCATTGCCTTCCCCAGTCATCTACACTTCCCCCCCTGCAAGCTGGGTACTCATTTTACCAACCTCAGAAGGATGGAAGGCCGAGTCAACCTCAAACCAGCTACCTGAACTCAGCTTCTGCTGGGATTGAATTCAGGTCATGAGCAGAGAGCTTGGACTGCTGTACTGCAGCTTTACCACTCTGCACCACAGGGCTCTTTCTGAAAAGCATACTGCAGGGGAAAGTGGCCGTGTCGCAGCGCTGTTGTGCACTGCCCGTCACTCCCTCGTCCCCCACTTGCCTGACCTGCACGATGACATCACTTTTGATGATGTCATCGTGCACATGCACCATTTCTCCCATAGGAGCTTGGGGGGGGGGGCAGTGCAAGGGTCTGCCTCAAGCAGAAGAACGCTTAGGGCTAGGGCTGCTCAGCTCCACCTATCTCACAAGGTGCCTGTTGTGGGAAGAGAAAGGGAAAACAATTGTAAGCCACTTTGACACCCCTGAGGGTAGAGAAAAACGAGGTCTGAAAATCAACTCTTCTCCTTCTAGTGGCTAGAATCTGTGGGAGCCTTGACGGAGTTCCACCTGCAGAACATGTCTTTCCAGGCCTGTAGTCACAGGGGGGACTGTGGGGGCACTGCTCCCAGACTTCCAGGCTAGGCCCCCTGACTCCCAGGGGACCTTCAGGGTGCAGCCATTGTTTTCTTCATAGAATCATGGAATCATAGAGTTGGAAGGGACCTCTAGGGTCATCTAGTCTAACCCCCTGCACAATGCAGGAAACTCACAAATTCCAACCCCTAAATTCAAAGGATCTTCATTGCTGTCAGATGGCCATCTAGCCTCTATTTAAAAACCTCAAAGGAAGGAGAGCCCACCACCTCCTGAGGAAGACTGTTCCACTGAGGAACCTCTAACGGTCAGGAAGTTCTTCCTAATGTTGAGCCGGAAACTCTTTTGATTTAATTTGAACCCATTGGTTCTGTTCCTACCTTCTGGGGCCACAGAAAACAATTCCTCGCCATCCTCTACATGACAGCCCTTCAAGTACTTGAAGATGGTGATCCTATCACCTCTCAGCTGCCTCCTCCCCAGGCTAAACATCCCCAACATTATGAGTTTGGAAGGGCCCTCCAGGGTCATCTAGTCCACCCCCCTGCACAATGCAGGACATGAGTGACAGCCAGAGCAGGGACAGCAGAGCTGGGCACCGTGCACTGAAGCAGCAAAAGCAGCAGGTGGAAAGGAGGGAGGTGTAGGTGTGGGAGGCAGAGGAAGCTGTGTGGGGTGGGCTGGGGAGAGGGGGGTGGATGGTGCTACTGGTCCAAAAGGTGAGAGAAAGGAAGAGATGGAAGGAGCCCCCCTGCTTGCACTCAAGGTGCAGTCTCTTCTTGACTCTAAAGTTTTAAGGCTGGCTGCCTTTAGCCACTTTCAGAGCCTCCAGCTTTTGTCCCTACCCCAGAAAGCTTCTGAGAAGCGGCAAGCCCCATAGTGGATGGGAGAGGGTGCCCCCTGACATTTAAAATCCTGGCTATGGCCCTGTGTCTTTCTTATCTCCCCCCTCTCACTGCATCCCCACATCCGCCTCCCTCAATGCTGCAAAATTTAGGGGGTGGACTGAAGGCACTTTGGGAGATGAGAAAGTTGGGCTCTTCAGGTACATATTCTTCCATCCACATAAATGCTCCAATGAATCTAAACGGATGTGTGTTAATGACAGCCCCCCTGCCCTGTATCCGTAAAGAATACATTTACAAATAGCAGTAGTATAATGCTCCCTTCGCTTGTCAAATGTGTCCTTGATTGCTGTTTTTCTTCCCCGAGCTCTCTTCCCTGTTTTTTATTGAAAGAACGTCTTTCCCTCATGTTGTGTATCTATTTTATTTCTATGGCAAACACCCTCAACCCCTTTCTTTATGTAAGGAAGACATATGGGAATAGTTAGGTTTTATCTCTTCTAGCAACCATGAGTTGTACGTGGAATTTTGCATGTATATTTCGCTTCATAAACATCAAAACCTCACCCATTCCTTTATGGGAGCAGTAGCATTTATTGCCAGTCATATTTATATGTTCGTGGAACAATGAAGAGTACTTCCCATCACTTATAGTCTGCAATTTGGGGGGCTTTACTTATTATAACAGAATTCTATTTCACATGGCTGTCTTTGTTTTATGTAGATGCTTCTCTGTCATAAGGTGACACCCCGAATGAATGGCAGGAGAGACGTGCGGAATTGCATGCTCTGTTTTTATTTCAGTTTGCAAATCTGTTGAGGCACTGAATAGCATTTTTGAGGGTGATTTCCCCCCCCCCTCTCCCTGCTTCCTCGAGATATGTAATCAAAGATTTCTAGCAGATAAATGTGACTGGTGAGATACAGCTGCAAGCAAAAGAAAGAGAGAAACGGAGAGAGTGGAAGCAGACATTTAAAAAAACCATCAGGCTGCCACCCGAAATGGTATCCCTAAAGGTGCCACTGGACTAACTTTATTTTAAGTCTCCCTATATTATGTATAATCCTGCCCACTTGTCAGTTTAGAATCAAAGTCTGGGAACAGATGAAGGTGACTAATGCAATGCATCTGTGAGCAAAAAACGTGAAGCCAAAAGTGGAAATCAACGTTAATGAAAAGCGCAGGGTCTGTGCATGGATATGTATATCCTTGCCCCTTCCACTAGCATCACTAATGCGTATCATAGGTCTAGTGCTGGTTACAGGCTATTAGCCACCCAAAGCAACCCCCCCCACCTCCCAGTCTCTCCCCCCACCCCAGCTACAGGCAAAGAGTCCCCCGCCTGCAAGTTTTTAGTTTTGAGTTTTCTCATGGTTTTAGTTTTGACATTTAAAACCTTACACGGCCTGCAACCGACATATTTATGGGACCACTTCTTCCCATATGTGCCCTGGAGATCACTACGATCCAGCACACAACATCTGCTGACCGTCCCTGGCCCGAAGGACGTCTGACTTGCCTCAATCAGGACCAGGGGCTTTTCAGCCTTGGCCCCAGCCTGATGGAATCAGCTCGCTCTAGAGATCCGGGCCCTCACCGAATTGTTATCTTTCCATAGGGCCTGTAAAACGGAGCTATTCCACAAGGCCTTTGGTTGAGGCAGTGGGCGTCCTACTCCACCAGCTGGCCCTATGTGGCGATCCATCTCTACTGTAACGTCAATTTATTTTATTCAGTATCTTCGGTTCATATGATATGTACCCAACTGAGCCATCGTTTATAATTTGTATGACCTGTCAAACTGTTTTGTCCACATTATGCTGGTTTTAACTGTTCTTTTTATACTGTTTTTAGAATGTTGTTATCCACCCTGAGCGGCTCACAATCTCCTTTACCTTCCTCCCCCACAACAGACACCCTGTGAGGCGGGTGGAGCTGAGAGGATTCTCACAGCAGCTGCCCTTTCAAGGACAACCTCTGCCATAGTGGCATCTCTAGAAAAAGAAACTAAAGCTTTTTTCCAAATAAATGACAACCAAGAGGTACAATTTCAAACGGTTTGGGATGCCTATAAGGCTGTGATGAGAGGAACATTAATTACATTGAATAATAAGGATAGAAGGGCAAATGAAAAGCAATTGTTGGACTTACAAAAGGAAATAAGTAAAAAAGAAATTGAATTAAGAAAGAGACCGAGGAAAAAGAAAATTTTGCGAGAAATTACAATTTTACAGAGTCAGTTAAATCATTTACTGAATAAAGAAGTGGAGTGGAATTTGAAAAGGCTCCAACAAAAATCTTTTGAAGGGGCAAACAAACCTGGAAAGTATTTGCCGTGGCAAATGAAGAAAAGAAGGGAAAATAAATACATAAACAAGATTAAAACCGGTGGCAAAGAAATTGTAGATCAGGAGGGCATCAAAAGAGAATTCTACAAGTACTATGCTAACTTATTTAAAGGCCAGCGAGTTGATAAAGAAAGAATAGAAGCTTATTTACAAAATGTGAAGGTAAATCCAACAACAGAAATTATGAAAGAAACATTGAATGATCCAATTGAAAAAGGTGAAATAGAAGCTGCAATCAGTTTAATGAAAATAGGGAAAGCACTAGGACCAGATGGCTTTACAAAGTTCTTATAAATATATTAGTTCTAATGCTCCAAAAATTGATGAATAATATCCATTTGGATGGGCAAGTGCCAAATACTTGGAAAGAAGCAGTTATTTCATTGTTAGCAAAAGAAGACAGAGATGCTACAAATGTGAAAAATTATAGACCAATTTCATTGCTTAAGAATGACTAAAAAATCTTTGCAAAAATTTTGGCGGAAAGGCTAAAACAATACCTGCATAGGTTTATCTGTGAGGAGCAAGCAGGCTTTCTCCCAAAGAGACAAATTAGAGACAATATCAGAATAGTGGTGGACATTGTAGAGTATTATGAAAAACATCCGGAAAAAGAAGTGGCACTCTTTTTTGCTGATGCGGAGAAAGCCTTTGACAATCTTAATTGGGACTTTTTGTTTGCTGTGATGGAAAAAGTAAGAGTTGGGAAAAGACTTTATAAGAATGGTGAAGGCGATATATACTGAATAGCGAGCTAAGCTATGTTTTAATTCAGATTTAACGGAGCAAATGGTTATCAGCAAAGGTACAAGACAAGGTTGCCCTCTATCTCCATTGCTATTTATAATGACTCTAGAGATTTTGTTGTTGCAAATAACAGAAGATAAGGAAATAGAGGGGCTAAAATTGAAAAGATGTACTTATAAATACAGAGCCTTTGCAGATGATGTGATGTTTATTACTGAAAATCCAATACAAGTATTATCATTGTTATTGGGAAAAAAATAGAGAATATGGTGACCTTGCTGGGTTTTACATAAATAAAGAAAAATTGCAAATTTTAAGTAAAAATTTATCATTGTGCAAGCAGAAAGAACTTCAAAATGCAACTGGATGTGAAGTCACCTCGAAAGTAAGATATTTGGGTGTAGAGATCATGATGAAAAATATAGATCTGTTTAAAAATAACTATGATAAACTTTGGCGTAAAATTGAAGCTGATATGTTGAAATGGAATAAACTGAACTTGTCTCTTTTGGGCAGGATAGCTGCCGTGAAAATGAATGTCTTACCCAGAATGTTGTTCCTCTTCCAAACAATTACAATTGTGAAAAATGTTAAACAATTCAATAGATAGCAAAAAAAGATTTCTGAATTTGTATGGGCGGGGAAAAAAAAACAAGAATCAAAAGGAAAATACTAATTGATGCGAAAGAACAAGGAGGTTTTCAACTGCTGGATCTTAAACTATATCATGAAGCAGTATGTTTAGTATGGCTCAAGGACTGGATAACCTTATCCAACCAGAAGTTATTGGCGATAGAAGGTCATGGAAATCTATTTGGTTGGCATGCATATTTGTATTATGGGAAGGAGAAGATGGATGGTTTCTTTTGGCATTATTTTATAAGAAATTTGTTGAATACTTGGAAAAAATATTTTAAATATGGTGATGAGAGGAAACCAATGTGGATTGTACCAATGGAAGTTATAAAATGGATTTCTGACTCACAGGAAGACAAATGGGTTACATAAAAACAATTGCTAAAAATAAGGGTGGCAAAGTAGAATTAAAAGTGGAGGAAGAACAGCAAGACAAATTTAATTGGTTCCAGATGCTACAAATTAAAAGTTTAGTGGATAAAGATATCAAGACTACAGATATAAGGCAAGATCAGACAGAAATGGAAAAAGTGCTATTAAGGGAAGACGAAAAGTTGATTGCAAAGATGTATAAATTGTTATTGAAATGGTCTACAGAAGATGAAGTAGTAAAATCTCAAATGATTAAATGGGCAATAAATATGAATAAAGAAATTTCAATGGAGACATGGGAACACCTATGGAAGAACTCTATGAAAATATCGACATGTAATAATATAAAAGAAAACTGTTTAAAAATGCAATACAGGAGGTATATGACACCTAAGAAGTTTGCAAAAATGAACAAGCAGGCATCTGATCAGTGTTGGAAATGTAAAAAGCATGAAGGCTCTTTTTACCATATGTGGTGGACATGTGAAAAAGCGACACAATTTTGGCAAATGATTCAACAAGAAATGTCGAAGATTTTGGGATATGCAGTTAAAAGGGCACCAGATACCTTTCTGGTAGGATTACAAATGGCAAGTTTTCCGAAGCAAGACAGGACTTGGTGTGGTATATGTTGTCAGCTGCAAGAACGTTGTTTGCACAAAGGTGGAAGCAAGCTGAAATACCAGATAAATGGGACTGGATTTTAAAAACTTTACATTGGAGTGAAATGGATAGACTTACTAGAATCTTGAAAGACAGTGATGCAGAAAAATTAAAGATGAATGGAAAAAGTTTCAGGACTACATTGAAAAGCAATGGAGAGTTAAGAGACATTTGGTGGTTTTTGAAAGTATAACCTGAAATTGGGGAAAATGCGGGAGATAGATGATTAGAATTTTTTGAATCAATATATGATAGCCATTTTTATTAGCAGTTAGAAAATATAGATAATTACAACAAACAATTGGTGTGATAATAGATTGATGAAAGATAAGTGTAATACTAAAAAGAATTAAATAGCTATAGCTGGTGTGATAATAGATGAAAGATAAGTGCAATACTATAGGTGAACTAAAAGGTTAAGGTGATATGATTTAGTATATTGAAATAAATAAGTTCAGGATGTGTTAACAATGTCCTGAAGGAAAGCTAGAAGACCGAATTATAAATAGAGTTATAGATATGTTATTAGACTATATGTAAGTTTTATAGAGCAAGATTCTAAAACGGATGGTTCCTTAATTGTTTTTTTCTCAACAGCTTGAAGAACGGACGGAGGTCAAAGAAAAGAGGTGGGGGAAGTGAGAAAAAAAAGAAAATGTGTAATGTATTTATAAGGATTGAATTATTATTTTTTCTTTTTTTCTTATTTGAAATGCATTTCAATATATTGCAAAAATTAATAAATTTGGTTAACATAAAAAAAGGACAACCTCTGCCAGGGCTATGGCTGACCCAAGGCCATGCTAACAGGTGCAAGTGGAGGAGTGGGGAATCAAACCCGATTCTCCCAGATAAGAGTCCGCACACTTAACCACTACACCAAACTGGCTCTCCAGTTTGGTGTAGAGATCTAGTCAGCCCAAGCAGACCTCACTCACCTGGGGCTCTCCTTGCCCCCCCTCCAGAGTCAACAGGCCAGCAAGCCACCCACCACCCAAAATCACACAAGAAGTGGATAAAGGGTGGTGTGAGCTTCTCCAGGGGTTAATGAGTGCTGTTGGGGGCGTGGAGCCCTCAGAATGGTTCAGGAGCTGCGCTCCTGTGAGCTCCTGCTGAATTCAAGGCCTGGATAGGAAGCCTGTAGATATGTGTTCTCTGATGCTGCTCCCACTTTGTGGGATGGTCTGCCCAAGTCAGTCAGGTTACTAAATTGTTGGTCCTGTTCCATTGGCTCAAGTCTATCAGCTTAGAGACATCTTAGGGTTGCCAGGTCCAACTCAAGAAATATCTGGGGACTTTGGGGTTGAAGCCAGGAGACTTTGGGAGTGGAGCCAGGAGAAAAGGCGGGACAAGCACAGTTGAACTTCAAAGAGAGTTCTGGCCATCACATTTAAAGGGACTACGCCCCTTTTAAATGCCTTCCCTCCATTTGGAAATAATGAAGGATAGGGGCACCTTCTTTTGGGGCTCATAGAATTGGACACCTTGGTTCAATCCTTTTGAAACTCAAGAGGTGTTTTGAGGAGAGGCACCAGATGGTGTGCTGCAGATCTGGTGCCTCTACCTCAAAAAACAGCTCCCCCAGAACCCCCAATACTCCCAAATTAATTCTCCTTTATACCCTATGGGAATCAGTCTCCACTCTCCATAGGGAATAATGGAGTACCCAGCAGACATTTCCCTTCCCCCCCCCCTCTACCGCCATTTTCTGACAACCCTGTAGCAGGGGGAGGACCTCCACACCAGGGGATCCCCTGCCCCCAACTGGGGTTTGGCAACCCTACTCCCATATTTCTGTCATTCTGAGAATGATGTAAAACAGCATTTTGAGGACAGCCTTGGATCAGGATGGTATTTTATATAGAAAAGATGACTGCTCATGGTATGTAGAACAAAATAGGAGTCAAGTGGCACCTTTAAGACCAACTTAGTTTTATTCAGAATGTAAGCTTTCGTGTGCTCTCTAAGCACACCTCATCAGACGAGGAATCCGGTACAGTGAGCAAAGCCACACATAGCTGGTAGTCAGTGGCTCAGAATGCAAACTGGTACAAATTTAAGATCCAATCACAGCATAGTAAAATTATGTGGTAGGGAGTGTTTTAGAATGCAAATTTAAGATTCAATGGCAGAATAGTAAAATTAACAAATTGAGCAAACCTTTGATCTGAGTAGCATGAGCATGCAAAAGCAATAAAACAGTAATACGTCAAAATGTGAGAATGTCTGTTAATGACTATATTGTATTAAGCCTGGGTCAAAAGGAAGGTATTTATATCTCAGATGATTTCCCATCCAACTAATTTACCTTTTAACTTGTAACATACATATAGTTTGCCATTAGGAGAAGAATTCTCCTTCTCTGAGGGGCACCAAAGAAGAGGTACAAGGACTCCTTGAAGAAATCCGTTGGCACCTGTCGCATCAACCATCACCAGTGGTCTGACCTAGCCTCAGACCGCAAAGCATGGAGGCACACCACCCACCAGGCTGTCTCTTCCTTTGAGAACGCACGCATAGCTGGTCTTGAGGACAAAAGGAGATTGAGGAAGAATCGCACTGCTACAGCACCAACCCCAAATCAGACTTTTCCCTGCAGCCACTGTGGCCGGATCTGCCTGTCCCGCATTGGTCTTGTCAGCCACCAGCGAGCCTGCAGCAGACGTGGACTACTGCACCCTTCTTAAATCTTCGTTCGCGAAGTCAAGCCGAGAAGAATTCATTAAAATTAGTGGGAGATGGATACAGTATATGTAATATACTGACTACTTGGATTTGTTCATGGTATGTGTTATCAGTTTCCTTGCCTCCTTTCATAACTCCATTTTCTGCGCTTTTTGACCGATTGTGTTTGATAAGTCTTTGCATTGTTTCTGGCCTGTAATCCTCATCCTGTTACATTGTGTATTAGATGTCTTGTGCTTTCAGTTTGCATTGTTTTAATCCCTCTTGAGTCTAATTGGAAAGTCAGCCTATAAATAGAGTTAATAAACAAATGGATGTCAGGGAGGAAGCTGAGAGAAGGCAATACAGAATCTCACGCGCAGAATTGTCGTTTCCCCACAACTGGGTGCATTCGTGTTATCCAGATGCAGACAAATAGACCGCCAGGTGGGGCCTGGCCCCCTTGATTGCTACCTACAAGCCAGACATGAGCTTGACCAAGAGGAAATTGAGCATTTCACCACTCAGTAGAGTTTCCAGACTCCAGATCGGCTGTAAATCAAGAAAAAAAACGTGTTCCTAAACAATACAAAATCACTCAAAAAATCTTATAAGAATTCACAATTACACTCTCTATCACAATTACACTCACTAGCTATCAAGGAATAAGTTTACTTGAAAATTAATTAAAGCTCTGCAGAGTGTGCTGAAAGCATTAAATATTCAAATAGAACTAATATTATTGCCCAAAATACATGTCAAAAGTTGAACTAATACAAAATTTGAGAGTCCATCAGTTTTAAAGTCCACCAGGACGGGCTACTCCAGTGTAGCTATGTTGACACGCAGATCTCTCCGTAGAGAAACAACATAACTGTTTAAAGATCTTCCAAAAAAGATTCAGTTGATGGAGAGAAGTATGTTTGATAATACGTTTCCTAGGTTGAATTACATGTTTTGATGCCAACTTCCTCTGATCAAAATACCTCAATGATCTGGAACCAATGCTTAAAGACAATATACATGCAGTTAGTCAATTTCTCAAAGTACCATTAGCGGTTCTAGAGAAGGTTCTTCATCAACTGAATGAAGACTGTACACTCTACAGAGCTTTAATTAATTTTTAAGTAAACTTATTCCTTGATAGATAGTGAGTGTAATTGTAAATTCTTATAAGATTTTTTGAGTGATTTTGTATTGTTTAGGAACATGTTTTTTTCTTGGTTTGCAACTTTCTAGTGTTTCGGTTTACACAGACTCCAGGTGGGTCCTGGAGATCTCCCGCTTTTACAACTGATCTCCAGCAGGCAGAGATCAGCTCCCCTGGAGAAAATGGTTGCTTTGACAGTGGGACTCTGCAGCATTGGACCATGCTGAGGCCCCTCCCACCCCAAATCCCACCCTCTCCCAGATTCAGCCCCAAAGCCTCCAGGTATTTTCCAACACAGACCTGGCAAACCTACCACTGAGAATAGGGCTACCAAGCCCCCGGTCCGGGTGGGGATTCCCCTGCTCGGGAAGTTCCCATCCCACCGGCCCACATTGGGCTAGTAAAGGAAACCTCCCCCTACATCACAGGCATGATGACGTCACCCAAAAGTGATGTCATCATGCTGGTGACATTGTGCACAGCTGCTCTAGGCATTTCTGGGGAAACTCTATGACAGGGGTGGCCAACGGTAGCTCTACAGATGTTTTTGCCTACAACTCCCATCAGTCCCAGCCAGCATGGTTGATGGCTGGGGCTGATGGGAGTTGTAGGCAAAAAAAATCTGGAGAGCTACCGTTGGTCACCCCTGCTCTATGGTTTTCCTGGATGCTCTAGCCATTTGGGAGGGGAAACTCTATGGTACCATAGAGTTTTCCCCTCCCTAATGGCTAGAGCATCTGAGAAAACCATAGAGTTTCCCCAGAAATGCCTAAAGCGACCATGCACGACATCGCCAGTGTGATGACGTAACTTCCAGGTGACGTTGTTCCCCCACTGGAGAGCATAGGGGACTTGGCAACTCTAACTGAAAATGAGGAGTGCAATAGGATTTGGCTGTATTTCCCTGTTTTAGCTCTTCAGCGTCTTGCATACATGAGTATTATATCGTTTTGAAATGTGGATTTTTCATACTGCATCTCTCTTTTCTTCTGCTAATAGATACTTTGAGAGACTGCCATTTATTTCATTTTCACAATTAAAACACTCTGTACTTCTAATACGTAAGCTATAACAGCACAATAATGTATTCATTATCTCTGAGCTAATTACATTTGCAGCAAGACAGGTCTTCAGACAAAGCTGTTAAATCTCAATAAGTATGTTTTAATAATCATTTGATGTTTAATTAATAAACAGTACCCTTCACATTAAATGCAAATTAAATGCTCTTGTGAGACGCAGAGATGAAAGTTGTAATGGGATAATAAAGGCACACTCAAAAGGAAATTGTATAGCAGCTCTGTTAATCTAAATGAAACTTTGTAAGGAATATATATATAATGGCTGCTGCCAATTCCATGTATATGCACACTTAAACTTCCTACCTAGAAATCTTTAGAACTTCCTTACTAATAAACTCAACTGAGATTCTCTTTCCAGTCTGTTCCCTACATTCCAGCTAACAGAGTTGAGGCAAGAGGCAACAAGAGCCTTTTCGGTGGTGACACCTCACCTGCCTCCGTTCCTGAGGACTGGAAGGTAGCAAATGTCACCCCCATCTTTAAAAAGGGTTCCAGAGAAGATCCAGGAAATTACAGGCCAGTCAGTCTGACTTCAATACCGGGGAAGTTGGACTTCAATACCGGGGAAGTTGGTAGAAACCATTATCAAGGACAGAATGAGTAGGCACATTGATGAACACAAGTTATTGAGGAAGACTCAGAGCCAGTTTGGTGTAGTGGTTAAGTGTGTGGACTCTTATCTGGGAGAACCGGGTTTGATTCCCCACTCCTCCACTTGCACCTGCTGGAATGGCCTTGGGTCAGCCATAGCTCTGGCAGAGGTTGTCCTTGAAAGGCACCTGCTGTAAGAGCTCTCTTAGCCCCACCCACCTCACAGGGTGTCTGTTGTGGGGGAGGAAGGTAAAGGAGATTGTGAGCCGCTCTGAGACTCTTCGGAGTGAAGGGCGGGATATAAATCCAATATCTTCTTCTTCTTCTTCTTCTTCTTCTTCTATTGAGGAAGACTCAGTTATTGAGGAAGACTCAGCATGGGTTCTGTAGGGGAAGATCATGCCTCACTAACCTGCTACATTTCTTTGAGGGGGTGAACAAACATGTGGACAAAGGAGACCCGATAGATGTTGTTTACCTTGACTTCCAGAAAGCTTTTGATAAAGTTCCTCATCAAAGGCTCCTTAGAAAGCTTGAGAGTCATGGAGTAAAAGGACAGGTCCTCTTGTGGATCAAAAACTGGCTGAGTAATAGGAAGCAGAGAGTGAGTATAAATGGGCAGTCTTCGCAGAGGAAGACGGTAAGCAGTGGGGTGCCGAAGGGTCGGTACTGGGTCCCATGCTCTTTAACTTGTTCATAAATGATTTAGAGTTGAGAGTGAGCAGTGAAGTGGCCAAGTTTGCGGATGACACAAAATTGTTCAGGGTGGTGAGAACCAGAGAGGATTGTGAGGAACTCCAAAGGGATCTGTTGAGGCTGGGTGAGTGGGCGTCAACGTGGCAGATGTGGTTCAATGTGGCCAAGTGCAAAGTAATGCACATTGGGGCCAAGAATCCCAGCTACAAATACAAGTTGATGGGGTGTGAACTGGCAGAGACTGACCATGAGAAATATCTTGGGGTCATGGTAGATAATTCACTGAAAATGTCAAGACAGTGTGCATTTGCAATAAAAAAGGCCAACGCCGTGCTGGGAATTATTAGGAAGGGAATTGAAAACAAATCAGCCAGTATCATAATGCCCCTGTATAAATCGATGTTGCGGTCTCATTTGGAGTACTGTGTGCAGTTCTGGTCGCCGCACCTCAAAAAGGATATTATAGCATTGGAGAAAGTCCAGAAAAGGGCAACTAGAATGATTAAAGGGCTGGAACACTTTCCCTATGAAGAAAGGTTGAAACGCTTAGGGCTCTTTAGCTTGGAGAAACGTCGACTGCGGGGTGACATGATAGAGGTTTACAAGATAATGCATGGGATGGAGAAAGTAGAAAAAGAAATACTTTTCTCCCTTTCTCACAATACAAGAACTCGTGGGCATTCTATGAAATTGCTGAGCAGAAAGGTTAAAACGGATAAAAGGAAGTACTTCTTCACCCAAAGGGTGATTAACATGTGGAATTCACTGCCACAGGAGGTGGTGGCGGACACAAGCATAGCCACCTTCAAGAGGAGGTTAGATAAAAATATGGAGCAGAGGTCCATCAGTGGCTATTAGCCACAGTGTGTGTGTGTGTGTATATATATATGTATATATGTATTTGGCCGCTGTGTGACACAGAATGTTGGACTGGATGGGCCATTGGCCTGATCTAACATGGCTTCTCTTATGTTCTTATGTTCTTTGAAATGCCATTTCCCTTGAGGCTCCCTTGGAGCTCACTTCATTGTCCTTCAGGTGCCAGGCCAAAATATCTCATGTTACCCAGGCTTTTAACTGAAGGGAGCTCCACCCTTTCAATTAATCTTTATAGCTTGTTTCTAACCTGAAGACTTGTTTATGGATATCATTTTGGTCTGTTGTATGCCACTTTTATGCCACTACTTTTATTTTGACAGCTTGATTTAATATTGATATTTATTATATGCAGGCTTCAGATTCAGCAGGAGCTCACAGGAACACAGCTCCTGAACCTTTCTGAGGTTTCCCCCTCTTCCTCCCCACCTACCTTGTCCATTAAATAGTAGGTGCAACTGCATAACAATCCCTGGATTTAGGAGAGCGGGCAGCCAGCCAGTCACCAGGGGCTTTGTTACACCCCCAGCAGCCCTCATTAACCCTTGGAGAAGCCCACACCACCCTTTCTCCACTTCTTATGTGATTTTGGGTGATGAGGGGGCTTGCTGACCTTTTGCCAGGGGGGGGGGGGCAGCCCAGAAGAGCCCCAGGTGAGAGAGGCCTGCTTAGACTGGCTTCACTCACCTGAGGTTCTCCTTTCTTGCATCAGGTTTTTTTTTTAGCTGGGGGCGGTGGCAAATGCTAATGAGTTATGCTAATGAGCTCCACTACCTGTTTTCCTACAAAATGACCCCTGATTATATGATTTTTTTTTTCATTTTGTGAGTAGTGCTATATTTGTTTAATATAGCAGAGTTTGTCTCAGTCATAGAAGCATGATACTGAGTGAAGTAATCTCTCAAGAAGTATATTGCAAAAGAGGAAGTAAACTGATATTTATTCAGGGGTCATTTTGTAGAAAAAGAGGTGCTGGAACTTATTAGTATAACATTTGCCTATATCACATACCCGTGACATCACCGGAAATTGTACTAAATTATATCAGCTCAGCATCTGCCTTAAAATGCTTCTTGAACTAGAATTGCCATCATAGAACCTTATTCCCATCACACTGTTCTTCTATCTTCTATGCAACCACAGTGGCGTGATGAAGATTTCCATCTGTCTCCTTTTCCCCATTTTTTTTTGCTGGGGAAAAATATTCGAAAGTTTGTCGAATCTTAGAGTTCAGGAAAATTCGCCCAGGAGGTTTGAACAATGGAGCCCAGAAGCAAGTATTTTTGGGGGCGGGGGAGGAGGGGGAGAAAGAAAAACTACAATAAAATTTAGAGGTTCCGGAGCTCCATTCTGGTGAGCTCCTTCCCAAAATGAGGCCTGCATTTATTCAAGTAGATTCAGTTCACATTCAGGTTGCAATCAGAAGGAGAGAAAGAACCCTAATCTAAAGAGTATTTTCCCTATCCCAAATGGCCAGCTTGTCCAGCATCATGTGTGTTGGAGGATGAGGGCACTGTATCTACTGGAGAGACCTGCAGAGATGTGTGTCTCCATGGAAGGCCATGTGAAGGAGAGGGAGAAGACCTTTAAAGGAGAGACAGGAGAGGGTCAGAGGGCAGCTCCCAGGTTAAGACAAAAAGAGGCATCCCATTTAAGGAGATAACTCTTATGCACCCTTAGAGTGATGTAGTACCCCATCCCTCTCCATCAAGACATTTTGAGTCACTCATTCTAACTGTGAGCCACCTTGAGCCAGTCTCTGGCATGACACCATATACATTTCCCGTTCTATATAATTGAAATGAGATTTTGCACTCTATGTAATTGAACTGAGCTTTTCTGGTAAATATTGGCATTTACAGTTCACTGATCTCACTGGACATGCACTTCAGTTTGCACAAGGGTTGCCAAGCCTCCAGGTGGTCAAAATATGAAGAAAAACTATGGTCTAATAACTTTGTTGTTGTTCAGTCGCACAGTCAAATCCCATTTGGCTTCACACTCCGGGATGTCTGGCTCAAGATCAGCGATTTCACTGTCATGGTTGTCAAGGACATTGAGATCCTTCTTGTATAATTCCTCTGTGTATTCTTGCCACCTCTTCCTGATCTTGTCTGCTTCTGTTAGGTCCCTACCATTTTTGTCCTTTATCATGGCTATCTTTGCACAAAACGTACCCTTGATTTCTCCAATTTTCTTGAAAAGATATCATGTTTTTCCCATTCTATTATTTTCCTCTATTGTTTTGTATTGTTCCTTCAGGAAGGCTTCCTTATCTCTCCTTTCTGTTCTCTGGAAATCTGCATTCAGTTGGGTGAATCTTTCCTTTTCACCTTTGCCTTTCCTTCTTCCTCAGCTATTTGTAAAGTCTCATCAGACAGTCACTTTGCTTTCTTACATTTATTTTTTTCTTTGGGATGGTACTGTTGCTGCCTTCTGTACAATGTCACGAACCTCCGTCCATAGTTCTTCAGGCACTCTGTCTATCAACTCTAGTTCCTTAAACCTATTCTTCACCTCCACTGTATATTCATAAGGGATGTGATCAAGGTCGAACCTGAATGGCCTAATGGCTTCGCCAGTTTTCTTCAGTTTAAGCCTGAATTTTGCAATGAGTAGCTCATGATCTGAGCTGCAATCAGCTCCAGGTCTTGTTTTTGCTGACTGTTTTTGCTTAAAAAAAAAAGCCCTGGAAATGTTTTCTCTAAATAATCCTTTCATTACATCCCTAAAAGCTCATAGTTCAAGGATCTTCACCGTGTGACTGAAGGTAAGCTGCAACTAAGGTTGCCAAGTCCAATTCCAGAAATATCTGGGGACTTTGGGGATGGAGCCAGGAGACTTTGGGGGTGAAGCCAGGAGACATTGGGGGTGGAGCCAGGAGCAAGGGTGTGATGAGCATAATTGAACTCCAAGGGAGTTCTGGGCATCACATTGAAAGGGACAGCACACCTTTTTAAATGCCTTCCTTCCATAGGAAATAATGAAGGATAGGGGCACCTTCTTTGGGGGCTCATAGAATTGGACCCCCTGGTCCGATTTTTTTTCAACTTGGGGGGTATTTTGGGGAGAGGCACTAGATGCTATACTGAAAATTTGGTGCCTCTGTACCTCAAGACACAGCCTCCTTAGAGCCCTTGATATCTGCTGATCAATTCCCCATTATTCCCTAAAACTGCTGGAGATCTAGAGCTGTGGGGGCTGTGGGGGTGGGGCTTCCCCCACCGGCTAGCTGGCTGGGGGTGGGGGAAAACCTGTAAAACCAGGAGATCCCTCGCTGGGACCTGGGAAGTCTAGCTGCAGCAGACCTTTTATTAGCTATTTCCACCTCCTGCAGCAGCCATTTTGTAGCAGCAGCAGAAGGGCCCATGGGCACAAAAAGGTTAGGGAGGCCTAGACTAGCCTTTATCACTCGTGCTCTTTGTTTGTTCATGGTCACTTTTACCCTGAACTCTCTTCCATATGACACTTCAGGGAGTTTCACAATCATTTCTCTGATTTTCAAAGAGAGAAAGTTACACAGGTGCTTACATCTCTTCCGGGTATGGACCGCTATCCTATGTTTACTCAACAGCAGGGCTTTTTTGTGTAGGAGGAACTCCTCTGCATATTAAGCCACACCTCCCTGATGTAGCCAGTCCTCCAAGAGCTTACAGGGTTCTTAGTGCAGGCCTACAGTAAGCTCCAGGAGCATTGGCTACATCAGGGTGTGGCCTAATATGCAAAGGAGTTCCTCCTACAAAAAAAGCCCTGCTCAACCATAAGCCCTTCAGAGTTAATGGGGCTTACTCCATGATAAGTGTGCATAGGACTGCGGCCTACAATGAAAGGTGACTGGTACTCAAAGTTGCCACTGGATAGTATGTCCCAAATTCCACTTGAAATTCAATGGAATATTCCTAAATAGGCAAGATGACAGGCCAATCCTAAAAAAGATTTACACCCTTCTGAGCCTATTTGCTTCACTGGATTCAGGAGTGCTTAAGTCTGCTTTGGATTGCACCATAAAACTGCAGTTGAGCTGGTTTGACAGCGACATAAGTACACTTTTTTATTACAGGTGGAGGTCAATCACCCTGAGTATTCAACTTTTTTTTCCCCTTGAAACATTATTTTCCTAATTAAAATCAACTTCCAGTGTAAGGTTATTACTGTGTGTGTGTGAATATATATATCCTTGGGATTTATTTCTGGGCAAGCAGGCAAGAGAGGATGTCATGCAAAATGATAGCAATAGACTCTGAGATATAATTAAGAACTGTCCCATTGTTTGCTGCATACTTCTCGGCAATTAAATGCATTGGATGGGCCATTTCCCTTGTTGCACAAATACGCTTTGCTATAGAGTGTGAAAATATATAAAAGTGGATACTTCCTACCATTCAACAAACAGGTGGTCACAGATGGAACTATCGGTGAGATGTCGTCAATGCTGGACAGATTCATAGCACTCAAAAACCAATCCCCCAGAGGCAAGCCGTAAGACCTTATGACTTGAAGGAAATAGAGTCTGTGGACAGTGAACATCTGTGCTTTTTGTGTCCTTGGACGGTGTCAGCTCTTGCTCTAGAAGGTAAAGGCTGCTTTCTCCTCTGATTTGAAAAGTTACGAGCAGCACCATAAATAATTTTTCTTCCCAGGCATGCAGCCCATCTGACCCAACTCAATCGAAAATGCCATGTCTGCTTTGGCCCTGAAGGACAACGGCACTGAAGGAATTAAATGCATTTTCTGGACACAGCTCATTTCTTTCTCTTTTTCACATGATACTGATGGTTTGAATACTATATTTATTAGTGGCCTCCAGTTGGAGAGCCAGTTTGGTGTAGTGTTTAAGTGTGTGGACTCTTATCTGGGAGAACCGAGTTTGATCCCCCACTTGCACCTGCTATCATGGCCTTGGGACAACCACAGCTCTGGCAGAGGTTGTCCTTGAAAGGGTGGTTGAAAGAGCCAGTTTGATGTAGTGGTTAAGTGTGCGGACTCTTATCTGGGAGAACCGGGTTGGATTCCCCACTCCTCCACTTGCAGCTGCTGGCATGGCCTTGGGTTAGCCATAGCTCTGGCAGAGGTTGTCCTTGAAAGGGCAGCTGCTGTGAGAGCCTTCTCCAGCCCCACCCACCTGACAGGGTGTCTGTTGTGGGGGAGGAAGGTAAAGGAGATTGTGAGCCGCTCTGAGACTCTTCGGAGTGGAGGGCGGGATATAAGTTCAATATCTTCTTCTTCTTCTCCAAGGATAGGGAAGAAACATTTGCGGCACTCACAAAATCCAGAATGCTTCACTTCGATAACATCTACATAGTCTTGCCAACCTCCAGAGAACTTTTGTTACCATTGTCAAAACTTTTTTATCGTTCAAAGTGCTTGTAATATTTTGCCTGTGGTGGGACACCTAAATTCAACCTCCCAATTTTGCTCTAAGTGAAATTTAAGCACAGATTATTGTTTGCCCTAAGAGACAAACTCTAGGCATATAGTTAGTAGACTCTATCAAAACATGATCCCCCACCCCTCAATCATATGCCATTTGTTCTAAATTTAGTTAATTATACTAAGAAACCTCGCTTCCCCTGAAATACTCAACACCGTTCTGACTAGGGAAATCACTCCTGATGCCGCCGTAATATCGTCTTAAAAAGTAAATGATTAAGTAGATGAGCACTAGGTATGTCAGTATGAAGAAGGATTATAAACTAATTAAACATTTGCCACTGGAACTTCTGTGTGATTTAATCACAACTCCTCAAATAGTTAATCACGGATATTACAACTGACAAAATTAATGAGTCTAGAGTTTTCTACTTCTCTTTGATTTCACTAGGGAAACACACAATTACCTGTCTCAGCCATAAAAAACCTGATGTCTGACAAATAAATATAAATGAGGATTCTGACTGTACACTGTTTGTTTGTTTGTATGGGTGGCCTAACAACACATTTGAGAAGAAGCAGAAGTTTTAATAATACCCTGTTTTTCTCTACCCTAAGGAGTCTCAAAGAGGCTTACCATTGCCTCCCATTCCTCTCCTCACAACAGGCACCTTGTGAGCAACGCTCCCTCTAAGCTGTGGAATTTTGTGAGCCAAAAATTCTACTTTGTGAGCTACTGGCATTCAAGTTGTGAGCGAGCGATTTGGCGGCTGCATAAATAAGTTTACTCTGGAGCAATGTTCCCTCTAAGGCAGGGGTGAGGAACGTCCGGTCTAAAGGCCGTTTACGGCCCTCAAGATCACTTGGTCTGGCCCTCGGGGATTTCTGGGCTGAGCTGAGCCATGTGGCAGCCTCCCTGGGGCCTGGCTGGGTCGGGTTGTGTGCCAAATTAGGCTCTTCTCACATGACTTCAAATAGAAAAACAATTATTAGCATTAATTTTGCCAACTTGAATCATTCTCCCTCAGCGGAGAATTATTTAAGTTGATAATTTTGTATGGCCCGCAAATGATGTTATAAATATCAAAGTGGCCCTTGGCAGAAAAAAGGTTCGCCACCCCTGCTCTAAGGTAAGCTAGTGTGAGTTAGCTCACAAATTTTTAGCCTCCAGCTCACACATATGTGTCTTAGCTCAGGAAAAATGATCCCAGAGCACAATAATTTATGCAGTAGCTCACAACTTTAATATCAATAGCTCACAAAGTAGAATTTTTGCTCACAAGACTCTATAGCTTAGAGGGAACATTTCTCTGGAGCCATCCTTCCTGACTTATGCTTCACTTTTTATGGAGGGAGAGATATATACTAAATTCCACCAGTGATTACATTTTAATGGTTTTACTCTGGAACTGATTCATTGATATTTTATTTAATTTATTGTATGCTTTAGTCTGTTGTACACTGCCCTGAGCCCTTTGGGGGAGGGTTCTTTAGACATTAAATAATGTCAATGGCAAATCACTCCGAAACAATCTCTTCAAGTCTTTAGCTTTGGATTTCAGAAAGCTTAAAACTGAATCATTTCTCATCGGGTACTGTTTGGACAACACCCTTCTTGGGACGAGCGCTTGAACGTTTACAGTTTTCCTTTCCAAAGGGCTAAAACAAATTGAGCGCACTCAAAATTCTTATCATTTGTGCAGTAAGTAATTTTAGCCTTTGTTTCAATGCCGGGGGGGGGGGGGGGTGGAGGGTTAAGATAGTAAAGTATATGTCAAACTTGGAGCACAGAATGAATATTCATCAAGAATTCATCAAGAATATTCATTCACTCCATATCTGTAGACAAGCACATTTCATAACTTGCTTCTATGCCTGGTACTCAAACATAAGTCCTGCTGTGCTCAAGAGGGCTGACTTGCTTGCATTTAGGGAGCAATCACACTAGAGATTTGAGGTGACAGTACCCCAGCTCTGAAAAAGCCGGTTCTTTTTTTATCCATGCCCTGGCATTCACACAGTCCCCACCCTGCTTCCAGGAGAGGCACAAGTGAAGAGGAGCATTCAGGCTGCTCATGCACATGCCAGGCAGATGCCAAGTGTGTGCCCAGCCATTCAGCCAGCTGGGAAATGCACCGTACATATGGTTTAGAAGTCTGCTGCTGGGAAGTCCCTGGTAGCTATTTAATCTGTTCCTTACCCAACTTCAGACGAGGTAGGTGTCAAGTCTGCAGATTCAATAACGAGTCGATGTAGATACAAAGAAGCTAGTTTATTGATACTGGATACTTGTGGCCTGAGCCAGGGTTTGAAGAAACTAAAACCATACAGTAAATACATTGCATATAAAGATCACTTCAAAAGCATTCCTACGGGCAGGGGAATTGTGCAGGGGACATTCACACATAGATGTTACTAGTACATTCTCATGTTGATTAGGCGTTGTGGCCTTGATGTTTTACCAGGCTCCTACGACTCCCACAGGCCTGGGCTGAGAAGGTTCAGATAAGACTTTTCACACATCACCATTTCAAAGCAGGGAGAGCTTCTAAAGAAAGGGAGGGGGAATAGTGGCGAGGCACTGGCAGCATTTGGTTCTACTTTGGTTCTACCCAGCATGCTCTCTGGTTGAGCCAGAGATATACTCAGACTTGACAGAAGGTATGGGCAGGACTCAAGAGGCAGATATGCGTGTGATTGAGCACATTGAATTTGGATGAGAGGTGTGGCTAGGTCGGGCTAAATCTCTTGTGTGATCACACTCTTAGAGTCTACCTGCTGAGCCATGAGTCGAGGCCCTGGACTTCCACTCAGAAGTTAAGCCATGGTGGCCACGACTGCAAAGAACACAGGACTGCTGCTGAAAATTGCAGTCCTTTGTAGCTCCCCCTGACACACACACATTGTCTCATTCAGTCTTCTTGGTGTCCTGATGTGCACTAATGCAGCAGCAGCAACCGGTGATACAGAACAATGAAGTGGAAAATGTATAAGTATTGAGATATGTGGCTGATACCACAGGATCTGCCCGCTGATAGAAGTGTGATATTTAGTGCAGTAAATAAATGTACCGAGAAGTATATTGCAAAAAAAGTAAAACTAACATTTATTCAATCAGGTTCAGTTCACATTCTGGTTTCAGTCAAAAGTGCGGAGAAAAGCATGATCTTTTCTCTATTACAAAGTGGCCAGCTACATTTGGTGTCATATGCAGAAGACTGTAAATTTTTATACTCCACCTTTCACTCTAAATCAGAGTCTCAGAGCATCTTACAATCTCTTTTATCTTCTTCCTTCACAACAAGCACCCTGTAAGGTGGTTGGGGCTGAAAGGGCTCTCACAGCAGCTGCCCTTTCAAGGACAACTCTGGTAAACCTATGGCTGACCCAAGGCCATTCCAGCAGCTGCAAGTGGAGGAGTGGGGAATCAAACCCACTTCTCCCAGATAAGTATGATTGCATTGTTTCTAGAGAGACCTGTAGAGACATAACTCCATACAGAGAATGGGGAAGAACAAAGGGTGCACAGAGAGAAAGGGTCAGAAGGCATCTCCCAAGTTAAGACAAAGAGAGAGAGATCCCAGTCAAGGAGGTAACAATAGAAAAGAGCAAAAGTCCATTGGCACCTTAAAGACAAAAAAAATTGGTAGAATATAAGCTTTTTTGTGACTCTACTCACTTCTTCATGTAAGGGGATTCAAGAGGGGTTTGGATAAATATATGGAACAGTGGTCCATCAGTGGCTATTAGCCACAGTGTATTGCTGGAACTCTATGTCTGGGGGCAGTGACACTCTGTATTCTTGGTGCTTGGGAGGGGCAACAGTGTGAGGACTTCAGGTGTCCTGGCCCCACTGATGGGCCTCCTGATGGCACCTGGGTTTTTTGGCTACTGTGTGACACAAAGTGTTGGACTGGATGGGCCATTGGCCTGATCCAACATGGCTTCTCTTTTGTTCTTATGTAAGAAGAAGCAAGTTGTGAGTAACAAAAGCTCATTGTCAGACAACGGAACTTCAAAGTAAGCAGGCTTCCATTGGTTACAATGTTAAGACTTTATTTGATAATCCAAAGGTTCTGAGCACAGGTACATTGGAACTGATACTCTGTTCCTGAAGCATAGATGTTTTAACTAGAAGCACATCAAAGGTTTTCTAAGCAAATCTACATTCCCACCCTTAGAGTGATACATTTCACACGTTTGTTTTCCCTTATCTATTGTGGTTCCCTTTCTCACAGGAACAGCTCGGCAAGCTGCCCCTGAGGCATTTTATCTTCAAAGGATTGTTGCTTTTGTTAGTACCAAGGACAGGAATTCACAGCGGGGTTAGTAACAGTTGCATTTCTACTTTGATATGCAAGGCTTCTATTTGGGGTTAGTAGCAAATGTTAGAAAATGGAGTCAGTTATGTCAAGTAACTCATTGCAGTTTGCACACAATATTATATCATAACAGTAAAGCTTTCCAGTGTCTGACATACTGCCCCCCCCTTTAAGCTCTTGCTTGGGGTTTGTCTGGGTGCAGTAGGTAAAATTTCTTCAGAAGGGAGGGGGCCCGCAGGTCTGATGACTTGACCCATTCATCGCAGCTTGGAGGGAAGTATTTCCAGCGGACTAGATAGTACAACACCCCCCTTTGTAATTTTGAGTCCAGCACCTCCTGCACCTCATGGTGACTCTGACCCTTCACTTGAATAGGACTGGGCTCTGGAGGGTGGGGGTGCCATGACGTCATTCCAGGGTCTTTCTGAAGAAGACTGCAATGGAAAACAGGATGAATTTTACTAAACATTTTAGGCAGTTCCAATTCTACTGTCACTTTATCACCCGTTTTATTTTGAAGGGTCCCAGGAATTTGTATGCCAGTTTTTTACAAGTCTGTGGTAATGGTAGGTTCTTGGTCGACAGTAACACACTCTCCCCCACCTTAAAGTCCCATTCTGGGGAGTGTTTCTTGTCAAAGTAAGCTTTATAGTCCTTTTTAGCCATCTCTAGGTTTTCTTGGATGGCTGTCCAGCCTTTTCTTATGCTTTCCCACCATTGTTGGCAGGAGGTAGGTGGCACTGTTCCCTCGGGACTAGGTAGCAAGAGAAAAGGCTTTCCTTCGTAGCCATTCACAATTTGAAACGGCGAGGCTTTGGTGGAGCTGTGCAAGCTGTTATTGTACCCGTATTCTGCAAACGAGAGCAGCTCCACCCAATTAGACTGCTGGTAGTTTACATAGCACCTTAAATACTGTTCGAGAAGACTGTTTACGCGTTCTGTCTGTCCATCCGTCTGGGGGTGGTAGGCGGAACTTAGTCCCTGTTCTATGCCTGCCATTTTGCAAAACTCCCACCAAAAGTTGGCAACGAACTGCGGTTTGCGGTCACTAGTGACCTTATCAGGGAATGAGTGTAGCTTAACCACTTGTTGGAAAAACAAGTAAGCTAGCTTTTTAGCAGTGGGAAGTTGCTTGCAGGGAATGAAGTGGGCTTGTTTTGAAAAAGTGTCCACCTCCACCAAGATCACAGTTCTCCCTTGTGAAGCCGGGAACTCCACTATAAAGTCCATTGAGACCACTGACCATGGCCTAGCGGCCGTGGGAGTGGGTTGAAGTAGTCCCGGTGGTTTCCCCCCCCCCTCCGCTTAGCCATGATACAAATAGGGCATGATCCCACAAATTCAGAAATGTCCTTTTTCATTTGTGGCCACCAGAACTGGCGATTTACTAGGTGCAGTGTCTTCACATAACCAAAGTGGCCCGCCAGCTTGCTACAGTGGCAGTGCTGCAGTACTTCGGATTGGAGGGTCTTGGGCACATATAGCTTTCCCTCATAGTACCAGAAGCCCCCTTCTCCTTTGACAATTCCCTCCGGCCTCCCCTCTCCCTCTCTTTCAGTCTCTTCAATCAGACCTCCCTCCGATTCCGTCTGCCCCGTTCTTTTCAAGGAGTGAGTGGTCACTCCACTAGCGACTGTGGAGGGAGGGATAATAGAGGCATTTTATCTTCAAAGGATTGTTGCCTTTGTTAGTACCAAGGACAGGAATTCACAGCGGGGTTAGTAACAGTTGCATTTCTACTTTGATATGCAAGGCTTCTATTTGGGGTTAGTAGCAAATGTTAGAAAATGGAGTCGGTTAGGTCAAGTAACTCATTGCAGTTTGCACACAATATTATATCATAACAGTAAAGCTTTCCAGTGTCTGACACTCATTCCCCTGCCACAAATTTTGTTAATTTTGAAGGTGTTACTGGACTTTTGTTCTTTTCTACTGCTGACAGACTAACATGGCTACCCATCTTGATCTATCTCCCAGGAGATAACACTTAACACACTCTTAGTGTGATGTAGTAGCAGTATAGAGTATGAGTCCAGTAGCATCTTAAAGGCTAACAAATTTTGTGGTAGAGTTTGAGCTTTCATGAGTCACTGCTCACTTCTTTAGATAATTTTAGAGTGGTGTAGTTTCCCCCAATATCCAGGTTTGCTGAGTTGTTCCCTCCAACAATAATTACGTCAAGGCACGGAAAAAGTGGACCATCACATAACGAAAAGAACAAGGAACTTGTCATGGGACAGCTTCTTTTTCCAGCAGCCTTGTTTTCTTTGTCACATGAAATTCCTCCCTTAATTGTCTCTTTTTGGGAGCAGTCCCCAAAAGTCAACGGTCTTATTCCACTGGAAATTGTTTCAGAAATGAAATCTAAATCCTTAGCAGAAGCAGCAACTGAGTTTGTTTGTTAAAGGAGGAGAACAAAGACAGCAGAATGTGGCAGTCTATGAGCAATGCCAGTACATAGATAATATGGCATTAGAAGAATCTTCTGCCTGGGGAGTTCTGAATACTAAGCTGCGGCTGAGCTTTGCGACTGTTGATGTGACAAAGCGGAAACAATATCCCATAACACTCTTCTAGTATTTTAAGCTGAGATGTATTTATCTGATGACTGCGTTTGACAACTGAATCTCTGCCACACAGAAAAATCCCCTGTCGTACAAGGTGAACGATCCCAACACGTTTCTATATTTGGTGGTAATTCCACCAAATCATCTGACGACAAGCTGGCTTGACATGTCGTCACCAGTATTATATCTGTCCCAGCCAAGATAACCTGCAGAGTCTCCGAAAGGATATCCTGAGACAAGGTTTTTTTTTAAAAAAAAAAATATTGCCATCTCCATTCATAAGGAATCAAAAGCTAATCCGGCCCTTAGCGGCAAAGAATAAACTTTGGCAGCAAATGTCTTTTCTGTGTAGTGGGACGGCTTTCCAATTTCCATACATTTCGAGTCGTATATCCGGTAACTTAAGCTGCACGGCCTTCTTCAAAGCACAGTGGTGTTTCCTGATAATGAGAACTTATGGGAGCAAGTCGATATACAAATAAAGCTCATTAAAGGGAGGAAGCTGAACTAATTTGATTTGGCAGGATGAGGTGGATGGAGCAGTGATCCTCACCCCACCGTTCCCTTCTCCAGTGAAAAGGTTTGTCACGGTGAGCCATGCAGTCAAGCTAAATCAGTCTCTGTATACTGAGATGCAACTTTTAAAGCACGGCATTGCATATACAGTATGCAGGGCTTTTTAAAAAATAAGAATCCCAGCAGGAACTGGGATGAACAATAAGATGCCAGACAGATGTTGGAAATGTAAAAAACATGAAGGTTCTTTTTACCACATGTGGTGGACTTGTGAAAGAGGGGGAAAGTACTGGCAGATGATTCAACAAGAGATTTCTAAGATCTTGGGATACAAATCTAACAAAGTTGAAGAGACTTTTCTGTTGGGATTACAAATGGAAAAATTTCCAAAAGAAGCTAGACCTTTAATTTGGTACTTGCTCTCAGCTGCTAGGACATTGTATGTGCAGTTGTGGAAGCAAGAAAAAATACCAGAGAAATGGGATTGGATTGTAAAAGTTATGACATGGAGTGAAATGGACAAGTTAACAAGGACCTTAAGAGACTATGATTTAGAAGTATTTAAGATGGAGTGGAAAAAGTTCAGAAGATACATAGAAAAAGAGTAGAAAATAAAAGGACATTGGACAATTTTTGATAATGACTAAGTACAAGAGGGAGGAGGATATTAATTTTGTTTCTTATTAATTAAGGGTACCTTTAATATTAAGATTTTAAGTATATAACACTGGTGGGGGTCAAGTAACGGGGGGAGGGGTGGGTAGAAAGTAATATATGGGATAGATTAAAAAAAAGGTAATTATTAATGAAGTAAGAAATTGAAATTGAATTATTTAAACAATTATTTAATTGTATTATTTAAACTTTTCTCCATGTATTTTGGGCAATAATATTAGTTCTATTTGAATATGTAATGCTTTCAGTACACTTTGCAGAGCTTTAATTAATTTTCAAGTAAACTTACTCCTTGATAGCTAGTGAGTGTAATTGTGAATTCTTATAAGATTTTTTGAGTGATTTTTGTATTGTTTAGGAACACGTTTTTTTTCTTGATTTACAGCCGACCTAGAGTCTGGAAACTCTACTGAGTGGTGAAATGCTCAATTTCCTCTTGGTCAAGCTCATGTTTGGCTTGTGGGTAGCAATTAAGGGGCCCAGACCCCACCTGGCGGTCTATTTGTCTGCATCTGGACAACACGAATGCACCCAGTTGTGGGGAAACGACAATTCTGCGCGTGAGATTTTGTATTGCCTTCTCTCAGCTTCCTCCCTGACATCCATTTGTTTATTAACTTTATTTATAGGCCTCTGTGCCTCAGCCGTTTTGGCGTCCACCGGGAGCTGCTGGTAGGCTTGTGCCAGGTCCAGGTCCAGCTTCCCGAAAATCTTTGACCCCGCCAGGGCGGCCAGGACGTGGCTGACTACTGGCACCGGGTATGGATTGTCTTGGAGCGCTTTGTTAATTGTGCACTTGTAATCTGCACATATCCGCACGTCCCCATTGGGTTTGACCGGAGTCACTATGGGGGTCTCCCACATGGCGTAATCGACCGGCTCCAGGACCCCTTGTGCTACTAGGCGGTCCAACTCTGCCTCGATCTTGGGCTTCAAGGCGAAGGGGACCCTCCTTGCCTTGAGCCGGATCGGTCTGACCGTCGGGTCGAGCGGTAGGGAGATGGCCGGGCCCTTGTAACTACCCAGCGACCCATCAAATACGTCGGGGAACTCTCCGCACACCTCCCCGAACCCTCCTGCTGTGGCCGTGCGCGCCACCTCTATTCGGATTCCCAAGGGGCCAAACCATGCAAGACCCAACAGGGTGGTAAGCGGCCGCTTGACCACCAGGATGTCTAGGGGGCCTCTGAAGGACCCCCGCTCCACCTGCACCCGTGCCCACCCCGCTATTTGGACCGGGTTTTGCTGGAAGTCCTGCAATATGAAATTTGCCGGTCGCAGCTGCAGCCCCTGGCCGGGGCGTAGCCTTCTCAGGGTCTCCTCCGCGATTATGGAGATGGAGGAGCCCGAGTCCACTTCCATGACGCAGGGGGCCCCGTCTATGAGGACCGCCATCTTAATCTTGTTGGGGGTGGTCAGGGGCAAACTCAGTACCTGAAGTGAGGTGGAGGCTGTTGAGTGGGACTCTGTGGCCTCGTGGTGCGCAGTCGGTCGTGGGCGGTTGTGCTTGGCTCGGCAAGCTCGCGCGATGTGGCCAGTCTTCCCGCAGCTCCTGCAGTCCCAGGTCCGGTACTGGCAGTCCCTCCGATCGTGGGGGTCGCCACAGCTGGCGCATTTGGCCCTTTCGTTAGTGCGCTGGTTCGGCCGTTCGCTGGCTCGGGGGCGCTATGGAGCTCGGGCAGCTGGTCCTGCGGCGCGTCTGGAAGGCTTCCCCCTCGTCCTGGTGCTCGGGGTCCAGCTCCTCGTGGTGGGCGGTCTCGGTCTTGACCCGGGGAAAGGTCCGGGCAGCCCTCTCGAACGCTACCGCCTCGCTGAAGGCGCCCTGGAGGGTGAGCTCTTCTTTGGCGAAGAGCTTCTGCTGGAGCCTTTCGTCGCGGAGGCCCCACGTGAATCGGTCGGCCAGGGTTTCCTCCAACTGGGGGAAGTTGCAGTTCCCGGCGAGTTTGCAGAGGGCCGCCAAGTAGTCCGCGGCTGACTCTCCAGCGGTCTGGTCCCTTTTGTGGAACAGGAATCTGCGAGCCACCCGTGAGGGCTGCGGCAAGAAATGGCCCGTGAGGAGCCTGATGATCTCCTCGTAGGATTTCTCCGCGAGGCAAGCGGGAGCCGAGAGACCCTTGGCGATCTCAAACGTGGCTGGCCCGCAGACGCTCAGGAGAACATCCCTCTTTGATCCGGCGTCGGTGATCTTGTTGGCCCGGAGGTAGAACTCGACCCGTTCCGAGTAGGACTCCCAGCCCTCTGGGTTTGCAGGGTCGAAGGGCTCGATGTAACCGGTGTTTCCGCTCTGGTTGGCCATGGTGGCGGCGGCGGTCGTGGCCGGTCGTTCGTTGCCCAAGATCTCCGTTGTAGCCGATGAGGCTAGGATCCCATCCTCGTCGCCACTGTAAAGTACCAGGCTTGGAGACGCACGTAGGGCAACATAGTTTATTCCATGGTACAATACAAGATGGAAGAGAGAGAGCACGCGGGCCGGGTCCCGCATATATACAGTTGCCGGACTATTCTTCCTGCTGGCTGGTCCAATGCAGACCAGCCGTATTTCCCGCCACTGGCTGTGATTGGCGGATAGTCGCGTCCAGCGCGGAGGCACCTGGATGTTTCTCAGTTACCTCCGCGGCTGGGGTGGACTGATGTTATTTCGCTGTTGTGGCCTTTATGAACTGGTTGCGTTCTGCGAACGCCATACACTACAGACACCATAAAAAGTGTCAGTGGGTGCTATGTTGCCTCAAAGGCACTGTGTAGGGGATCCCTGTTTTAGTCTTTTTAGGACAGGATAGACAGACATGTAAGTGGAGATTCGCTTCTGGAACAGTGTCAAATCCCCCTTTAGTTATGTGTTTCTTCTAGGCTTCTTTGATGTAGACGGTGGAATGTGTGAGTAAAATGCTTAGTCTGTTGCAGAAACAAGTTAACCGGCTCACCTCCTGGGCACTGGGAAACCAAGGTTGTTCTTCCCTCCCGAGGATGTTTAGTAGAAAGAAGAAGAGGAAGATATTGGATTTATATCCCACCTTCCACTCAGAATCTCAGAGAGGTCACAATCTCCTTTAACTTTCTCCCCCACAACAGACACCCTGTGAGGTGGGTGGGGCTGAGAGGACTCTCACAGCAGCTGCCCTTTCAAGGACAACCTCTGCCAGAGCTATGGCTGATCCAGGGCCATTCCAGCAGATGCAAGTGGACGAGTGAGGAATCAAACCCGGTTCTCCCAGATAAGGGTCCGCACATTTAACCACTACACCAAACAAAGCTTTGTAGAGAATGTGTGTATGTGACCTATAGCCACGAAATTTGAACTGTCTTTGCATCCTAAGATTAGGCGCACTTTTAACGACCATTGCAAGGGTATATAATCTGAACTGCAATTGTTATGGAGCGCATTGCTTTCGACACTGATTGACCCGGTCAGTGTCTATGTATCCTGCCTTACAATGAATGCTTATCCAAATACATGGAGAGTCATCTTTATTAAACGCAAAGTGGGAACTTCACAAACAGATCTTTCCTATATCCCCCTTTTTGGGTTACAATCCAGACTAGATTTTTCTGCTAATGGGTTGTATTTCTGTCGGTGAATTTCCCTGCTTCCCCCTCTCCCTGAAATGCCACTCCTTGAGGGACAAGGGACCCTGAGGTATGGCGTGCGGAGGAAACGGAGGGTCCTGAAGCAGGGAGAATTGGTGCAAATTATACCTCCCCTTCCATCACTGAAAAAAAAAAATTGTCAGTAGCTTGCAGCAACAGTTTGTCAGTAGCTCCATGAAGCCTATTTCCCTTGCAAAGTCACTGCTGAGGAGAATGGGACTCTTGGGAGCAGCATGGAGCAAGGCCCAATAGGCCTGAGGCGAGAGCTGTGGAAACTGCTGACCCACCCATCCTGCCTCCGCTTGACTGCAAATTTCTGTACATGTATGTGCTAATTTGGAGCCAATCCTAATTCCATAACCTTCTTTTAAGGTAAACCCAAGCAGCGTTGGTTGGCTGGTTGGAGTTTCAAATTAAATCGTCATCAACAGGGGTCATTTTGTAGAAAAATAGGTGGTGGAGCTCATTAGCATAACTCATTAGCATATGCTGCCCCCCCCCACCAGCCAAAAGCAACCCAGTGCAAGAAAGGAGTGCCCCGGGCGAGCGAGGCTTGCTTGAGCTGGCTAGAAATCCAGTCATCCCAAGCAGCCCTCGCTCACCTGGGGCTCTCTTTGGCCACCTTCTCCAGTCAAAAGGCCAGCAAGCCACCTGCTACCCAAATCACATAAGAAATGGAGAAAGGGTGGTGTGAGCTTCTCCAGGAGTTAATGAGGGCTGCTGGGGGAGTGGCATAGCTCCTAGTGGCTGGCTAGCTGCCCGCTCTCCTAACCCAGGGATTGTTATGCAGCTGCACCTACTATTCAATGGACAAGGTAGGTGTGGAGGAGGAAGGGGAACCCTCAGAAAGGTTCAGGAGCTCCTGCTGAATTCAAGGCCTGAGCATCACAATTTAAAAATAATTCTGTGGAACATGCAGCATCTGAACAGTAAATATTTAACCCATTCGAATATGGCTTTGGGACAAGGCAAGATCAAAAGAAACACAGTGCATGTAATCCAGAGCATAGTACAAAAATACAGCATAAGGAGGGAAAAGGCAAACATGTTTTAAAATCTGTGCATTTCAGTTCTCTTGTGCTCATCCCTGCATTGAACTCTGGTCACCATCTGTAGTAGGGTTGCCAATCCCCAGGTGGGGGCAGGGGATCCCCTGGTTTGGAGGCCCTCCCCCTGCTTCAGGGTCGTCAGAAAGTGGGGTAGGGGAAGGGAAATGTCTGCTGGGAACTCTATTATTCCCTGTGGAGATTTATTCCCTAGAAAATCATGGAGAATTGATCTGCGGGTATCTGGGGCTCTGGGGGGGACCGTTTTGGGGGGTAGATGCACCAAATTTTCAGTATAGCATCTAGTGCCTCTCCCCAAAATACCCCCCAAGTTTCAAAAAGATTGGACCAGGGGGTCCAATTCTATGAGCCCTAAAAGAAGGTGCCCCTATCCTTCATTATTTGCTATGGAAGGAAGGCATTGAAAAGGTGTGCCGTCCCTTTAAATGTGATGGCCAGAACTCCCTTTGGAGTTCAATTATGCTTGTCACAGCCTTGATCTCGGCTCCACCCCTAATGTCTCCCGGCTCCACCCCCAAAGTCCCCAGATATGTCTTGATTTGGACTTGGCAACCCTAATCTGTAGAATTCAGATATGCAAAAACGACCACCGCTTTTTCCAGTTTAAAAATGTTCTTTCTGGTCTTGCTGTTGGAATAAGCAATGTCTGGTGTACAAGAGGAAGAGAAGACGATTCTGCAAGGGGCAGCGAGAGGGGAGGCCAGATAGATAGGCTAGGAGATCAACACTTTCCGGTTAAGTGTCGCACCTTGACTGTTTCCCAGTTGCTACTCTTAGGGCAATATCCTGCATCTTCTTCACAACTCTCCATCTTCTCTTTCTCAGCTCGTGATGTTGCTAAGAAGCTGTCACCATCTCGCCTCTACAGTAAGTTTGTTAATTCCTAAATACTTTGCACCAACGCGGTGTAGTGGACAGAATGTCAGCCACGGAACCTGTGAGACTGGGGTTCGAATCTCCACTTCTTCCATGGAAGCTTGCTGAGTGACCTTGGACCAGTCATATGCTGTAAGCTCAGTCCAACCTATTTCACAGGGCTGTTGTGAGAAAATAAAGGCAAGGAGAACAAAATTTTAAATTCCTTTGATTCTTAATTGGGAAGAAAAGTAGGATATTAGGAAGCACATGCGTCTATCCCGTTTAGTTGGCGATGATGA
This sequence comes from Heteronotia binoei, assembly GCF_032191835.1. NCBI lineage: Eukaryota > Metazoa > Chordata > Lepidosauria > Squamata > Gekkonidae > Heteronotia > Heteronotia binoei. Next base: position 127,600,871 of record NC_083229.1, read on the forward strand.
TTGATTATGATGATATTGGATTTATTTCCAGCCCTCCACTCCGAATCTCAGAGTCTCAGAGCAGCTCGCAATCTCCTTTACCTTCCTCCCCCACAACAGACACCCTGTGAGGTGGGTGGGACTGAGGCGGCTCTCACAGCAGCTGCCCTTTCAAGGACAACCTCTGCCAGAGCTATGGCTGATCCATGGGCATTCCAGCAGGTGCAAGTGGAGGAGTGAAGAATCAAACACGGTTCTCTCAGGTAAGAGTCCACACACTTAACCACTACACCCAACTGAAGAAGAAGAAGATATTGGATTTATATCCCACCCTCCACTCCAAAGAGTCTCAAAGTGGCTCACAATCTCCTTTACCTTCCTCCCCCACAACAGACACCCTGTGAGGTAGATGAAGATACTGGATTTATATCCCGCCCTCCACTCCAAAGAGTCTCAGAGCGGCTCACAATCTCTTTTACCTTCCTCCCCCACAACAGACACCCTGTGAGGTGGGTGGGGCTGAGAGGACTCTCACAGCAGCTGCCCTTTCAAGGACAACATCTTGCAGAGCTATGGCTGACCCAAGGCCATTCCAGTAGTGCAAGAAGAGTGAGGAATCAAACCCGGTTCTCCTGGATAAGAATCGACACACTTAACCACTACACCAAACTGGTGCTACATGTGCAAAACATACAGTGAGCCACAGCTTTACACATTTTTGTTTGTATACAGCATAGACAATGAATGGCTAAAAAAGACATTTTTACTGAGACTTCATTTGTCTTCCATATGAGCGTATTAGTTGATTTAAAGGACTGGCAATTGGTTAATTGATGGAAAGCAGAGAGTCAATTAAGATTTCTCAAAATGGAATGAAGTAGATAGTGGGCTTCCTTGGGAATCTGTACTATGGCTGATTTTTTTTTTTTTACGTGTTCATAAATAATCCACAATTTGTGATGAGCTTTGAAGTGGCCAGGTGATTCTAAATTAAGGATGGGCACAAAGCAGCTGATAAACTAAAATTCAGCACAAATTTTGGCTGGTTCATGAAGCAGTGTTCGTGAACTGAATAACTGCCACAAACTTTTACAAATTTTGACACCGTTTGTGGTGGTTCGTGAAGAGCAGAAAGCAGGGCTTTAGACCCCCTGCTTTCTGATCTTCACACACGCACACAAAGCTGAATGTCTGGGAACCATTTAAATCATTTCCTTCTGCTCTCCACATAAAGCCATGGGGAGCAGAAAGCAGGGGTCTAAATGACTCCAAGCCTGGGGCTGGCTGCCCAAGGAAGCCCCTTTAAACAGCTGAGCTGTACTTTGGGTGGTGTTGGCCATTGCTGCCACGGCTCAGCTGTTTAGAGCCCGAAACGATTGAGCTGTGGGAGCAGGCTGCCCGAGACACAGCTGTTTCAGGCACGAAACTCACAACTTGGTTTGTATGCAAGGTTTGTGGTTTGGTTGACGGTTTGCCCGTGATCCACAAACCATACAGAACAGCTTTTTTGTGGTTTGTGTCCATTCCTAATCCAGACCATTCAACATGATGAAAGCCAAAACTGATAGCAGAGAGTGAACCATCAGTTAGGAAGACAACTCTCATGCTAGGGATGCAGTTGGTGATTGAACATCCCCTTTGTCAACAGTCAACAGAGCCTTGTCATTGCTTTCAGTCACTGGAAGGCTTTCCAGGAACACCTTCTTAAGGGGGAAATCAGATACCCTACTAAGCTGCAAATCACCAAGAAACTGGAGTAGTTGGTTAGAATGGCCTCTAACAATGAAGTGCAGCAGAATTTGTTAGAATTCTTCCCCTGTGCCTGTTTTCTTGTACATGCTACTTAAATTAGTAAGACTTTTTTGGGACAATTCATTGTTGTAAATAATGCATTTAGCTCAACACTGGGTTAAGCAATAACCACTTGAAACTTGTGGTCTCCTTAATATCCCACAGCACATTAAATGGCCGCCACGGAAACGGAACATTGAGTATATAAAAATGCAAGACATCCAAGACAAATTTTTATTGCCTCTTTTGTTTTTTTTTAAAAAAGTACACATAGCTGAATTATACGGGGAGAGGGGCCGTTATTATTACTAACTTCCTCGTGAAATCTACACAAGTATCAGCAGCTACCAACAAACCTTAAGCAATACAATTTCAAATGCCGAAAGATTAAATTAATCTACAACTCATAAACACACTAACTTTCTCCTCAGTGTCTGCCTTGAGTAATTAAATTTTACAGCTTTTTACTCAGTAGCATCTGTTTCATATTTTTGCACTGTAGTTAAGCTATCAATTTTTTGGCACCGTAATAACGCCATTGAGTCAATAGTTCCTGTTTGCCGTGGCGTTATTGACTCAGCAGTCAGTTCCTTGTTTGTTTTTTCGTAACACATCTGCTTCCTGCGCACAGCCTATTCCTGGCTAATGCAGGATATTAATAAAAACCTGTGGCGTGAGTCTTGACAGCCAAACCTTCTCCCTTACAATTGTGGGGAACAAGTTTCAAATTGGCAAGGTGTCTGAGATCATATAATTCTAGGCAGCTCAGATCAAGCACTTTACTCATTCACTTAGCAGTAATTAAAAAAAAAAAAAAACACCCCCCCCCCCTCATTCATTTTTCTGAGTGCTTAATTAATTTGCTATCAGGACATTCAGAAATTGTTACACCTTGTTTGCATTGTATATAATAGCAATTTATTTAACATTGTTAAAGACGATTCTTTCTTTCTTTCTTTCTTTCTTTCTTTCTTTCTTTCTTTCTTTCTTTCTTTCTTTCTTTCTTTCTTTCTTTCTTTCTTTCTTTCTCTCTCTCTCTCTTTCTTTCTTTCTTCTCTCTCTCTCTCTCTCTCTTTCTCTCTCTCTCTCTCTCTTTCTTTCTTCTCTCTCTTTCTTTCTCTCTCTCTCTCTCTTTCTCTCTCTCTCTCTCTCTCTCTTTCTTTCTCTCTCTCTCTCTTTCTCTCTCTCTCTCTCTTTCTCTCTCTCTCTCTCTCTCTCTTTCTTTCTTTCTTTCTTTCTCTTCTCTCTCTCTCTTTCTTTCTTTCTTTCTTTCTTTCTTTCTTTCTTTCTTTCTTTCTTTCTTTCTTTCTTTCTTTCTTTCTTTCTTTCTTTCTTTCTTTCTTCACCCAAATTGCGATGTTACCCTGCCATCTCTGCAAAGCGACGATGCCTGCCATCTGTGGATGGCTCTGTGAATGAGAGAGAAAACCTGAGAAGGGAAATGCTCAAGGCTTTCCATGTATTTTTTTTAAAAGTCCAGAAGGGTGGCGAATGTAATGTCCTCACCTTTTTGTAACCCAGAGCTAGACAGAGAGAGAATGGTTTTAGGAGTGATAGGTAGGACTTTTTTTGTAGCAGGAACTTCTTTGCATATTAGGTTACACCCCCCTAATGTAGCCAATCCCCCAAGAGATTGCACGGCTCTTCTTACAGGGCCTATCATAAGCTCTTGGAGGATTGGCTACATCAGGGGGGTGGAGCCTAATATGCAAAGGAGTTCCTGCTACAAAAAAAGTCCTGGGATTGGATTGCCAGATCCAGGTTTAGAAGCTGCTGGAGATTTGGGGATGGCCCTGGGGGAGGACAGGGACCTCCATGGGGTACAATGCCTCAGAGCCCATCCTCCAAAAACTCCATTTTTTCCAGTGTAACAGATCTCTGTAATCTGGAGTTGATCTGTAATTCCTGGGGATCCCCAGTTCCCACCTGGAGGCTGGCATTCCTCATGCACAGCTAAATAGGCAATAATTTTGTATGCCCAGGAGCCTACTGAAAATGGCTCCTAGCAGGCCTTTTTTTGTAACAGGAACTCCTTTGCATTTTAAGCCACACACCCCCTGATGTAGCCAATCCTCCAAAAGTTTACAGGATTCTTCTTACAGGGCCTACTGTAAGTTCTTGGAGGATTGGCTGCATCAGGGGTGTGGGGTCTAATATGCAAAGGAGCTCCTGATACAAAACAAACAAACAAAAAACCCTGGCTCCTAGGCAAATTAGGGTACCATTTTGACAGCTACGCTGGTAACACTCCCTTGGTGGCGGCAGCAACAGGTGAGCCCATGTTTTTTCCTTTCCTAGTACTCTGGTTTTTAAAAAGGTTTTTTTTCCCCCTCGAGGAGAACAGGTTACAGAAGCCAAATGCCAAGACAATGACAAATGCACTCAAGCACTTAGGGAGAAATCCTCCACACGCTTGCACAGGTGTAGCTCATCACTCACTGTGAGAATGTCGCCAGTGCAGACAATGTACCCTTGTGGCTCTTTGGCATTGCGCTCAGTGGAACAGACAATGTAATAAAAACAAGTCCTTGAGCCAGGCAGCTTTCAGGCTAACTTGTTCCACGCATCTAAGCCTGCTTAATATTACAGCATCGTCCCACACAAGGCTGAAATGGGAGTATTGAGAGTTTTGCCCATATACAAGAACTCATTTATCTATTTAAGATAACTGAACAACTAATGCCGGAGATGTTATTTAAAGAAAAACGCAGCTCCGTTCTGGTATGTACAATATTGAGAAGCGGCTATTCACTGAGAATAAATCTGCGGTAAAGCATCGTGGCCAACGATATCCCTTGGCTTTGCAGCAAAAAGGCTTTAATTAATAGTGCTTGGTTTTGGAGATCCAGTTTGGCGTAGTGGTTAAGTGTGAGGATTCTTATCCGGGAGAACCGGGTTTGATTCCCCACTCCTCCACTTGCACCTGCTGGAATGGACTTGGGTCAACCATAGCTTGTCCTTGAAAGGACAGCTGCTGTGAAAGCTCTCTCCAGCCCCACCCACCTCACAGGGTGTCTGTTGTGGGGGAGGAAGGTAAAGGAGATTGTGAGCCGCTCTGAGACTCTTTGGAGTGGAGGGCGGGATATAAATCCAATATCTTCTTCTTATATGCAGGGCTTTTTTGTAGCAGGAAGTCCTTTGCATATTAGGCCACACACCCCTGATGTAGTCAATCCTCCTGGAGCTTCCAGTAGATCCTATAATAAGAGCCCTGTAAGCTCTCGGAGGATTGGCTACATCAGGAGGGTGTGGCCTAATATTCAAAGGACTTCCTGCTACTCAAAAAACCCCTATGGACAGGCATTTTTGACAGATGTCTTAATAGAACACTACTGCTTTGCAGTGCCAGATTAAACCCTGTGGAGGCCCCTAGGCAGTCAAAATCTTGGGGGCCCCCTCAAACATTATCTCAGAGTCTGAGCACCTGTCCTGCTACCTAAGGCCTCCGCTGCAACCTGCAGGCAATTTCCTAAAAGCCCCTTTGACAAAGCTGTGGGGGAGAGGCAGAGAGAGGCAAACTTGGTGATGACGCCAGCAGCAGCCGCAACAGGCAAGTCCGGCAAAGAGCGGCTCAGTTGCTGCCTTTGTGTGCAGGCTGGGAGGGCTGCAAGCAGAGGGAAAGCTGGGGTGGGGGGGGGAGCCAGCCCAAGGCCCCTAAAGGTGTGGGGGCCCATAGGCCAGTGCCTACAAAGTCTCAGAGCAGCTCACAATCTCCTTTACCTTCCTCTCCCACAACAGACACCCTGTGAGGTGGGTGGGGCTGAGAGGACTCTCCCAGCAGCTGCCCTTTCAAGGTCAACCTCTGCCAGAGCAATGGCTGACCCAAGGCCATTCCAGCAGCTGCAAGTGGAGGGTGGGGAATCAGACCAGGTTCTCCCAGATAAGAGGTCAGTAATAATCCGGTGCTTGCACAGGGGACTGCCTTTACATTTTTACAGGAGTAACATTTCAAAACGGTACCAACCTAAAGTGCTGCACCAGGTACTTTTTCTGAATATTAAGTTCTGTAAAGCGTTCATATTTCAGTGCAATCAAGAGGGCATTCAGATTGATGGGGATTGCTCACCCTACCCGAACTGTACATGTGACCGAAGGTTACAGTGCAATCCTCCCCAAACTCTGTGCGCACAGGTAGTTTTGATCAGCATGGAAGTAAACGGGCTGACGTTTTACGAGCATAGCAAATAGCCAGAGGAGGCTTCGTTGTTAGTTATGCAGGCAATGAAACTCGAATTGTCTCCTGCAGTTATTTCCTTTGATTTTTTTTTTAAACACCATTATTTTTGAACAGACAGCACAGAAGAAGAAAAACCCAACACATACAAATGAACTGATAAGATCCCTATTAGGTATAATTCTCTTTCCTATTCCATTTGCTGCATTTGAAGTTTGTTAACGGAGCAATCAGTACAGAGGTTCTCTTTTGTTTTGTTTTGTTTTCTTGACGCTGAATAATGTTCTTTTAATGTAGGAAATGTGAACTTTTTAATGTTAGCAAATATTTAATGAGAAGCGTAGACTCTGTCAAAGGCGGAAATTGATGGATTGCACATCTGAAAAAAAAAATGCATAATGTGATGAGAAGGAAAATTCCAGAGCCAGCTCTCCTATAATTAAGAGTGCTTTTCTTAGCAAAAGAGAGAGATTTGCATAACATTTGTAATGTCTGCTTACCTTGGAATTAATCAGATATGGCGAGCAAAGTGGATGATTCTCTGGAATCTGGAAAGGAGAAATTTGTCACAAATCCAGATTTTTGTGACTTCTTTAAAGAAACACTACAAATGCTACCTCATCAGCAAAAGGCAATTAATGTTAATAAAGCATACTGGAACAGACATTAATAGTAGGTTAACATGGCGGTTCCCAACTTGTTCAGTATAGTGACCCACAAGTTCAAATTTACTTGGTGTGGTGCAGTAATCCACCCAGTACTGCCACCCTAGGCAAACTCTGACTTTGCCTCTCATAGGCTGTGGTCAGACAAACAGTTTGATCCGATATTATTCATGTACATTTAAAGAACACAATCAGACATGAGTATATCCTTATATATTGTTGGTGGACTTCTAGTATATGTGACTGGAGCCTCTGGACTAAAGAGTGAGCCTAATTTTCTTCAGGGAGAATTTTTGGCATAAATTGTGGGCAGTCTCCGATTATGGAACAATGTCCTCAGGAAGGTGCACCTACCCCCCTCACTTTCGATCTTCAAGATACAGTTGAAGGGAGCTTTATTTAGGTTTGTATTTGATTAATTTAGTCTTTATTTATTGACAGTCCTAATCGGAGATTTTTACATTGTGGTCTTTTTCACTTAAAAAAAAATGTTTTATTTGCATTACAAGCTGCCTTGGGTTCCACAAAGTAGAAAGGTGGCTAACAAAAAGTTCTAAAAAAATAAAATCAAAGAAGAACCTGTTTGTGTGTGTATGTGAAAGCTTTTTGAAAGACCTTCCCCATAGTTATGTTTTTTTTTTTAATTGACACTAGCAGTTTCTGCTGCCCTGATCTGTTACTTTTTCGGCACTTGTTTCTTCACCTGAAAAATGGCCTTTTTTTCTTTCTTAGGTCACAGAAGGCAAACCTATTTCTGAGTGGACCAAAGGCCTATTCAGGAAGTGCTGTTTTCCTACTAAATTACATTACTTCGCTTGAGTGATGTCATGGTCATGAGTGGAGATTCTGAAACTGTGACAATTATTAATAAGGGACGGTCAGAGAAATAAGGGACAGTCATAGAAAACAGAAACTTGTGCCAGCAGGGAAAACCAGCCCATTTGGCCTACCTGCCAAAGGAACTGATGAATGGGCATCATAAAAACCTGATCAGGGGAGAACAGTGTGGGCTACACGCCAAGGGATCTCATTGACAGAGTTCAGAGCATCTCCCATGAGGAGTGCGATTTCTAACTCTGGATTGGGGGAGGGGGGCAGAGTTCATTAGCGTAACTCATTTGCATAACTCATTTGCATATGCCACACACCCCTGACATCACCAGAAGCGGTAGTAAATTGTATAAGTTCAGCATTTACCTTAAAGTGCTTCTTGAATTATAATTTAACTTGTTTATTAACATGCTCTTTAACTTGTTCATTAATGATCTGGAGTTGGGAGTGAGCAGTGAAGTGGCCAAGTTTGCAGATGGCACTAAATTGTTCAGGGTGGTGAGAACCAGAGAGGATTGTGAGGCACTCCAAAGGGATCTGTTGAGGCTGGGTGAGTGGGCGTCAACGTGGCAGATGAGGTTCAATGTGGCCAAGTGCAAAGTAATGCACATTGGGGCCAAGAATCCCAGCTACAAATACAAGTTGATGGGTTGTGAACTGGCAGAGACTGACCAAGAGAGAGATCTTGGGGTCATGGTAGATAACTCACTGAAAATGTCGACTGTGGGGTGACATGATAGAGGTTTACAAGATTATGCATGGGATGGAGAAAGTAGAGAAAGAAATCCTATTCTCCCTTTCTCACAATACAAGAACTCATGGGCATTCAATGAACTTGCTGAGCAGTCAGGTTAAAACGTATAAAAGGAAGTACTTCTTCACCCAAAGGATGATTAACATGTGGAATTCAGTGCCACAGGACGTGGTGGAGGCTACAAGCATAGCCAGCTTCAGGAGGGGATTGGATAAAAATATGGAGCAGAGGTCCATCAGTGGCTATTAGCCACAGTGTGTGTGTTTGTGTGTGTGAGTGTGTGTGTATATATATATATATATATATATATTGGCCACTGTGTGATACAGAGTGTTGGACTGGATGGGCCATTGGCCTGATCCAACATGGCTTCTCTTATGTTCTTAATTGTCATAATGAAACCTGATTCCCATCATACTTTTTAAATTACTTTCTCCAGTTTGGTGTAGTGGCTAAGTGTGCAGACTCTTATCTGAGAGAACCGGGTTTGATTCCCCACTCCTCCACTTACAGCTGCTGGTGTGGCCTTGGGTCAGCCATATCTATCATTGGAGTTGACCTTGAAAGGGCAGTTACTGGAGAGCCCTCTCAGCCTCACCCACCTCACAGGGTGTCTGTTGTGGGGGAGGAAGGTAAAAGAGATTGGGAGCCACTCTGAGACTCTTCGGAGTGGAGGGCGGGATATAAATCCAATATCTTCTTCTTCTTCTTCTTGAATATCAGCAATGGGGTATTTTACCAGATAGTAAATTTTTAATAACCTGCAATAGTTTGCATAGGGAACATTTAGGCAGTTAAGAATTCATAGCAATGCATAATTAATAGTTTAATGATAATACGGGTTCGATTAGATTAACTGTGTTTTGATACAGGAATTATTGTCTTAATCTTAATTTTGTTGTCATCTTGACCTCTCTTCCTTGGCTAGAAAATGGCCTACATATCTATTTACATCTTTATAACTTAAAATCCTTAATCGATATTTTATGGTATTTATGCGTGTTTACAACCTGATTCCATAAGTGTAACTAATCGTATATGAATAAAAATATTGATATTAACTTGTATATTTTTTAAAAATTCAATAAAATATAAAGGTTCGTAATGGGGTATTTGAGTAGTGCTGTTGCCTGGCAACAAGTGGGTGTCAATGCAACATGACTTTCAGGGGAAAAAATCCAGAAGTGGCATCATGCCTCTCTAGATAGGATTCCACTTCTAGCTTCTTCCTTGAAACAAGATCCTAATGGCAATTATTATTTTTTAACCACCCAATTTTTGCATTGCTGGCCAGCCATGGGAGCCAAAGACTGGACATTCCTTATCCCAGTGGAAACCTGACAGCCCTGAATACCGTACAGTCCACCCCCTGAAACTGCCATTACCTTCAGGGACACTGATCCCTATCATCTCTCTATTGGAATTCTGGGAAAACTCAGTGGCTCTATTGGAAATCTGGGAGAACAGAAGTGACTCAGCTGCAGTAGAAGCAGCTGTTTGGATCTAGAACAGAGCTGCTGGTAAGGTGAGTGAGACCTGATTTGCTTTTCTAAAACTGCTGGTTTTAGAAACATGAAGGTTCTTTCTTCCATATGTGGTGGACTTGTGAAAAGGCGAAAGAGTACTGGAAGATGATACAACAAGAAATCTCCAAAATTTTGGGTTACGATTTCAAGAAAACTGCAGAGACGTTCTTGCTTGGATTACAATTAGAAAAATTTCCAAAGGAAGACAGGACTCTGATTTGGTACTTGCTATCAGTTGCTAGGACGTTGTATGCGCAGCTTTGGAAGCAAGAAAAAATACCAGAGAAATGGGACTGGACTATGAAAGTTTTATCGTGGAGTGAAATGGACAAACTAACTAGAACGCTAAGAGACTATGATTTAGAGATATTCAAAAAGGAGTGGAAGAAATTTAAAGGATATATGGAGAAAGAGTGGAATGTAAAAAGACATTGGACAATTTTTTAGCATTAATGCGGAAATATATATATATATATATATTGAACTTTGATCAGTTAGTAGTACCTTTAGTATTGAACTTGAATCTATAACTTTGGGGAAGTCAACATTGGAGGGAGGGGGGATTGAAATGCCATATGGGTTAGTACTGAAAATTTATAATTAAGATGTGTAACCATATGTTATCAATAAATTGTTAAAACACCTGATTGCTTTTGTGTGTCTTTTGTGTAGCTGTTGCTGAGTGAGGAGAGCTTGTTTGCCTGGGAGTAATTGCTGGCCCCACCCTCTGCTGTTGCTCTGGCTGTTGAGTCAGAGGTAGGTTGGAGCTTGAGCCTTTCATTTGCAGGGTTCATCTTTGCCAGAGGCAAGAGCCAAAGGGCAAGAGGCAAAGGGCTCTTGGCCTGTGGCTCTTAGCCTGGGGGGTCTAGCCTAGGGGTTCTGTTAGGGTTGCCAAGTCCAATTAAAGAAAAATCTGGGGACTTTGGGGGCAGAGCCAGGAGACTTTGGGGGTGGAGCCAGGAGACATTGGGGGTGGAGCCAAGAACAAGGATGTGACAAGCATAATTGAACTCCAAGGGAGTTCTGGCCATCACATTTAAAGGGACAGCACACCTTTTAAAATGCCTTTCTTCCATAGGAAATAATGAAGGATAGGGGCACCATCTTTTGGGGCTCATAGAATTGGACCCTCTGGTCCAATTGTTTTGAAACTTGGGGGTATTTTGGGGAGAGGCACTAGATGCTATACGAAAATTTGGTGCCTCTACCTCAAAAAATAGACCCCCCCCAGAGCCCACAATACCCACGGATGAATTCCCTATCATTCCCTATGGGAATCGTTCTCCATAGGGAATAATAGAGTGCCCAGTAGACATTTCCCTCCCCCGCACGCTTTCTAAAGGGGGGGAGGGCCTCCAAACCAGGGAATCCCTTGCCCCCTCCCTCTCTCCCATACACAAATACTAACCAGATCTTCTTCCGGAGAACTCTTGCTGTGAAAACGAAAGCAAAAGAAAGGGAGGGGCCATTCTCCCAAGCCCTTCCTGCTTCCTGCCCAGCCTTAAAGGGGCATACATTTTACAAACGGCTCAGGAGCTCTATAATAACATGAAGCCTACAGGTATGTTCTCCCCCGCCTCCACCCCCCACCCCCTGCTTCCCGATTTTTGAAAAGCGGGAGATGAGGCTGCGAACCCAGGGGTCTCCCGCCAGAGCGGGAGGGTTGGGAAGCCTAGGTTCTGTAGAAAGGTGGGTAGTTACTCAAAAGTAGTTTCAAGTGGCAGTTGGTAGTGAGATTTAAAGAGAAGAGAAGGGAAGATAAAGAAATGTATGAAATGGATTGCAGCAGTATGGCTGGTGAGGGAGCAGAGGCAGTGATGTGTAAAGACTGTGGGATGTTTGTATTTCTACTTGAGGGTAGCACAAATTACACTTGCAGCAAGTGTAAGTTAGTGGCCCTGCTGGAGGAAAAGATACAGGGACTGGAGGCACGATTGTCCACACTGCAGTGTATAAAGGAAGGCTGAGAGGTAATATGGTCACCATCTTCAAGTACTTGAAGGGCTGTCATATAGAGGATGGTGTGGAATTGTTTTCTGTGGCCCCAGAAGGTAGGGCCAGAACCAATGGGTTGAAAATAAATCAAAAGAGTTTCTGGCTCATCATTAGGAAGAACTTTCTGACCGTTAGAGCAATTCCTCAGTGGAACAGGCTTCCTCGGGAGGTGGTGGGTTCTCCTTCCTTGGAGGTTTTTAAACAGATGCTAGATGGCCATCTGACAGCAATGAAGATCCTGTGAATTTAGGGGAAGTGTTTGTGAGTTTCCTGCATTGTGCAGGGGGTTGGACTAGATGACCCTAGAGGTCCCTTCCAACTCTATGATTCTAGGGCCTATCTGGGGGTTGTCAACCATACTGGGTAGCCTGAACTGTGATGCAGCAGCACAGCTTCTCCCTGAAATTAATTTCTTTTGGGGGGAGAAACAATGCTGAAAATAGAGTTGCCGGTCCCCCTATCTGGGTGGGGTTTCCTCCAATTTTGGGGGCTCCAATCTTCTGCTGGCCAGCTGGCTGGTGGGGGAAGCTCCACCCCTAAACAGCCCCCTCCTGCATCAGCATTGTTGGTGTGATGACATCACACATAAGTGATGTCATCACACCACTCATGTCATGCACATATGCTCTAGCATTTTGGCCAAAACTCTATGGTTACCATAGAGTTTTTAGTCAAACAGCTTAGTGTCCATTTGTGACATGTCCGACATGACATCACACCTGTGTGAGATCATTGTGACCTGCAAGCAAAGCACACATGTAGGATTATCCCAGAACGGACCCAGGAGCCCCCTGTTGGAAGTCAGTTAAGACCCAGCAACCCTAGTAGAAAAGCCCCCCCACCAAAAAAAAATAACCCCTAAAACACAGGAGTGCTTTTAGTAGGAAAAGAATCATGAAAATTGACTCACTCTAAGTGACTCACTTTAGACAGTGCATGAGTCCTTGATGTGGTTAATATGATTGTCTGAATGAGGGTGAATCCGCTATTGGTAGGAAATCAGGAAATGAAACCAGGATATAAAGCCAGTTTATTAACTATGCTGTGGAGTAATGCATTTTAATTTGGAGGTGTAGGCTGTACAACACCTCCACATTTAGCTATGCTAAAAAAAAAAAAGTCTCTCTCCTAGTAGAGGACAGTCAGGAGGGGAGAAATCAATCACTCTCAAGCCTGGCCCAAGCAGTGACATTCAATATTTTAGAAATGCTAATGGACATCCTAGCTGGAGATAATGAAAATGGTCAATGCATACCTGCGATTGGAAGCTGATACCTGGAAGGGAGACAGAGACATGGGAGTGAAGAGACCTTAAAATATATCTTCCTGGATATTTCAGGAAAGGTTTTTTTTTTTTTTTTTAAAAAAAAACAATCCATAAGGGGGCAGGAAAACAGAGATAATAAAATACTTTGGCACAGAAGAACAAGGGCCATTTGGGTTGATTCCCTCTGTAGCTTTGCCTTTCTCACATCTGAGCTCAATCTGATGGCCTCCATTGCCTCTCGGAGAAGACAAAAAGCTGACTTCATGAGCAAAAACACCAAAATAATAAGAAAGCTTTAGGAATGTTATAACATCTAAACTTAAAAGGCCTACTTTAGAACAAGACCAGCTAGGGCAAGGCTCCCCGTAGGCAACATGCTGCCTGCCAATACCTTTTCCGACACCTGCCAAGTGGGCAGGGCCAGGTAGGGTTTTTGTCCACCAGGATTTCTGATTGGGTGTGCAGATTTTTAACACATTCTGTTAAACAGAGCTTATTCCTGAAACATTAAAGAGTTAGTATTAAAGTTATACACAGTTTTGCTCACTGACGTTTTGTGGTTGGCTTCGCCTTGTGCGGCAGCCATTTGCAATTATGCCCATCACCCTCTGCCAGAATTCCAACAGATCCAGCAGGCTCAAAAAGATTGGGGGACCCCAAAACTATGGAATGTACAGCGTGAGGGGTACATGTGTTTATAGCTTTCTTTTGTATTCCTCGCTCAGTCTGTTGGTATGTGTGTGGCCATTTTACTTCAGTGTTTTGAATGTAGGTAGAAAACTCAGATGGTTGCCTTTGCCTAGGTTCCTCAGAGGGCCTAATGGATAAGTTTTGCCTCTTATTTTTATTAATTTAATGTGTCATCTTTTTTTAAAAAATGTTATGGCTAAGGGCCTCAAAAACAGGAAGCGGCCTGGCCCTCTCTGGCCCTCTGAGAGAACCTGCATGACTGTAAGTAATGTGACCAGCAAACAGGCCATGAGGTGAACTGGTGGATGTCTGAATGTTTCTCTTCTCTGCTCCTCCAACATAAAGACTTTTGACAGAGTATAACATCATAATGTCAGAACTGGAAGAACTTCAATCGAGGCCCAAGACTTCGTTACAAAAGTATAGGTGTTTATTGAGAACTACAGTACTGAAGGCACAGAATAACACTGATAACGAAGTTAGCATTGGTTACATTTTTATGTGGTCGTGGCAGCAACAATAAAACGATCTTTCACACGGCCAGAGACAACTGTCTGTTTCCCAGGGTCTGTTATCAGCAAGGGAGGATGGAGTCTTGCTGAGATGTCCTGGCCGGCCGGCTTCAAAGGGCACCTGCAGATGTTGGCCAGAGGCTATCTGCCACCCTTCAGTGATCACAGTTTGTTTGAAATGCATAGCGGTCTGGTTAGTGGCCTGGCTGAGAGCACATTGAGTTAGTATCTGGTTACAATATGGAGTCAGTCAGGCTAACAGCATATAGGAAAGTTACAAGTTCTGACACTTAATACCTTGGAAACTGGGCCAAGATTTCACACCTTTGTGCCAAGCCGCTACATGACAGAAATAACAATGAGAAGGAAAGATTTGACCTAAAAATTCAATAATATTGAATTTGAGCCACAACCTTCGTCAAGGTTAACATTTACTTTGTTACATTAAGAGGATAATTATCTCCGCTTACAATTCCCATAGAGTATTTTTGTCCCCACTCTGATGACTACATCAAACATACCTTTAATCCTTTTTGTGCTGTCATTTCTCTCCCCCCCACCCCCCAGTATAACCTGTGGTTATCCTGCATCTTAAAACAAAGCGCTAAGATGCAAACTGTCTTATTGCCAGCTTAAATCAAAAGGTTTGGGCTGCAATTCAAGGTGCTGATTCTGCTGCAGAAAAAAATATATAAGCCTTTAATCTCCCTTTAAGGTTCTAGTGTCATCATCGCCAGCACCGGATCAGCTATCATACTCTGTCCAAAAGAATGTTTTGTACGCTGGTGTAATATCTAATCCCTCTTGAAGGCATCTCTTCATTTTCTGAAATGCTATTAAATTTGAATCCATTTCCTTCACTGCACATACCGTCTTTGGATAACTGGTGGGTAATTTTGGTGCAGTGGTTTTGGTGTACTAAGTTTGGTGTAGTGGTTAAGTGTGTGGACTCTTATCTGGGAGAACCAGGTTTGATTCCCCACTTCTTCACTTGCAGCTGCTGGAATGGCCTTGGGTAAGCCATAGCTCTCACAGGAGTCGTCCTTGAAAGGGCAGCTGCTGTGAGAGCCCTCTCAGCCCCACCCACCTCACAGGGCATCTGTTGTGGGGGGAGATGATATAGGAGATTGTAAACCACTGTGAGTCTCAGATTCAGAGACAAGTGCAGGGTATAAATCTGCAGTCTTCTTCTTCAACTATTATTTTATGAACCACATGTTCCTTTTAACATGCATTCTGCTACCGTACCATTACATCGTCTCCGGGAATGCACAATGAGGATGTACGATCAGACGCCCATCCCACGGGAGCAATCAACTCCCCCTCTTTGTCAATATATTCACTTTGTAATTAGCCTGTTATAATGTAAATGTTTATGGCTCTATGTGTGGAACTTGGTGATGAGTGTGCAATAAGGGGAGGATTTATGTCCATTTTCCCACATTCAATTTGTTCCCTCGTTAACATGTTTTGCAATGAAAAAAATTAATAAATCTGTAAGGTGTGGAAGCATGACTATAATTCTGCTCCAGAAACATATAGCATCATTATAAGTACTAAAAAAAACCTGGAAAGGCATATTGGCGGTATAATTAAATATAATCACACTGACCTAGAAACCCATCTATTCTGCTGTCTTTGTATGTCATTCCCTTTGCTTTGTTGAATTAATGCATTTATTTAAATAGTGTTATCTTTTCTTTCTGCTCTCTGGGGACAAACAGTGACAGTTAAACAACTACTGTGATGAATGACAAAATTTATTATAACCATTTAAAAGCCTTCATATATTTCAATGCTCCACATTTGAAATCTTGCATAGTTCATGTTATAATAAAGGTCCAATTTAAACATCCATTCATGTATTTTAATACTTCATATTATAAATTTTGCATACTTCATGTTGTAACAGAGGTCCAATATTGACATTCCCATATTGCAAAAAAAAAAAAAAAAAAGTCTATGAGCACCCGGATATAGGTCCATTTCATCAGCAGACTTTGTCAGGAGTAATGCCTTTCTGTGTTTTTTCAGGTTTAACAGCCATTAGTACCAACCCAATGTTCATATTCTTCTTACCACATCTTTTCTCTCATTCTGGAATAAACTGAAATCATGACAGCGAAAGATAGCACAAAGCTGAATGGAACTAAAAATTCTAAAGTTTTTATTTCAGTAAAAAAAAAAAAAAACTTACCACTCCAAGACACTTAAGTGCGTATGTTTTATACAGGAGTTAGAGCCAGTTCAAACTGATTCATTAAACCAGATGCTCAAGCCTTCTGGAGTTTGCTGGCCAATAGCCCTGTATGAATACATTCAGCAAGCTGTTCTTTAGATGGCCATTAGCTCTTATTTTCTTTATAATTAATTTTAATGTCGAGCAAGCCCTTCTTTATGCAGCAATTTTAGCTCAGAACACTTAAGTGCATGATTTTAACCAGGCCGGTACTGTGCCTATACTGAATCCAAAACCTACATCAGGGGTGTGTGTGGCCTAATATGCAAAGGAGTTCCTGCTGCAAAAAGCCCCGATTAAGTACCCCCCCCCCAAAAAAAATCACCTGATGAATGTTGCTAAATCCAAACCAAAACTATAGAGGCCCCCCAATGTGGTGCTTGGGCCCACCATACTGCCCATAACACCTTTCCAAGTGCCCACCCAGAGTTTTTAGAAAGTAGACCTAGCCAGGGGAAACGTCTGCCTATCAGGGCTTCTGATTGGCAGTTTGAGATTTGATTGGCTGTGTAGATTATTATTTTTTTTAAAAAAAATGAGGCCTGGATACAAGATTTCCTACTTCAGTCTGAGGAAGGCCTCAGTATACCTATGATTTTTTATACACAAAATGCCAGAAATTGAACCCAGGATCTTCTGCTCCTCTTGTTCTCTACTATTCTAGCTGCTGCAGTAAAGCGCTTGGCGTCTCCCCTAGATGCTCTTCTCCCCTATCTGAAAATCATATTATTATATTCCATCTCCCTGAGTTTACACAACTTTACACATGCCATCTTCTACAGTTTATGCTGACACTCTGAT
Source organism: Heteronotia binoei (assembly GCF_032191835.1). NCBI lineage: Eukaryota > Metazoa > Chordata > Lepidosauria > Squamata > Gekkonidae > Heteronotia > Heteronotia binoei. The sequence continues at coordinate 127,618,095 of NC_083229.1, forward strand.
ATCGCCATTAGCTGTTACTCCATACAAGTTCAATGCTCTGGTCTTGGAACGTTTTCAGCACCTGCCGTGTTCACCAACCCAGTCTGGTCATTACAGTCTTCCGTTACTCCACAGCTCAAGGGTGGGAAAAACATTACAAAAAGGAAATGAAAGCCGAAAGGGTGCAGAAAAGGGCACAGAGGGCAGTAACTCTCTTAAATTTATAAACTGCTTTCTCCCCGTTTACAGCAAAATAATATGCCAGCAAGAATTACCAAGAGAAAATATGATACGCGGAACCCCAATTGAAACCTAATTTAAACTTCAAGCAAATGGTCTCCCTGGAATGCACAGTACTTTAGGGCAAACTACTAAAACCTCCGTAACTAAATAAGTATGCTCAGACAGCGAACAATAAAAAAAAGGAAGCCCAAGGTCACCTTTATGTTAAGGCCTGCTTTTATGCTCTCAGCTGGTGCTAGGTGTGTATGGGGGAGTAGGTCTAACAACAAAGACAAAATCCTGTGCTGAAAAATGGCACATTTTAACAGGCTGGTGGTAAAGTAACAATCCTCACCACACTCTCATCAACTTCCATTGTATTTAGAGCCGCTGTCTATCATGAGAGGTTATATTTATGTATTCCTTTGTGCAAATGAGTCAGCCCCTCATGCCTTATGGGAACACTTTGACTAGGTTTATATGTATAAAGAGGCATGTGTATGCATATCCAGTTAGCTGATACATTTTACACGCGCTTGAGATCCTATGGCATCCCTCCCAGTGTTCCCTCTAAGCTGAGTTAGCGTGAACTAGCTCACAGATTTTTAGCCTCCAGCTCATACATTTTTGTCTTGGTTCAGGAAGGATGACCCCAAAGCACAATAATTAACGCAGTAGCTCACAACTTTCATGCCAGTGGCTCACAACTTTAATACTAGTAGCTTGCAAAGTAGAATTTTGGCTCGCAAGAATCTGCAGCTTAGAGGGAACGTAACAATAACCAGGGCTTTTTTGTAGCAGGAACTCTTTTGCATATTAGGCCACACACCCCTGATGTAGCCAATCCTCCAAGAGCTTACAGGGCTCTTCTTACGGGGCCTACTGTAAGCTCCAGGAGGACTGGCTGCATCAGGGGTGTGTGGCTTGATATGCAAAGGAGTTCCTTCTACAAGAAAAGCCCTGCCTGTTACTTAGGCTACGATCACACACACTTTCAATCCACTTTCAGTGCACTTTTCAACTGGATTTTACTGTATGAACTGGCAAAATCCAGCTGGAAAGTGCATTGAAAGTGGATTGAAAGTGCATTATTTAGTGTGTGGGATCTCAGCCTTGAAGACCTGCAAAATTATCCACCATTGACATCATTGACATCACAATACAAGAATTCGTGGGCATTCGATCTCACAATACAAGAATTCGTGGGCATTCGATCTCACAATACAAGAATTCGTGGGCATTCGATCTCACAATACAAGAATTCGTGGGCATTCGATCTCACAATACAAGAATTCGTGGGCATTCGATCTCACAATACAAGAATTCGTGGGCATTCGATCTCACAATACAAGAATTCGTGGGCATTCGATCTCACAATACAAGAATTCGTGGGCATTCGATGAAATTGCTGAGCAGACAGGTTAAAACGGATAAAAGGAAGTACTTCTTCACCCAAAGGGTGATTAACATGTGGAATTCACTGCCACAGGAGGTGGTGGCGGCCACAAGCATAGCCAGCTTCAAGAGGGGTTTAGATAAAAATATGGAGCACAGGTCCATCAGTGGCTATTAGCCACAGTGTGTGTGTATATATAAAATTTTTTGCCACTGTGTGACACAGAATGTTGGACTGGATGGGCCATTGGCTTGATCTAACATGGCTTCTCTTATGTTCTTATGACAGCCTTGCTCAAGTTTTCCAGCCTGAGGGCCTCAGCTTCCTTGACGGCGTCCATCCATCTCATCTTGGGTCTTCCTCTTTTCCTGCGGCCTTCAACTTTTCCCAGCATTATTGTCCTTTCCAGTGAGTCTTGTCTTCTCGTAATGTGACCAAAGTACAATAGGCTCAGTTTAGTCATCTCAGCTTCTAAGGAGAGTTCAGACTTGATTTGATCTAGAACCCACCAACTGTCTTTTTGGCAGTCTACAGCATCCATCAGAGTCCCCTCCAACTCCACATTTCAAACGAATCAGCTTTCCTTCAAACCATTTTTTTTTATTGTCCAAATTTAACCCCCCCCCATGCATAGTAAAGGGGAATACTATGCCATGAATTATCATGATAGAGGCTCAATTGACTCTTGCTGATCAGGAGATGTTCTTGATCTCCGTGCTATTAAAAGGTCACTTGCTCTTTTCCATATTAAGCCTCTATTAAAGGGGCAATTCCCAGTAGTAATGTATGGCTGTGAGAGTTGGACCATAAGAAAGGCCGAGCACAGAAGAACGGATGCTTTTGAGCTGTGGTGCTGGAGAAGAATCTTGATAGTCCCTTGGACTGCAAGAAGATCCAATCAGTCAGTCCTAAGGGAAATCAACCCAAACTGTTCCCTGGAAGGTCAGATGCTGAAGCTGAAGCTCAAATACTTTGGCCACCAAATGAGAAGGGAGGACTCACTGGAGAAGAACCTGATGCTGGGAAAGACAGAAGGCAAAAGAAGAAAGGGATGGCAAAAGATAAGATGGCTGCACAGTGTTACAGATGTAACAAACACAAATTTGAGTGGACTTCAGAGGGTGTGGAGAACAGGAGGGCCTGGTGTGACTTGTTCCAGGGGGCTGCAAAGAGTCGGACTCAACTGTGTGACTGAACAACAACAAAAAGGGGCAAAATATTTTTCCCCTTCCAGAATGACAATCCTAACAGAGACCCAAAACAGCTGCCAGTATAATTCTCCCTCCAACTTTTTATCCTCACAACAGCCCTGTGAGGTAGGCTAGGCTGAGTGGCTGACCAAAGAGCATCCAGAGAGTTTCCAGGGCACAGTAGAGATTTGAACCTGCATCGATGAGCTGTTTCTTACAAGGAGGCTAGATCTCATAATGACTCCCCCTTCCTGGTCCCTAGCAATAGCCAAAGATACATTCTGAAGACTGGGAAATTTCATTTTTTTTTTTTACCCACTCCCTTCTCACAGTCCCCTTGGTTCTGGACAGGAATACTTCCCTTTAGATTCCTAAAGAATGCATAGTTTTACTAATCTAATTGCAATAAGAAACGGATGTGAAGTAACTAGAATGGTTCTGAGCAGGGCTTTTTTTTTTTTTGCTGAGAAAGCCCAGCAGGAACTCATTTGCATATTAGACCACACCCCTGACACCCCCCATTGTTCCACACAGCAGGGACCTATTTGCATATTAGGCCACACCCCTTAAGGCCAAGCCGGCCGGAACTGCGTTCCAGTGTATTCCTGCTCAAAAATGCCCTGGTTCTGCGTAAAGCGGTGTTAATGATACGTTGTCATGGTGTTTGTCAGGACTGACAGCTCTGGGTTGGGAAGTACCTAGAGATTTTGGGGGTGGGGCCTGGGGGGCAGGGTTTGGGAAAGGGAGGGAACATAAGCTAGGTATAATGTCATAGAGTGCATCTTGTTCTAATTGTGCCCGATATGAAGTCAATGAGATGTTGCCTCATGCTCTATCGTGAGGGACCATGGCTCAGTGACAGAGAAGGTCCTAGGTTCAAACTTCAGCATGTGCATGAAAAGAACCAGGTAGTAGGAGATGTGAAAGACATCAGCCCACGTCCTTGGAAAATCTCTGTCAATCAGAGCAGACAATATTGAGCTTGGTAAACCAATTATCTGACTCTGTATGAGGTAGCTTCATGTTATCTGGGTGTCCTTTCTGGAATTAACATAATGTTTCAGGGAGCTGTGATAGACTCCAGACTTCATTGTTATCCTATGCTTTGTAGCTGAGGCAGAAGGCAGACTGGTGGAGATGGGATTTCGTTTTTCACTCCCAGTCTCCCATCAAATTCAGTGTGGGGGGGAGAGAGATTGGATTTATACCCCGCCCTTCACTCAAGAGTCTCAGAGTGGTTGACAATCTCCTTTCCCTTCCCCTCCCCACAACAGACACCCTGTGAGATAGGTGGGGCTGAGAGAGCTCTGACAGAGACTGCTCTTGAGAGGAACAGCTCTGAGAGAACTTGTGATCAGGGGTGACCCTAGACTGTCTGGCACCCTAGGCAATGCTAACTTCTGCCCCCCCCAATAATGTTACTGAATCACATGGGGGGGTACTGAATTCAGTGACCCCAGAAGGTCGGCACTCTAGGCAATCGCCTAGTTTGCCTAGTGGAAGGGCTGGCCTGCTTGTGACTGACCCAAGGTCAAGTGCAGATGGAGAAGTGGAGAATCAAAGTGGAGAGAGCCAGTTTGGTGTAGTGGTTAAGTGAGTGGACTCTCATCTGGGAGAACCGGGTTTGATTCCCCGCTCTTCCACTTGCAGCTGCTGGAATGGCCTTGGGTCAGCCATAGCTCTGGCAGAGGTTGTCCTTGGAAGGGCAGCTGCTGTGAGAGCCCTCTGAGCCCCACCCACCTCACAGAGTGTCTGTTGTGGGGGAGGAAGATAAAGCAGATTGTGAGCCACTCTGAGTCTCTGATTCAGGGAGAAGGGCAGGGTATAAATCTGCAATTCTTCTTCTTCTTCAAGTCCAGTTCTTCCAGCTTAGAGACGATGCACTTAACCACGACACCAAACTGAAGGATTTCAGGTGTTTTTACACTGACAGTTTGTGACTTTCTGTCACTGCATTGGAAACTCACCTTTTTCACTACCTAACGTTCTCACAACTGTTTTGCATCGTTGCTGCCCGTAGCAGCATTTGTTTCGGTGAGATGGGTTCTGGTGCTGCTGCTGCAATGTTTTTCTTGAAACTAATTTTGATCCAGTCATTTTTCTACAGGCATTTCAAACTTGTATTGTAATCCGTTTTGAAAGACTCCTTGCCAACAGTAATTTGCCTGAGAACTGACAGCTCTTGAAATTCTTGCATATCATTGTTTACCTCATCTTGTAATTGAAATTTGTATTGTTTTTTGCAGTGTTGACACGATTTCCAAGCAATCGTATACTTTTAACTAAGCACTGGTCTTCCGGCTGCCCTCGGATCAGAGACACTCCCTCCCAAACTGAAACGCTTTCAGCAGGAAAGATAGAAGCTTGGCTACACAAAATGAGCAAAGCAAATCCACAAATGCAAAAGGAAAATAATGAAAGCGGAACTGTGGCAGGCGATTCGAAGACTCTACAACTCTGGATCAAACTGAATGTAAAAACACCCTTCAAGTTGCCAGGATGTAGGCTGGGGAACCAGCCAAGGCCCACTTCTCCCCCAGCATACCCCCGATCCCACTCATACCCTCTTTTTCCACTGAGGTGGCTGCACTGTAGCCAAATACTGTCAGGACACGACGCCAGCTTGATTTATTTGTATTTACTTTATTTATCCCCCAAGGAGAGCCAGTTTGGTGTAGTGGTTAAATGTGCGGACTCTTCTCTGGGAGAACCGGGTTTGATTCCCCACTCTTCCACTTGCACCTGCTAGCATGGCCTTGGGTCAGCCATAGCTCTGGCAGAGGTTGTCCTTGAAAGGGCAGCTGCTGGGAGAGCCCTCTCCAGCCCCACCCACCTTACAGGGTGTCTGTTGTGGGGAAGGAAGGTAAAGGAGATTGTGAGCCGCTCTGAGACTCTTCGGAGTGGAGGGCGGGATATAAATCCAATATCTTCATCTACCTCACAGGGTGTCCGTTGTGGGGGAGGAAGGGAAAGGAGATTGTGAGCCACTCTGAGACTCTTCGGAGTGGAGGGCGGGATATAAATCCAATATCTTCATCTACCTCACAGGGTGTCTGTTGCGGGGGAGGAAGGGAAAGGAGATTGTGAGCCGCTCTGAGACTCTTCAGAGTGGAGGGCGGGATATAAATCCAATATCTTCATCTACCTCACAGGGTGTCTGTTGTGGGGGGAGGAAGGTAAAGGAGATTGTGAGCCGCTCTGAGACTCTTCGGAGTGGAGGGCGGGATATAAATCCAATATCTTCTCCATCTTCATCTTCTTCTTTTCTCACTGAGACCCAAGGCAGCTTCAACATAGTGAGCACAATCAACTCAGTGGGACTTTGAATAACCAACACCTGAGGACTGTAGAAGTCGGGCACCATCAGACAAAACTGAAGCGTAGCATAAATATTCAAAAGGACATATTAGGCAATATAGAAATTACATTTATTTTATTAGATTCGTATCCCGCCCTTCCTGCAAGCAGGCTCAGCGGGGGTCTCAGCATATGTTAATAACAATTAAAATCATAACATTCAAAATTACAGATTAAAACAGGGGTGTCAAACATGCAGCCCGGGGGCCTAATCAGGCCCCCTGAAGGCTCCTATCACCCCCGCCCCGAGCAACTAGCTGTCATCTGCTTCCTTCTCCCTTTCTCTTGCTTCCTTCTCCATAACAGCTTGCTTTGCAAGGCTTCTTCAATTGCACAGAAGCTACAGAGCAAAACCTCTTATTTTCTCCACTGGCTGAGGGTTCTCCCTTGGGGAAGAAGGGGGGAGGAATAGCTGGCTTTGCCAGGCTCTCTCAATTGCACAGCAGAGCTACTGAGCCAAATCTTTCTTCCTTCTATTGGCTGAGGCTCCCCCCTCCCCAGTCCCCTGGGGAAAGAAGGAAAGAGCCAGAGCTTCCTTTGCCCAGGAAATAAAAAGAAAGCATCTTGAAGACCAATGAGTGCTCACGTTTTAAGCACGTTTTAAGGGGTTTTTTTTAAATTGTGTTTGTGTTCTGTATAAAATTTATATCTCTACTACCTAATCTTAAATAGGTACAAACATGGCCCGGCCCGATATGGCTCAACCCAACAAAGTCTCATTTATTTCAAGCCAGAACGGGTCCAGAGGACGGTAACAAAGATGGTGAGGGGTCTGGAGACCAAGTCCTATGAGGAAAGGTTGAAGGAGCTGGGGATGTTTAGCCTGGAGAGGAGGCGGCTGAGAGGTGATATGATCACCATCTTCAAATACTTGAAGGGCTGTCATATAGAATTGTTTTCTGAGGAATTGTTTTCTGTGGCCCCAGAAGGTAGGACCAGAACCAATGGGTTGAAATTAAATCAAAAGAGTTTCTGGCTCAACATTAGGAAGAACTTCCTGACCGTCAGAGTGGTTCCTCAGTGGAACAGGCTTCTTTGGGAGGTGGTGGGCTCTCCTTCCTTGGAGGTTTTTAAGCAGAGGCTAGATGGCCATCTGACAGCAATGAAGATCCTGTGAATTTAGGGGGAGGTGTTTCTGAGTTTCCTGCATTGTGCTGGGGGTTGGACTAGATGACCCTGGAGGTCTCTTTCAACTCTATGATTCTATAACAGATTTGGCCCTCACGAAAATAAATTTGACATGAATTAAAACCCCTGGATTTAATCCCCTGGATTAAAACATCTAAAAAATCAGCATGGTAATCAGTACATATATTGGCTCCTACTTAGGATAAGCTAAACGCAGCAGTCTAGACTACAGCCTTCAATTGTTTGTTCAAGCAAATTTGTAAAACCATTTTGTGCAGTGCTGCGTTTTGCCATCATGGGGTGTAGCCGATACCTAAAGGAACTGATGTTTTGGTTTTCCAACTGCACCACTGAGTGGGAAGAGCAGTGTACAGGAAGAGCAGTCATTTATCTTTCTCCCCTGTACAATTTTCTCCTCAAAATCAGCACCTCCAAGCTGCTTTTACCACTGCTGGTGAAAATTGATTTCTACTCGAAAGATATCTCATGGAGTACCAAAGCCATTGTGTGAGGTGATTTTCAGTGGGGAAAAGGGGGAAGTGTCTCTTTTTTTACATGGGTGTTTGGAAATCCTTTTTTTTGGGGGGGGGGGAAGGGGGAATCGACATGATAAATAAACTTTTATCTCAGTTATCACTCAGGGTCTGTAAGAGCAGAATAGAATTCTTCATGTTGGTGATGGCACGTTCCAGCCTTTCTTTTCCTTTGAACCCTAGAAGCTCCTACATATATATAATCTTAAGAAGCAGAGCATTTCTAGATATTATCTTTGAAACCTAGAACTGAAAGGACTGATACATATTTAACCACACTCAGCATAAGTTTTGGATCATTATGCTCAAGTGAGACCAGAAGAGTTTCCAGAGAGTAGATGGGTGACTGCTTAATAAAGGCATCATACTGTGGTTCCTGAGAGTAACAAATCAGTCATTTGCTAGCCACAAGATTCTGTCAGAATATAACTGGATGTTTGTTCATGTTTACGTTTAATTCGATTTATGTCCCGCCCTCCCCGCCGAGGCGGGCTCAGGCCGGCTTACATCAGATCATAGTATACTATGATCGCAATCATAAAATCAATAAAACCATTAAACAATATAAGTTAAAAACAATATACAGTTGGCGCTTACAAATTAGATGTTACTCATATTCTCAGGACGGCAGTTGTTCCAGAATTCTCCTTCGGTTGACCGAAGGCTTGCCGGAAGAGAGCGGTCTTACAGGCCTTGTGGAACTGAGCGAGGTTTTGATTCCCCACTCCTCCACTTGCACCTGCTAGCATGGCCTTGGGTCAGCCATAGCTCTGGCAGAGGTTGTCCTTGAAAGGGCTGCTGCTGTGAGAGTCCTCTCCAGCCCCACCTACCTCACAGGGTGTCTGTTGTGGGGGAGGAAGGTAAAGGAGATTGTGAGCCGCTCTGAGACTCTTTGGAGTGGAGGGCGGAATATAAATCCAATATCTTCTTCTTCAATATCTTCTAACCTCTTCCAGCAATTGATTCCACCAGGAGGGGGCTGCCACTGAAAAGGCCCGATCCCCAGTGGTTGACAGTCTTGCCTCCTTCAGTTCGGGGATCACTTGACATCAAGGCAAGAGACATTCAAGCAATGGTTTGCCATTGCCTGGCTTTGTTCTTTGGTATTCTTTGGTGGTCTCCCATCCAAGCGCTAACCAGGGCTGATCCTGCTTAGCTTCTTAGATCTGATGAGGTCAGGATAGCCTGGGCCATCCGGGTCAAGTCATTCTTCTTAGAGAGCCAGTTTGGTGTAGCAGTTAAGTGTACAGACTCTTATCTGGGAGAACCAGGTTTGATTCCCCACTCCTCCACTTGCAGCTGCTGGAATGGCCTTCGGTTAGCAATAGCTCTCGCAGGAGTTGCTCTTAAAAGGGCAGCTGCTGTGAGAGTCCTCTCAGCCCCACCCACCTCACAGAGTGTCTGTTGTGGGGGAGGAAGATATAGGAGATTGTAAGCTGCTCTGTGTCTCTGATTCAGAGAGGAGGGTGGGGTATAAATCTGCAGTCTTTCTTCTTCTTCTTCTTCTTCTTCTTCTTCTTCTTCTTCAGTGATTAATGCTTCTTATTTTTTAGAGATAAGAGACACAAAGCTTGGAACCACCAGTCACTTTCCCAATATTTTTTCTCAGCAAAACATAAATGACATTTAGCAACTTTATTTCACACTTTCTCTGCTGAACGTAATGAACCTGGCATCTGATCCCCTTGATGGCATGACCCGTTGTCATGTTTAATACCTTTCTTAGCTCCGGAACCGGATTTAATTATTTCACCTCATTGTCCTAAGGAGCCATCATCAAAAGGCAAAGCAATTATTGGCAGAGCTCTAGTTTTCAGATCGATATTCTCACTGACATGCGGCACACAGAAATGAGTCACTCAAGAGAAGAAGGGAGAACTGCGGCACTTCAAATTAGTCCTGCAGTGAATTTTTACATAAGGTGTATTGCTGGTCACTGAAGCATGCATATGTCAGCTTGCAGGAGGCATCTGGGGGTGTGGAGTAGAATTCAATCAGGCAATGTCAGAACAGGCACGTACAATACGCCTGTTGTGCTGTACTGTGTAACTGGGAAGGGACACGCTGAGGCAAACATTCATGAGCAGGTTGACAAATTAGTCACACTGATAATGGAAAAAAAATCATCTCCCTTTTTGCAAAAGGCAAACAGGACAACAGCTGAACTTGAGGAATGTTCAAGAATCCCTGAGGGCACTCATATTGTTCTCTGATCCATCATTGGGAGGAATCATCCATGTGGCTAATGTAAAAAAGGTCGCCCCCTGTGCAAGCACCAGTAGTTTCCGACTCTGGGATGATGTTGCATCACAACATTTCCATGGCAGACTTTTTACAGGGTGGTTTGCCATTGCCTTCCCCAGTCCTCTACATGCTGGGTACTCATTTTACCGACCTCGGAAGGATGGAAGGCTAAGGCAACCTTGAAGAAGTTAGATGAAGATATTGGATTTATATCCCGCCCTATACTCTGAACCTCAGAGTCTCAGAGCGGCCACAATTTCCTTTACCTTCCCCCCGCCACACACAACAGACACCCTGTGAGGTGGGTGGGGCTGAGAGAGCTTTTGCAGCAGCTGCCCTTTCAAGGACAACCTCTGCCAGAGCTATGGCTGACCCAAGGCCATTCCAGCAGCTGCAAGTGGAGGAGCGGGGAATCATACCCGGTTCTCCCAGATAAGAGTCCACGCACTTAACCGCTACACCAAATTGGCTGAGCCAGCTATCCTGACCCAGCTTCCACTGGAGTCAAACTCAGGTCATGAGCAGAGAGCACAGACTGCAGTACTACAGCTTTACCACTCTACACCACAGGGCTCTCTGTGACTAATGTAGGAAGATTTAAAAAAAAATGGTCCAAATAGCCCTTTTTAAAAATAGTGTGTGAGGGGCAGGTTAGTTTCCGCCTCTCTGTACAACTACACATGAACACATGAAACTGCCTTATACTGAATCAGACCCTCGGTCCATCAAAGTCAGTGTTGTCTACTCAGACTGGCAGCGGCTCTCCAGGGTCTCAAGCTGAGGTTTTTCACGCCTACTTGCCTGGACCCTTTTTAGTTGGAGATGCCGGGGATTGAACCTGGGACCTTCTGCTTACCAAGCAGATGCTCTACCACTGAGCCACCATCCCTCCCCTAAAGTAGCCAATGAGAGCTGAAGGAATAGTTAAGGACAGCAGTTGGAACTGGTAGTTTAGGAGCTGGGGTGGGGGTGGGAGAGAGACGATGAATGTTTTTACACTGACAGTTTGTGACTCTCTATCACCACATTGGAAACTCACCTTTTACATTACCTAATGTTCTCACAACTGTTTTGCATTGTTGCTGCCCAAAGCATCTACATTTCTTTCAGTGAGATGAGTTCTGGCGCTTCTGCTGCAGCAACATTTTTCTCAAAACTAGTTTTGATCCGGTCATTTCTCTCCAGGCGTTTCAGACTTGCAATGTAGAAGTTTTCATGTGTTTTAAAAGACTCCTCCAAAAGCCACAAGGTACAGTAATTTGCATGGGAACTGACAGCACTTGAAATTTTTTACATATCATTGCTTGCCTCATCTTGTAATTTAAATTTGTATTGTTTTTGCAGTGTTGACACGATTTCCAAGCAATCATATGCATTTAACTAAGCACTGGTATTCCGGCTGCCCTCTGATCAGAGACAACCCCCCCCTTCCCCTGCCAAATTGAAACGCTTAAATGTAAAAGGAAAATAATTAAAGTGGAACAGTGGCAGGCGATTTGAAGACTCTAAACCTCTGGATCAAACTGAATGTAAAAACACCCACAGTCATAGTTTGGCTTTATTGTCACAATGCTAAACTAGTTTTGATCCGGTCATTTCTCTACAGGCATTTCAGACTTGCAATGTAGAAGTTTTCATGTGTTTTAAAAGACTCCTCCAAAAGCCACAAGGTGCAGTGATTTGCATGGGAACTGACAGCACTTGAAATTTTTTACATATCATTGCTTGCCTCATCTTGTAATTTAAATTTGTATTGTTTTTGCAGTGTTGACACGATTTCCAAGCAATCATATACATTTAACTAAGCACTGGTATTCGGACTGCCCTCTGATCAGAGAGAACCCCCCTCCCCCCGCCAAATTGAAACGCTTAAATGTAAAAGGAAAATAATTAAAGTGGAACAGTGGCAGGCAACTCTGGATCAAACTGAATGTAAAAACACCCACAGTCATAGTTTGGCTTTATTGTCACAATGCTAAAGTGGTTGTCATTTTCTAAAAAAAACCAACAAAAAAAACCCCAACAGAATTACTTCTGTGTGCCTGAGGGGGATTTGGGTTTGTGTTTCTTGAACATGAACCCCACAGAGCAAGCCGCATGGCAAACTCGTAGGAAACAGAGAGGAACCGAGACACAACAATGCCTTACCTCAGTGTCAACAGACAAGCCTGCCTAGTGGAAAAAAAATAGCACAGCTGCTTTTCCCTCAGATCACATATCATCTCTTTTCCTGTGGTAACAAAACATGTCTTGTCTAGATTTGTGCCTCAGCCAGTACACCTGCATTCGAGCCCTTAACTTGGATGAGCAATGAGAAATATTGCAAAAATAATGGGGGATGAAAAACTGAAATGTGTGTAATTACGGTTGTGAGAAAAGGCGAGCACAGAGGTAGCGTAAGTGATTTCAAGTCCAAAATAAGCTAAACCAAAGGGGAACGTCAGGCTTGAAATACAACTCATTTTGGGGGTGAAAAAGGAAAGAGATGCATTAGAAACAAGAATTACACACTACTCAGCACGTCCATGTCATTATTTACTGAATTGTAGTGCTCATAAAAATCACATTAGTGCAAAAAGCAAAACACATGTATTGCCCGCAAAAAATGTGCATATATTGAATGGCTGCATATTCATATTCTCATTTGCCTTGCTTGAAAGTTCCTGTTCCTTCAGGGGGGATAGTACTGTTTTGCACATATTTTGTTCTAATAGTTTGTGTCCAGCATACAAACCTGCAGTTTAAGTCTGCAAGGAGATATGCCAGACATAAACCAGTGTAATATCAAATTGACAACTAGACAGAGCAAAACACACAGTGAAGGGGTGGGGGGCAAGAAACAGGAATTTATAAGTGATGAAAATGAGTGCTAATTTGGCCCCCACCCGATCAAGCAGCCATCAGCCACTAAGGTCGGGGGCCATTTTTTGCCGCCTCGGAATGATATGGGCAGGCGCGGCTTCCCAGGCATCCAGAGAACCAGGGGGGCGGAGTTTGAGGCTTTAAATGAGCCTGCTCTGCCCCCAGTGGTGCAGTTGCTTCACCGCACTAGGCCCACCCGTCCACCCTGTCTGCAGTTCAAGTTTATGCTGGTCATCGGTTTTCTGGGGCCGGGTAGAAACTTTTCGCCACTAACCGATTGGCAAATGTTGGGGGTGTTTTCACGTACCTGCACCGGTGAGGCAGTGGTTGCGGCAATTGGCAGGGTGGTGTCATTTAAATAGGTTGGCAGGCGAAGGTGGGACGCAAGTTAGAAATGGAATCCGGTGAGTACCAAGGGAACAGCACCACTGGTGGTGTGACGGTTGGTCTGGATTGGCAACTGAGCTTCACCGTGCAGGGCTATGAATCCAGATGGCCAGGATGCAGTCAGCTCTCAAGCTGTATGGCATAGGGAGGGTGGAGCTTCCGAAGGTAGGGTTCATCATTGCCTAGCCGGCCTGGTGGGAACCAGTGGAGACTGGCTTTCACATGGGGCTTGGTGCTCACCCAAAGCAGGACAAGGAGGGGTTTAAGGGATGACCCCTGGCTTGCCCTTGTTGTTTTCTTTGAGTTAAATAAAGTGGCCCTTTAGTATACAAACATAGTCTCTGTCTCATTATTCTGACTGGGGAGGGCAGTAAGAAAAAGCCCACAGTGAGAAGTGATTGTTAGGTCTCTGTCTGAATTTATAACGAAATATAGACTTTTTGAGTAGTTAATACAGAATGTGAAACACAGCGCTGAAGTTTATAGAATCACAGAATTGGAGGGGATATCACAGAATCATAGAGTTGGAAGAGACCTCCAGGGTCATCTAATCCAACCCCCCTGCACAATGTAGGAAACTCACAAATATCTCCCCCTAAATCCACAGGATTCTGATTGCTGTCAGATGGCCATCTAGCCTTTGTTTAGAAACCTCCAAGGAAGGAGAGCCCACCACCTCCCGAGGAAGCCTGTTCCACTGAAGAATCTCTCTAACGGTCAGAAAGTTCATCCTAATGTTGAGCCGGAAACTCTTTTGATTTAATTTCAACCCACTGGTTCTGGTCCTACCTTCTGGGGCAAAACAACAACAACAACAATTCCATCCCATCCTCTATATGACAGCCCTTCAAGGACTTGAAGATGGTGATCATATCACCTCCCAGCCACCTATCAATGGTCATCTTGTCCAACTCCCTGTACAATGCAGGAAATTCACAACTTCCTCTCCTCACACATCCCAGTGACCCTTGTTCAATGCTCAGAAGCTGACAAAAAACCTCCAGGATCCCTGGCCTGGAGAAAATCGCTTCCTGACACCAAAGTGATGATCAGCATTTCCCTGGGTGTGTAAGAAAGGGCCATGATAACTAAACACTGTTGCAACTATTCTGGGGCTCCCTCTCATGATCTGCCTTAAATTCACAGGATTAGTATTGCTGTCAGATGGCCATCTAGCCTCTGTTTAAAAACCTCCATAGAAAGAGCTCCCACGACCTCTCAAGGAAGCCTGTCCCACTGAGGAACCCCTCTAACTGTCAGGAAGTTCTTAATGTTGAGCTGGAAACTCTTTTGATTTAATTTCAACCCATTGGTTCTAGGCCAATGTTCTGGGGCATAAGAAAACAACTCCATACCATTCTTTATATGACAGTCCTTCAAGGACTTGAAGATGGTGATCATATCACTTCTCAGCCACCTCCTCTCCAGGCTAAACATGCCCAGCTCCTTCAACCGTTCTTCATAGGACTTGGTCTCCAGACTCCTCACTATCTTCGTCGTCCTCCTCTGGACCCGTTCCAGCTTGTCTATATCCTTCTTAAAATGTGGTGTCCAAAACTGAACACAATACTCCAGGTGAAGACTTACCAGAGCAAAGTAAAGTGATACCATCACGTTTTGCGTCTTCTAGTGGCTCATTAATATTACACCACTGTATGTCTGGATTGCCTGCCATAAAGTGATATTATTATTATTATTATTATTATTATTATTATTATTATTATTATTATTATTATTATTATTATTATTATTTTACAGTCAAAGTAGTTCAGAGGTGGAACCAGCTGCCTAGGAAGGTGGTGAGCTCCCCTTCACTGGCATTCTTCAAAACGTGGCTTGTTGATTATTTTTTGGAGATGCTTTAGGCTGATCCTGCATGGAGCAGGGTTTGGATTAAATGGTTGGTATGCAGGGGTGGCCTGACACCCTATAGTGCTCTAGGCAGACTCGCTGTCTGGCGTCCCCCCCAGCACTCCCTCACGCCTCCTCCCCACCGCCTCCTCCCCACCGCTAGCTTCCTCCAGCCAGTCAGTGCCACCCTGCCGCCACCCTCCCACCACCATGCTTATCCCCTCCACCCCAAAGCTCACTGCGAGTAAAAGTAAGCCCTGGCGGCTACTCGCAACCCATGCCTGTGATATCCAGAAAGACACCCCTGTACTGATTCCCAAGCCATGCACCCCTGGAATGTGATATTGCAATGTAACCCTAGAATATTAATATGACACAGCAATGCCCATTTGAATTAGAATGGTCTTTCTTGTGCATAAGGGAGAAAAATCCAGTTCCTTCAAAGCCCCAGGCAGGCTGGAATGATGTCAAGTCTGGTTCACAGGATGGACAGACGTGGTGGCCAATGCTGAACGGCTAAGGAGCATCCATCTTTCTGCTCCTGGAAATGAAGAATTCCAGGCCCAGAGAGGGACACGTAGTGGGTAGAGCTGTAAAAGTATCCTCACTTCTTTTGGCAACCTTTTAAGTCCTGTTATCAAAACGTAAAAAAAATAAGGGTTACCAGGACTCCTGCAACACAAATAAATGGCTTTTATATATATGTTCTATTATTCTTCAGGGCAAGACAGCAGAAACACAAAGGCTAAAGGTTAAGTGGCCATCTTGTTGTGAATGTGTGGTATACCTGTAAACTGGTCTCACATTTCTGCCTGGGAATCTGACTTTTAACAAAATTTCTATTTTTCTTTAATTACTGCTATGGCTATCAAAGTCAACCAGTCTCCTGAACACTTGATGGATGACTATCCATGTTTGACATTAAGGGAGAAATCTATCACTTTTGGGGAGCTTCAAAGGAATCAGTTTGTAAAAACAGGGCCATGAAAAGTCATTTGGCCAGTGTAATTAAAATTCCTCTATTGGTGGTATGGATCTATGACACAATGATCTCTGATTGGATATTCCACATATGACACTCTGATTTTCCATTGGTTTGACATTAAGGGAGAAATCTATCACTTTTGGGGAGCTTCAAAGGAATCAGTTTGTAAAAACAGGGCCATGAAAAGTCATTTGGCCAGTGTAATTAAAATTCCTCTATTGGTGGTATGGATCTATGACACAATGATCTCTGATTGGATATTCCACATATGACACTCTGATTTTCCATTGGTGTGACATTCTGCTTCCTCATTGGGTAATTGAATTGCTTGATGTGACGTAATTTACCCTAGAAAACAGGCAATCCCACCTGTCAGGATTGGGAATTCCTCCATCCTCTCTTCCCTTCATCCCTTCCTGACCTCACTCCCCTCCCTTCTCAAGAGAAATCTCCCTCCAGAGGCCTTGTGTTTCCTCTGACTGAGCCTACTCTGCAAGATCTAGGTATTGTATCACCTCTCCTCGCATCCATACTTGTTCAGCTAACCACTGTATTCCTCTTGTATGCTTGAAATTGTTTGATTGGGATGTAACTATTTGAAAACCCATACCTATAATAAAATCCATTATTAACCAAAGGATTTTCAGTGGTCTATCTCCATAAACATTGACAGAGATCCTTGCTTACCTCACCTCTCGTAGACTCACCATTTTGAGCTAAGAAATATTAATATTCTCCAATAAAAGGTTAGTTGAGGTGTAACACCTGCGTGTTTTATTAAGCGACGTCTCTTAACAAAATGTGCAGGCGCAGGCTGCGAGAAGCCGGCAGGGCTTACTTTTACTCATAGTGAGCTTTGGCGGGGGGGGGGGGGAGGGAGCAAGTGCGGTGGTGGTAGGGGGTGGCAGCGGGGCAGCATTGGTGGGCCAGAAGGGGCTAGTGGTGGTGAGCTTCGGGGGGGAGGGAGCAAACATGGCGGAGGCGGTGGGGAGGGTGGGGGTGGCAGTGGCAGTGGCAGGCCAAAGGGGGTTAGTGGCAGTGAGCTTCGGGGGGGAGGGAGCGCGGCAGGGGGGCGAAGGGGCTAGCAGCGGCTGTGGCAGCGGCAGGGAGAAGGGAAGCAAAGTAGGTGCTTGCCTGGGGTACTGGAGGGGGCAAGAGCCCAATTCCCCCCCCCTGTCTCCCAGTGCTCTAGGCAACTGCCTAGTTTGCCTAGTGGGCGAGCTGGCCCTGTCTGTATGGCCTCTTCCAACTCTACGATTCTAAATCCCTTTCCCCTGTTCTGTGTCCAGGTGTGTTAAGATCCTTTTACTTCAATGTTGCTCTCTTCTGGACCCATCCTTCATATTTTGTGGGATTAAGATTGTTTTAATGTCTATTTATGAACAGATGTCTGGGAGGGGGGGCAGGTTTGCTAGGCCCAGAAGGATGAATGTTTCAGGAATCTGTTCTACCAGACCTTAATACCGATGAATCAAATGAAAACCTAATTAACTTCCATATGACTGTGTTCCGAAACGAACGACTGAACCGATAGTGTCTGTCGAGGTTCTCTCCGTCTCTCTGTGAATTAATTGAAAAACGATTAAATGTTGATTAACTGATCTGGTGTGATATTGCCATCTTAGGGGTAAGAACCAAACTTATATCAGTACCATTTTTGGAAGCTCACAACTTTGAGGTGGGTTTCAGTACCTGAATCCCCCTTGGTGTCAAGTACTGCAAGTTCTTCACCATTCAACATGCCTTGGTTTCATTATTATTATTATTATTATTATTATTATTATTATTATTATTATTATTATTATTATTATTATTATTATTATTATTATTATTAGTTTATTTATATTCCGCTCATTCCCCGTAGGGGGTCAGAGCAGAGTACTATACAAATAATAAAATTATGATAAAATCACAATAACATGACAATAAAATCCAATTACAATGTTCAGTACAACAGAATGGTCCAGCAGAACAATATAATAAGATGGTGTAGCAGGAGAGTACAGCAAATCAATGCAGTAGGATAGTACAGTAGGGGAGGCCAACTGATCTAATGGATAGATGCCCGCCGCCTTAACTGAAAACCTGGGGGTCATGACTCAAGGGGGTCTTACCAATTGCTGCCACCACTCTGGGTTAAGGGTCTCCCTTGAGAAGGCCCAGAGTACCCTCCCAAGCCCTTCCAGTCCTCCCTTAGCTTAGGCCAAATAATGGGTGTGAGGACCAGGCAGAGTTAACAACGGGGGGGGGGGGGTTATTTAAAGGTCAGTGCAATATAACAAACAAGGTGCATAAAACAGTAAAAGGGTGAAGGGAAAATAAACAAATGTGTCTATCTCTATTGTCCCTAAACTGTCACTCAGACCTGACCTACTCACCCTTCCTCTAAGGGCAAGGGCCTCTTCCTGGCTGCAGCTCCTCCTCAGCTCTGCCTCCTAAGAAAAGAACACCCCTTCCTGGGATTGGCCCTTTTATCTTCTCCTCCCAGGCCCCACCCCTCTCTGGGCCAGTTTCCCTCCAATCAGAGGGATAGAGGAGATCCTGGGAAATGTAGGCTCTTCCCAGTACTCCTAAGCAGGCTTCCTTGGGGCCTGCAGGCCTCACTAGCCCCAGGATCATGACACCTGGAGGAACAGTACTGTTTTAGAGACCCTACGAAAGGCTAGCAAAGGTTTTTACTAAAGGGAAAATATGGCAGGCAACAGTATCCTTGCTAAAATTGGCATTGGCGGGCAAAGTCCTCCTACATATACCTGGGGTCCATCCGTTACACAATTGAAAAGCTTAAGCACCAAAACCCACCAATCACATTCCCTCCCCTCTCATTTCAGTGCAGTTGCAGTGTTCTCAAAGAAGGGGGTGCGTTCTCTGTGAACTAGATAAGTCGACCTTGGTTTAATCTAGTACAGGGTCGAGAGATACTTAATGAATGGTACAGTGTGTGAAGCAGACAGAGCAGGCAAGCTGAAGCCCATAAGGTAACTACAGGTCATAGCAATGAAGAATACACATCATGGCAAGAGACACTCTTGACACTTGGGTTATGGACTGCTCAGCTCAGGGCTGAGAGCCAGTTTGGTGTAGCGGTTAAGGGTGCGGACTCTTATCTGGGAGAACTGTCAAGTCTGTCTATAACTCTGGCTCAGTAAAGGGCATTCTGGGTAGAAACCAAAGTATATTCAAATGCTGCTAGCTCATACCTTCCCTACCCCTCCCGTCCTGTAGTGAGTGTCCTTGCTTTGAAATGGAAAGATGTGAAAAGTCTTATCTATGCCTTCTCAGGCCTGGCTCTTGGAAGGGAGTCAGGAGCCCACTATGATCAAGGCCATGCAGCCTGAGAACGAGTTGGTAACATCAATGTGTGAATGTTCCCTGCATAATCCTCCCCCCCTTAGGAATCCTTTTGAAGTGTCCCTTATATGCAATGTATCTACAGGTTGGTCTTTAGTCTTTTCAAAGCTGGCATAGCCTCAAGTATCAGTATCAATAAAGTAGTTTCTTTGTATCAACAACAACTCATTATTGAATCTGCCGACTTTGATTCCCCACTCCTCCACTTACACCTGCTGGAATGTCCTTGGGTCAGCCATAGCTCTGGCAGAGGTTGTCCTTGAAAGGGCAGCTGCTGTGAGAGTCCTCTCAGCCCCACCCACCTCACAGGGTGCCTGTTGTGGGGGAGGGAGATAAAGGAGATTGTGAGCCGCTCTGAGACTCTTGAGTGGAGGGCAGAATATAAATCCAATGTCGTCGTCTTCTTCTTTATTTGTAGCAGGAAATCCTTTGCATATTAGGCCACACACCCCTGACGGAGCCAATCCTCCAAGAGCTTACAGCGCTCTTAGTACAGGATCTACTGTAAACTCCAGGAGGATTGGCTATGTCAGGAGTGTGTGGCCTAATATGTAAAGGAGCTCCTGCTACAAAAAAAGCCCTGGTCAGCCCCATAAAACTGGGCTGCAAACTGAGCACAACAAGCTTATGCTAGCCACAGCATAAGAAAAACATGAGTTGCCACCAGGGTTCTTTTTGTAGCAGGAGCTCCTTTGTATATTAGGTCACCCGCCCCTCCCCATGTAGCCAATCCTTCAAGAGCTTACAGTAGGCCCTGTGCTACGAGCCCCGTAAGCTCTTGGAGGATTGGCTACATCAGGGGGTGTGTGGCCTAATATGCAGAGGAGCTCCCGCTACAAAAAGAGCCGTGGTTGCCACCTTCCTGTGGCTGAACTGCTTTTGAATGCAAGTGGGGGAATTGCTTGGTTGAAGACTCTTTCATGAAAACACTGGTTCTACTGTTTAAGCTCGGGGGCTCTTCTCTGACTCGTGAGCATCTATCATTAAAGCTCATGTAAGTTAAAATAAAAGCATTAAAGCACGCCGACCATTTGCAGTAAGTACGACGGCTTAGGTTGCTTCCACATGAAGGCAATTTGCTGCTTTGATCTCATTGATTCGCCGCAGCAGGAGAGCCTCCATACAGACTGATTCCCCGGTCTTCTTCCTTGCACCTGCTCTTCCTCTCTAACCGCTTCCAGCAGGCTTTTTATTGCTGTTGTTTTGTTGGCAATCAATAGTTCATATGTTGCTGCAGAGTTTTAACACTACACTGATGCACCTACTGCTGATAACTTAGAAAAGGGTCAATGCCATCTTCAAGTACTTGAAGGTACTTGAAGTATAGAGGATGGTGTGGAATTGTTGTCTGTGGTCCCAGAAGGTAAGACCAGAACCAATGGGTTGAAATTAAATCAAAAGAATTTCCGGCTCAGCATTAGGAAGAACTTCCTGACCGATTCCTGAGCGATTCCTCAGTGGAACAGGCTTCCTCGGGAGGTGGTGGGCTCTCCTTCCTTGGAGGTTTTTAAACAGAGGCTAGATGGCCATCTGACAGCAAATGAGGATCCTGTGAATTTAGGGGGAAGTGTTTGTGAGTTTCCTGCATTGTGCAGGGGGCTGGACTTGATGACCCTAGAGGTCCTTTCCAACTCTAGGATTCTAGGATTCTATGATTCCTGATCATTAGAGCGGTTCGTCAGTGGAACAGGGTTCCTTGGGAGGTGGTGGGCTCTCCTTCCTTGGAGGTTTTTCAACAGAGGCTAGATGGCCATCTGACAGCAATGAAGATCCTGTGAATTTAGGGGGAAGTGTTTGTGAGTTTCCTGCATTGTGAAGGGGGTTGGACTAGATGACCCTAGAGGTCCCTTCCAACCTTATGATTCTATGATTCAATGCCTGCCAAAGTTCAGGAGGGGGAACAACACCTGATGTGCTCAATGTTGGTGGGGAGGTTTGGATATCTCCACTTTCCCATTACACTTTCCCTAAAATCCTCTTTTGGTATGGTCTTACAGAATAAAGCCAGAGAAACTCTGAAGACGGATGACTACATGACAGCGTCATCAGGAAGCACCCAGAAGAACTGCATAATATTCAGGTCCATTTGATATTCTGTAATAGTTCTGTTGTGTATGTGGACTCATGCTTATGTTCCTTTATCAGTATTCTTGCCTGGCTCATTGGAGCCTTGATCTTGGGGACTCTAGAACAATGAGCAGAAGGATCCAAATCCTTGCTGCCCTGGTCCAATCAGAAGCCCCCTACTGGTTCAAACGATTCAATGGCGTTCTAGCACGGGAACTCAGGACTGTATATAGTTGCCCCCATTGGCCCAGTTTAGCAGTCTTCTAGCTTACTCGTTACCATGCTGTAACTCAATAAAGAACTATGATCACTGCAACCTCATCTCCTCCATGCATTGAACCCACTATATTATGTTCCAAGGTACCCAAAGCTGAAAGAGATGTTATGGCATCAGAGAGTTTCCCCCTCCCTAGACTCTGCTTCCCAAATGCTCCCAGGGTTGCTAGTAGAGGGCAGAAACCGTAGTAAGCTGGCTAGACAATATGCTATGAAGGACTCTGGTAGGCCTTGTATCCCTTCCTTTGTTAAGTCTGAAGAAATGTATATTTAGTTTACTTAAGGTGGCCATCAGTATACTTCTGAGTGATTATGACATCTTACAGCGGTATTTTGGATGGGTGGAGGAGCAGGGGAAAACCTCAATGTAGATACAATTGTAGAGGTGACACCAGTTCTCCACTTCTCACCTCCCCTTACCAGCACATACTTTCTGCAAGAACGTTCTTTCTTGTCCTTCCCTATTGGCAATTATACGATGTACCTAATGACCTACTGGCAACTATTGTAAGTGCAAGAGCAAAAATTTCAAACAACGGTTCATTTTAGTGACATAGCTACAAAACACCTAATAACTCACCTTTAGCTTCTCAATACAATGGGTGTTTTCGCACTGACCTTAATCGGGAGCGACGTCCCTCTTCACCGCGCAGCGTCTGCGCGGATTTCGCACTAATTGCTCCGCAGAACTCGGAAGGGCTGCAAAGTCCTGCGGCTTTTGCGTCACAAATGTAAACTGGCCAAAAACCAGTTTACATTTGCGACGCAAAAGCCGCGGGACTTTGCGGCTCTTCCGAGTTCTGCGGAGCAATTAGTGTGAAATCCGCGCAGACGCTGCGCGGTGAAGAGGGACGTCGCTCCCAATTAAGGTCAGTGCGAAAACGCTCGATATGAAGACTTTTATTGCTTTGGTAAGCATCAAATACATCCCCCAACCTATTTAAATTTATGTTAAAGCAACAAAAAATGTCTTTAAGAAGTGACATGTGTCTCCCAAATTAATATAAGAAGCTCTGGGAGTATCTACCTAATCTAAGGGCTGTTGTTGCCATTTTTGATATTCATTAAAAAGACAGCAGCTGAGCAGTATTCTGCAACACACCACTTTACTTTGCAAGGGGCTCCCTGGAACAACTACTGGGACACCTACAAATCCCAACTCAAGCCAGTTCAATGCATCATTAATGACCCACAACCCATGCTGGATAGCAACACTTCCCTCACACAGGCACTTGCTTACAGACATTGGACAAACAGACCAGTCCTTTCGACAAAGAATTAATGGACACAGGTCTGATGTCAGAAATCACAACATTCAAAACCAGTGGGGGAACATTTTAACCTTCCAGAACATTCAGCTGCTGACCTAAAAGTAGAAGTTATCATACAAAGGAAATTCAAAGGGAAATTAGAAAGAGACTGCTGAATTGCAACCGATAGCGGTCAAGACAATGCAACCTCCTGGACTGAACTGAGACACAGGTTTCCTTTCTCATCACCAATGCAGATTTTTCCACACCTGCTACCTCTCTGCATATCACACATAATCCAATCATACCTTCTATTGTAATTTCCCTGCTAATGCCATTCGACATCTGAAATCACTTTACTTTCCAAAATATAAGAACATAAGAACAAAAGAGAAGCCATGCTGGATCAAGCCAATGGCCCATCCAGTCCAACACTCTGTGTTACATAAGAACAGAAGAGAAGCCATGTTGGATCAGGCCAATGGCCCATCCCATCCAACACTCTGTGTCACATAAGAACATAAGAGAAACCATGTTGGATCAGGTCAATGGCCCATCCCGTCCAACACTCTGTGTCACATAAGAACATAAGAGAAGCCATGCTGGATCAGGCCAATGGCCCATCCAGTCCAACACTCTGTGTCACATAAGAACAGAAGAGAAGCCCTGTTGGATCAGGCCAATGGCCCATCCAGCCCAACACTCTGTGTCACACAGTGGCCAAAAAAACAAACAAATAGGTGCCATCAGGAGGTCAACCAGTGGGACCAGGACATTAGAAGCCCCTCCCCCCCCAAGCACCAAGAATACAGAGCATCACTGCCCCAGACAGAGAGTTCTAACAATACCCTGTGGCTAATAGCCACTGATGGACCTCTGCTCCAGATGTTTATCCGTATATTTATAGTACAGATGGACTCGCATTCCAGCTGTATAGAAGAAGAGAGCATTGATTCATGAAAACTCCTCCCCAGCCACAAATTGTGTTAGTCTTTAAAGTGCTACAGGTTTCTTACTGTTTTCTACTGTCCCTTGTTAATTCAGGTATGGCTTTTATAAGCTTTTTCGGGCAACATTTGCAAGGGAGGATATTGTATCTTGTCTGATGGTGATTTTTAGTAAACCTTATTCATATAGTCCATCAACCAAAGGGGTCCTTACTCCTATATAGGCTAACCAGCTAAAGTCTTCTTTGGATAAAGTCACCAGCTTTGGGTTGAGAAATACCTGGAGATTTTGGGAATGAATCCTGGGGAGAGCAGGGTTTGGGAAAGGGAAGAACCCCAGCAGGATAGTATGTCATAAACTCCACCCTCCAAAACAGCCATATTCTCCAGTACCAACTTTGCTTAGCTTCCATGATACTGGAAGAAGAAGATGATATTGGATTTATATCCCATTTTATACTCTGAATCTCAGAGTGGTCACATATAGATCTCCTTTACCTTCCCCCCCACACACACACAACAGACATCCTGTGAGCTGGGTGGGGCTGAGAGAGCTCTTACAGCAGCTGCCCTTTCAAGGAAAACTCCTACGAGAGCTATGGCTGACCCAAGGCCATTCCAGCAGCTGCAAGCGGAGGAGTGGGGAATCAAACTTGGTTCTCCCAGATAAGAGTCTGCACACTTAACCATAACACCAAACTGGCCAAACCGCTCCACCAAACATGATGAGATCAGGCTGGACCTTGTTGCCTTCCCTTTCACCTGTTGCCCTAATTCAAGGAAAATGTTAAATACTGACGATTTAGTACAAACAAAGGGATAATCATTGCTGGTAATGCTCTCAACATTGAGCAGCTCTTGGGGACAATCTGGAAACCACAGTCAATTCAGATTGCGGCAGCCTAGGGTTGCCAAGTCCAATTTAAGAAATATCTGGGGACTTTGGGGGTGGAGCCAGGAGACTTTGGGGGTGGAGCCAAGATCAAGGCTATGACAACCATAATTGCGCCAAAGGGAGTTCTGGCCATCACATTTAAAGGGACGGCACACCTTTTCAATGCCTTCCTTCCATAGGAAATAATGAAGGATAGGGGCACCTTCTTTTGGGGCTCATAGAATTGGACCCCCTGGTCCAATCTTTTTGAAACTTGGGGGGTATTTTGGGGAGAGGCACTAGATGCTATACTGAAAATTTGGTGCCTCTACCTCAAAAAATAGCCCCCCCTCCAGATACACACAGATCCATTATTTTCTATGGGACTAAATCTCCCTAGGGAATAATAGAGTTCCCAGCAGACATTTCCATCCCCCCGCTTTCTGACGACCCTGAAGCGGGGGGAGGGCCTCCAAACTGGGGAATCCCCTGCCCCCACCTGGGGATTGGCAACCCTACGGCAGCCTGATTATTGTCAGAGGCTGCTGGTTGATGGGTATATATTTCACTACCTTAAAATAGCCATATTGGCAGGCCTCAGATTCAGCAGGCACTCGCAGGAGCACAGCTCCTGAACCTTTCTGAGAGTCCCTCCCCACCTACCTTGTCCATTGAATATTAGGTGCAGCTATATAACAATCCCTGGATTAGGAAAGTGGGCAGCTAGCCAGCCAGCAGGGGCTTTGCCACACCCCTGCAGCCCTCATTAACCCCTGGAGAAGCCCACGCCACCCTTTCTCCACTTCTGATGTGATTTTGGACTACCAGTGGCATGCTGGCCTTTTGGCAGGGGGGGGGGTGGCCCAGGAGAGCCCCAAGCAAGCAAGGCCTGCTTGGGCTGGCTAGATATCTAGCCAGCCCAAGCAGGCCTCGCTCGCCTGGGTTTCTCCTTTCTTGCATTGGGTTGCTTTTGGCTGGGGGGACATATGCTAATTAGTTATGCTAATGAGGTCTGCCACTTTTTTTTTTTTTTTTTTTTACAAAACGACCCCTGTATATTGGCCATCAGTTTGGCAGCCTAGTCCCCACAGGCAGTCTCTTCACATGTTCATGCTCCACTTGTGTTCTTCATGTTGCCACCTATTAATTGTGCTACTATTAGGGTGGCCTACCTAGCATCAGCTAGATTCTGTGCCTTTTCTGTCGTATCACCCACTAATAGGAATGGGCTCCCTGAAAGGTGATGAAGGTTCTCGAGGGTGACCACGTTTCCCCTGGCCAGTGGCAGGAGAAGGATGGAGAAGTAGGGTTGCTGGATCCTGTTTGGGAAACTCATGGATATTTGGAGATGGAGCCTGGAGAGGACAGGAACTTCATTGGGGTACAAATGCCATAAACATCCGTTTTTCTCCAGGGAAACTGATCTCTGTAGTCTGAAGATGAGCTGTAATTCCAGGGGATGGCCAGAAGCTAGCATCATCTCAACACTTTCAGACACTGCTACAAGTCCATTTTATTGGTCATGGCTTCTTATGGACCATAGATTACAGGTGCTTTTTAGAGCCATGATTAATTATCCATAAAGTTCCTGCAGCCCAAACACTAGCTCTTGCAAGTCCTTTATTTAAAAGATATACATGACAACCCAGCTGCATTGTTTAGTGCATTGGCATACATTTTTGGGCATGGTTTGCATTTGGATTTCTGGCAGCTGTGCCTCTATCATTTATCTGTGAAGCATCTCAAAGAGCCTTTTAGTCCCATAAAAATCCTGTCCTGGCATTCTCTCCGCATACCAGTTATTCTAAAATCCCACCTAACCCTTTCAATATATTTCCACTTGGAGATTTCATGTTCTTTTCTCAAGAGCCATATTTGATTCCTTAGCAGACACATTTGGCTCCAGAGCCATAAACCACAGTCCTTTATTTAAACCAGCCCATCTTTAATTCTGATGTTCAAAGGCAGTCACTGTGTTCGAATCATGTTGTCCTCTAAGCAAGGGAAGATTATGGGAAAAACTGTAAGAATTGTGAGTCTAGTCAACCCAACCGTCCATCAGGTCCATCAGTGGCTATTAGCCACAGTATGTGTGTGTGTGTGTGTGTGTGTGTGTATATATTTAATTTTTTTGGCCACTGTGTGACAGAGTGTTGGACTGGATGGGCCATTGGCCTGATCCAACAGGGCTTCTCTTATGTTCTTCTGTGACACAGAGTATTGGACTGGAGGGGCCACTGGCCTGATCCATCATGGCTTCTCTTATGTTCTTATGTGACACAGAGTGTTGGACTGGATGGGCCATTGGCCTGATCCAACAGGGCTTCTCTTATGTTCTTATGTGACACAGAGTGTTGGACTGGAGGGGCCACTGGCCTGATCCATCATGGCTTCTCTTATGTTCTTATGTGACACAGAGTGTTGGACTGGATGGGCCATTGGCCTGATCCAACAGGGCTTCTCTTATGTTCTTATGTGACTCAGAGTGTTGGACTGGATGGGCCAATGGCCTGATCCAACATGGCTTCTCTTATGTTCTTATGTGACACAGAGTGTTGGACTGGATGGGCCATTGGCCTGATCCAACATGGCTTCTCATGTTCTTAACTGATAACTGCTTTCTAGTTGCACAATGAAGACTCCATCAACTCCTTTCCCATTGGCTCTGTGCTTAATCAAAATTATTATTTTTTTTAGAATCCCTTTGATGCCCGCGCTCTTGCAAACAAAGCATTGCCATCGTCGCTATATGCTAAGTGAAATGAATGAACGTTTGCTTGATGTTTTATGAAAATGTCATTCCCTGTAGAATATGAGAGTTTTATTGGCTTGCAGTCCTAACCTCTGCCGTGTTTACCTCTTTATGTAAATATTTCTATTACACAAGAAAGAGGATTTTAAATTCCAAACGCTTCAAGCTTTGCTCAATTTGCTGCTTGCAGATGACTCAAATGATATCCATGCATTTATTCTTAGCGAGTTTTAATGATGTAGATGAGATTGAATATACAGTCTGCATGAAATTTCACTGGATTTTTTTTTTTTAATGTTTGGCACATGTTGTTTTCTTCATTCGTTCTTGTATGGTAGCAGGGAAATGCACAGTCTGTCTGCCTGATTTGAAATTAGAAAATGGAAGCAAGCGTGGGGGGGGGGGGCTGGGTGTTGGTAGCAGGAACTCCTTTGCATATTAGGCCACACAACCCTGAGGTAGCCAATCCTCCTGGAGCTTACAGTAGGTCCTGTACTAAGAACCCTGCAAGCTCCTGAAGGATTGGCTGCATCAGGGGTATGTGGCCTATTATGCAAAGGAGTTCCTGCTACAAAAGAAGCCCTGGAAACAAGGGCAGGGATCTCAAATATAACCCATGAAGAGAGGAACGAGGAGGACAAGTGCGATGTAGTGGTTAAGAGTGCCAGTCTAGGATCTAGGAGACGTGGGTCTGAGTGTCCACTCATGTTATGGAAGCGTGCTGGATGACTATCATGATCTACTTGGCCTCTGACCAGGGGTTCCCCTGTGAATTGCCCTGCAGAGACTTCCCTCCCCTGTTCTTCATTGACCATAAACACTTACAGTTTTCATTTTTACCCAGCTTAACTTCTCAGTCCCCACAATACAGCTCTTACACCACTGGGCCCCAAATCTCTTTTCTTCATACTGTTTTCTTGTGGCAATGGGGGCTCCCTTAGAGCCAGCTTGGCTCTCCTGAACCAGTGAAGCTCTTGCCTGCCTGCTCTGGTGCCCCCTCCCTGAGCCCACAGCCTCCTCTGTCGCATCCCCCTGGACCAGGTGCTCTCTTGCCTCCATGCTGGTCCCCACATCTCCAGTGCTTTCCCTGGAGACTAGTGTTGCCAAGTCCAATTCAAGAAATATCTGGGGACTTTGGGGGTGGAGCCAGGAGACTTTGGGGGTGGAGCCAGGAAACATTGGGGGCGGAGCCAGGAGCAAGGGTGTGACAAGCATCATTGAACTCCAAGGGAGTTCTGGCCATCACATTTAAAGGGACAGCACACCTTTTAGAATGCCTTCCTTCCATAGAAAATAATGAAGGATAGGGGCACCTTCTTTGGGGGCTCATAGAATTGGACCCCCTGGTCCAATCCTTTTGAAACTTGGGAGGTATTTTGGGGAGAGGCACTAGATGCTATACAGAGAATTTGGCACCTCTACCTCAAAAAACAGCCCCCCCCAGAGCCCCTGACACCCGTGGATCAATTCCCCATCATTCCCTATGGGAATCGATCCTGGAGGTGCATAATGGCTGTGGGGGTGGAGCTTCCCCCGCTGGCCAGCTGGCTGGGGGAGGGGGAAAGCCTGTAAAACCAGGGGATCCCCCGCTGGGACCTGGGGATTGGGAAGCCTACTGGAGACCACTCCCACCAGTTCCTGGTCCTGGGTCCATTTGTGCCACCACTGCCATTTCTGTTGCTACTGGGCTCTGACTTTCCTCCTCAGTCTCCATTCTTGTTGCTGTTTCCTTCTCCCCCAAGCTAGTTTGGTGTAGTGAGAGCCACTTTGGTGTAGTGGTTAAGTGCACGGACTCTTATCTGGGAGAACCGGGTGTGATTCCCCACTCCTCCACTTGTGGCTGCTGGAATGGCCTTGGGTCAGCCATAGCTCTCTTATCTGGGAGAACCGGGTTTGATTCCCCACTCCTCCACTTGCGGCTGCTGGAATGGCCTTGGGTCAGCCATAGCTCTCTTATCTGGGAGAACCGGGTTTGATTCCCCACTCCTCCACTTGCGGCTGCTGGAATGGCCTTGGGTCAGCCATAGCTCTCTTATCTGGGAGAACCAGGTTTGATTCCCCATTACTCCACTTGCGGCTGCTGGAATGGCCTTGGGTCAGCCAGAGCTCTCGTAGGAGTCATCCCTGAAATGGCAGCTTCCATGAAAGCTCTCTCAGCCCCACCTACCTCACAGGGTGTCCGTTGTGGGAGATTGTAAGCGGCTCCGAGTCTCTGATTCAGAGAGAAGGGCAGGGTATAAATCTGCAATTCTTCTTCTTCAATCCCTCTGCCTCCCTTATTTCCCTAGAAGCAATTGATAAGACCAACAGGAACACACAGTGTGCAACAGAAAGGAAAATAAAACAACTGTGTACACAAACTGTAAAGAAACAAATCTGTTTTACACACTAGATGAATTCCATTTCATTGTTTCATAAAACATTATTGAGTATCAATCATTGAATCCTACAATTCATAAATACAATCTAAAGCACAAAAGAAGAATCTGAAGACACTGTATGGTCTCAGGTATGGGGATTTCACAAAAATGTCATGTTTTTCCAAAAGTCATTTAAGGTCCAAGTCAAAGTTTTTTGTAGGAATATAACTGCAATTCCAACTTGAGGTATGAAGCTTACTCCAGGAACGGTAGTTTGTGCAAAAAGTATCACTCACTCGACACTTCCCTCAACTCAGGATAGTGTTTCACAGGTGGGGTTCCTCAGGAGTTGTTCCTTAACATAATTGCAACATTTCAAAACATTCACTGTTCAAAGCACATGTGCCAGAGAATAATTGAATTCCTTTATGTGCATTGGACTGTGAATGTTTTGAAATTGTTGACCTAATCCAGCAGGGCAATTCTCTTAGGTTCTTATATGCATTGCAATTTGAGTGAGATAAACAAGGAAGGAAGGAAGGAAGGAAGGAAGGAAGGAAGGAAGGAAGGAAGGAAGGAAGGAAGGAAGGAAGGAAGGAAGGAAGGAAGGAAGGAAGGAAGGAAGGAAGGAAGGAAGGAAAATGGAGGAAGGGAGAGGTGGAAAGAAAACGATTTTAACTTTAAATGCATTCTCCAAGCTGGCAGCTGACTTGGCTTGGAGAAGTGATTTAAAGAGAGAGATGCTTTCTCCAAGCTGAGGAGAAGGCTGGGCTGTGGGGGCTTCGAGAGCCACACAATATGTGTGTGGAGAAGCCACATGTCACTCTTGAGCCACAGTTTGGCCACTCCTCATTTAGCATTATGATGCAGCAAACCAACTACAATATTACAGTGGTATGGATCAGCATAGCTAGACTGGATCAGTCTTGGTAATGAGAGAGCTGGCAAATCAGATGCAGCAGCTAGACGGCACTCCTGACCACCGAGCCAACCCTCTTTGCAAAGAGCAATGTAGGTCCATGAGCACCCTCAAGCATTTAAGCTGCTTTGAGAAAGCCAACATCACTCCATCTAGGAAAACTAGATTCAGTCCCTCTGGAATATCAGCCTCTTGCTATGATCTTCAGAAAATAATCTCAGGAATTCCAAGGGTATTATATAGCTGAGTGAAGTAGCACCTTTAATTCCAACAATATTTTATTCAGATTGTAAAACTTATGAGTGCTCTAAGCACACTTCATCAGACAGTAGTAAGAATGTTCATTGAACAAGAGCAGAACTGAACACAAAACACACAACACTGCTCCTTCTATCCATTTGGCCTGAGTTAACCACACACCCTTATGTGGACGGCAATCCATCCTATTGGTCTCTCCAGGATCCTTCATTTGCATTTCCCCGAGAGAAATGCCTCGTGTCCCAATTGGCTGGTTCTAAAAGAACAGCCAATCAGAATGTAAGCATCAGGATCCCGGAGGACAGTGAACTATGTTTCAAGGTCAAATAACAGACATAACAAACCAACAGTCAAAACAACTGATACACAACAAAGAGAATAATAAAAAAGAGACCACTGAACATTTTCAGGAACTTTCTGCAGGTTCCTCATTGCATTAATTCCTGCAAGTTCTGTGACAATCGGCTTCCAATCTTTCCCTGTTAACAAAAAAGAGTTTTGTTTCTTGCTAGAATGACTGGCAGGAGTTCACCACGGGGGCAATGCTTTGCTTGAGTTATACTTACTGTCTTTTCCGAGCTCTCATCTCTCTCTCGATTGTTAGCAAATGATTCAGGCTTCCAGTGGTTCTTGCTCCTCCAGACATTTTTGGAGAGCGCTGATTAGCATCATTCTTTGAATTTCTCCATTTTGCGTAATCATCTCTCCATTATCCCTTCCCTTCGTTCCAGTGGTTTTTAACACCAACCCTGTGAACGCATAAGAAAAGGTTAACTCTGAGAGGAAGAGGCATCTGAGTTGTGCAAACTGTGGAAATTATTAGTCAATTCAATGAAATTAGCTTTTCACGCCTGAGAAAGGCAGAGGAGAGAGGCTGGCACACACTTCTGTCGGATAAATATTGAATGTCTGCTGTCAGTTGCACCTTTCACCTTTACAAGGTGTACTTTGCTTCTGTACATTTTTCACACCTAAACGGGGCCAATAGAATTTGCTTTTGGCTGGGCACTGATACATGGACATTTATCCTCTGTCTTTGCCTTGCATTATCCGCTGCATGCTGACCTGCATAAAAAAATGATGCATTAAATGACTGGGAGATGGCTGTGATTTGTAAAGTCTTTTGCTTTCATCCGCTTGTGCCTATGCCAGTATCATAGCGATCTTCAACAAGGCTGGATATAAACAAGCAACTTTGCATGCACCAGAGACATCCCAAACTGTGCCACCCTAAACTGGAACAGCCAAATCCCGATCAGATGCTCCCACGCAATGAATCCCTATATCATGCTGGGGGGAACTTTTAGCTCATTCACATGCATTCACCCCCTTAGCTCAGTTTGGGTTTCTTATTCCCTTACGTTTTAGGGGCCATGTGCTCATGCACTCTGGGCAGTTTTTTTGGGTTTTTTTAGAAGAAGAAGATATTGGATTTATATCCCGCCCTCCACTCCGAAGAGTCTCAGAGCGGCTCACAATCTCCTTTCCCTTCCTCCCCCACAACAGACACCCTGTGAGGTAGATAAAGATATTGGATTTATATCCGCCCTCCACCCCGAAGAGTCTCAGAGCGGCTCACAATCTCCTTTACCTTCCTCCCCCACAACAGACACCCTGTGAGATAGATGAAGATATTGGATTTATATCCTGCCCTCCACTCCAAAGAGTCTCAGAGCGGCTCACAGTCTCCTTTACCTTCCTCCCCCACAAAAGACACCCTGTGCGGTGGGTGGGGCTGGAGAGGGCTCTCACAGCAACTGCCCTTTCAAGGACAACCTCTGCCAGAGCTATGGCTGACCCAAGGCCATGCCAGCAGCTGCAAGTGGAGGAGTGGGGAATCAAACCTGGTTCTCCCAGATAAGTGTCCGCACACTTAACCACTACACCAAATTGGCTCTTTTTTAAAAAAGAGTACTGGTGAATGCCTAGAGCGGATTGGCAGGTTCACACCGCCAATCTGCCTTGCTTGCGCACTCTCACATTCAGTCGCCCGGAAGGATGGATAGAGTGCAGCAGAAGAATTTGCTACCATTTCCCAAGTTTGGTCCATATCAGAGATGTCAGAGGATGGGGTGAGCACAAGAGCAGTATGAGTGGCAGCTTGCTTTTTTAATCTGCCTGGGGGCCGTGCGTATGTTGGCTCAAATTGGCCGTCTGAATTCAGCCCTAGAGCTGCCAGCCCAACGCTTGCAAACAGTAGGGACTTTTGAGCTACTTTGATGCTACAATGTCATTTCTGGCATGAACCCAGAAGTGATGTCATTATGTTGGGAGGACCCTCTAGGATTTCCTGAAACCTTACGGATTTGCCTAAGCTTTATGGTTTCCATTGTGTCAGAGCGATGCTGTAAAATCTCACCAAAACGTTATGGGTTTGCTATAGGGCTTTGATGGAATCTTAGAGAGTCACCCTGACTGGAAGGCATCGCTTTTAGGTTTGTGCTAGATTGGATGTCATGATGTTGGAGTCCATCCACCCCAATGCCACCCTACTGAATGGTGATGTGGAATTAAAAAAAACCCCGCACCTTTTTTTTTAAGTTTGTGTGTATTTGGGTGGGCATATCCAAGCCTAGAGTTGCCAGGTCCAGTTCAAGAAATATCTGGGGACTTGGGGGTGGAACCAGGAGCAAGGTTGTGACAAGTATAATTGAACTCCAAAGGGAGTTCTGGCCATCACATTTAAAGGGACCACACACCTTTTAAATGCCTTACCTCCACTGGAAATAATGAAGGATAGGGGCACCTTCTTTTGAGGTTCATAGAATTGGACCCCCTAGTCCAATCTTTTTGAAATTTGGAGGGTATTTTGAGGAGAGGTACTGGATGTGATGCTGTACATTTGGTGCCTCTATCTTTAAAAAACCAGCCCCTCCAGAGCTCCAGATATCCCCAGATCAATTCTCTATTACAGGGGTGGCGAACGGTAGCTCTCCAGATTTTTTTTTGCCTACAACTCCCATCAGCCCCAGCCAGCATGGCCAATGGCTGGGGCTGATGGGAGTTGTAGGCAAAAAACATCTGGAGAGCTACCAATGACCACGCCTGCTCTATTATACCCTATGGGAATTGGTCTCCATAGGGGAGACCCAAAACAAAGTAAAAATTATCCCCGAAGTCTGATATGTATTTTTCCAAGTGCCTCCACATAAACACTATGAGGGGAACAAAAAGACTAATTAATCCAAAAGCAAAGTAGTGAAAAGCGATCCAGTTCTACTTTATAGACTTGTCATTTGATTTGCTTATGAACCATTACTAAACCTTCAAAAAAAACCTTTCTTCTCTATATTTTAATTGGCTGCTAATAATGTGTTTGTTTGTAATCTGAGGATAATAACAAGAACATCATAGACGTATCAATAGCTCTTAGGAGAAAATCCAATTAGGAAAGATCTTTTCAGCTCAGTTTATTATGATTGAAAGAAAAGCAATCAAAGGATGTTTCAGCTTTGCCGAGAGAGTCTCCAGTGCCTTTCTTTTAAACCGTTCCTCTCACAGTATGCTGTTTTATTGAAGAAGTACTATTTGAAATGACTGTGGATCTTCCGATTAAGGAGAGTGAATGCTTCATAGATTTAAAACATTGGGCAAAATCCAGCCAGATTTAAGTACTTTTAAAAGCACATTATTTTAGTGGGAAAGAGTTACACACATACTTAATTTTTTTCATTGAAATCAATGAAACTTTGCAAAGTCTTTCATTTTGCATGGATCATGACCATCCCTGGCATAATCCATAAACTACTTGAATTACCTTCACCCCCTGGTGTGTGGTGTCCTCCCACAAGCTAGAGATGACTGACTGGCTGTTCCCCAATTCATTTCTTTTTATGAGAGATTCCCATTTTGTCAATGTGTTTGGCCTCTTACTGTTGGTTTTGTGGATTCATTTGGATGGTGTGCACAGGTGATATGGTTTTATATGGTACGAAGACAAGCAATTGTAGGCCACTGCTGCATATAATATACATTTGAAGTGCCTGCTGATTTACTAATCCATAAGTAGTAGTGGAAAATGGGCATATCTTTTGTGGGAAATTAAGGATGAAGCCAGCATGGTTTAATGGTTACAATGTCAGACAGTATCCGTGAGAACACAATTCAAATCTACACTCTGCTTGGAAGCTCATTGGGTGATATTGCCCTTCACAGCTTTTTCTAAAAAAAAAAAGCCCAGCAGGACCTCATTTGCATATTAGGCCACACCCCCAGATGCCAAGCTGGAACTGTGTTCCTGTGTGTTCCTGCAAAGAAAGGAAGGCAGGAAGGCAAGAAAAAAAGAAAGAAAGGCAGGAAGGAAGGAAGGAAGGAAGGAAGGAAGGAAGGAAGGAAGGAAGGAAGGAAGGAAGGAAGGAAGGAAGGAAGGAAGGAAGGAAGGAAGGAAGGAAGGAAGGAAGGAACATAAGAGAAGCCATGTTGGATCAGGCCAATGGCCCATCCAGTCCAACACTCTGTGTCACACAGTGGCAAAAAAAATTATATATACACACACACTGTGGCTAATAGCCACTGATGGACCTCTGCTCCATATTTTTATCTAAACCCCTCTTGAAGGTGGCTATGCTTGTGGCCGCCACCACCTCCTGTGACAATGA
The DNA here is from genome assembly GCF_032191835.1 of Heteronotia binoei. Lineage (NCBI taxonomy): Eukaryota > Metazoa > Chordata > Lepidosauria > Squamata > Gekkonidae > Heteronotia > Heteronotia binoei. Next base: position 127,653,881 of record NC_083229.1, read on the forward strand.
ATGCCACATGTTAATCACCCCTTGGGTGAAGAAGTACTTCCTTTTATCCATTTTAACCTGTCTGCTCAGCAATTTCATTGAATGCCCACGAGTTCTTGCATTGTGAGAAAGGGAGAAAAGTACTACTTTCTCTACTTTCTCCATACCATACATTAGGAAGGAAGGAAGGAAGGAAGGAAGGAAGGAAGGAAGGAAGGAAGGAAGGAAGGAAGGAAGGAAGGAAGGAAGGAAGGAAGGAAGGAAGGAAGGAAGGAAGGAAGGAAGAATCACAGAGTTGGAAGGGGCCACACAGACCATCTCGTCCAACCCCCTGCTCCATGCAGGATCAGCCTCAAGCATCTGCGACAAACAATCATCCAGCTGCATTTTGAAGACTGCCAATGAAGGGGAGCTCACCACCTAGTGCAGGGGAGCTCCATCTAGTGCAACATCCCATGCCACACAGTGTGACTCAAATCCTTGTTTCAGGAGAGGAGCCCCTGAGCTATCTCAAAAGTACAGCTACAAAACAATACATCCCCCCACCCCCAACACACACACAGAAAAGCATTTGGGATGTGTGCCATGCATATGTCCTTATCTGATATCTGCTTTTTATATTACACAAGACCATTACCGTTTTCGCACAGAGCTTACTTCGCAGTCACAATCCTGTTCCCTCCGCAGCGTCTGTTGGATTTCCCACCATCTGCGGCGGAGTTACAGGGAGTGCCGCGGCTTTTGCGTAGCAAACATAAACTGGGTTTTAGCGGTTTACGTTTGCTATGCAGAAGCCACGGCACTTCCTGTAACTTCAGCGCAGATGGTGGGAAATCCGACCGGACGCTGTGGAGGAAACAGGATTGTGACCGTGAGGTAAGCTGTGTGCGAAAACGGTCCATATTTTTCTTTATTCTGAATAATTTAGTGCCATCTGAAAACTTGGCCACTATGCTACACTACTCAGCCCTAGTTCCAGATCATTTATGAATAAATTAAGACTGATTTTGCACTAGGGCTTGTTCCAGGCGGAGAGTCCTTTTGCCCCTGGCACTTCAATCGGTTTTTGCACAAGCTGTCTCAGAGCTGTGAGTTGGTGCACCGCTTTCCTGCGGCAAGCAGAAACCGCTTGTAAGAGCATCTCGCTTGCTGCGGAAAAGCAGTGCACCAACTTGCAGCTCCAGGGCAGCTTGTGCAAAAATGGAGAGAAGTGCTGGGAACGAAAGGGCTCTCCACCTGGAACAAGCCTAGTGCGAAATTGGTCTAAATTAAATACTACCAGCCCCAATACCGAATGGCAAAACAGGAAGTTTGGGCAAATTTCTAACCATTCTAAAGTATCCCCTTCAGCTCTATGTGTGTCTTGGCCACCCATCAGTTCATTTTCAATCAGAACACTGTCACAGGTTTCCATTTTGGGAATGTTTGTCGGGTCAGGATCTAGGAAGCCATCAAACCAGGGCTCTGGTTGTCAAGTCTGTTTTTAAAAATTCCTGGAGACTTTGGGGGTGGATTCTGTAGAGGGCAGGGTTTGGGGAGGGGAGGGTCCTCAGTATGTTACAGTGCCCTAGAGTCCACCCTTCAAAGCAGCCATTTTCTCCAAGGGAGCTGACCTGTGACACCAGGAGATCAGTTGTAAAAGTGGGAGATCTCCAGGCCCCACCTGGAGGCTGGCAATGCTAACACAAGCATTTTCAGAGTCAGAACACACAGTTGCTTAACGGCCTGTGATATGCAATGCTAATTGTTGGGGATTTTCCAGAATGTCATGTTGCCAGGTCTTCCTGCTACAGAAGTAGAAGAAGAGTTGGTTTTTATACCCATCTTTCTCTACCCTAAGGCATCACAAAGCAGATTACAATCACCTTCCTTAAATATATTGTACAATGTATGTGTTGCTTTGTGTTGTTAGCCGCCCTGAGCCTGCTTCGGCGGGGAGGGCGGGATATCAATAAAATGATGATGATGATGACCTTCCCTTCTTCTTCCCACAAGAGGCAGGTGGGGCTGAGCGGGTCCTGAGAGAACTGTTTCTGTCCCAAGGTCACCCAGCAGGTTTCATGTAGCGGTGAGGGGAATCCAACCCAGTTCTCCAGATTAGAGTCCACCACCACCAGGGCTGTAGTCAGAAATTTTTTTTTGGGGGGGGGGGGCAGGGGAAAAAATTTAGCTGGAGGGACCCCCTCACTCTGGCAACCCCCACTCTTTCCGCTGCCGCTGTTTTGGTGGCCCCCAATCTCCCCATCGCTTCATCAGCCCCCCCTCCTCCATGGCCCTCCCTCTCTCTCCCTCCCACCCTCCTACCTGGTAATGTGTCGGCTCCCGAGGCTCTTTCAAGGAGGCCCCACTCTCCTCCAATGTGCTTCTCCCTCCCACCCACCTGGTAAAATGCTGACTTTCAGCTCCGGGCTCTTTCAAAGAGTGCCCCCCCTCCCCCCGGTCGCCGACCAGCAGGAAAAGTGGCGCTGAGGCCGGCGGCTTCTCTGTCAGTTTTCCAGCACTCTCAGCACATTCAGTGCTGGGGCACCGGCAGCGAGCCTTCCCGTAGCCAGTCCTCCCCACTGCTGGTGCTCTAGCGCTGAATGTGCTGAGAGTGTCAGAAAGCTGGCAGAGAAGCCGCCGGCCTCAGCGCCGCTTTTCCCGCTGGTTGGGAGCCGGGGGTGGGGGAGGCTTTGAAAGAGCTTGGAGCTGAGAGCCGCACTTTACCAGATGGGTGGGAGGGAGGGGGAGGGAGGCACCACAGAGGAGGGCAGGGGTCAACGGAGTGGTGGGGAGATCGTGGCCATGAGACCAGCGGGGTGAGGAGGAGAGCAATGGAGGGGCCATATAGCTGGAAGGGGGGGTTGGGTGGAGGGGCCTAGTGCCCCTTCCCCCCCTCCCTGTGGCTATGGGACTGACCACCACACCACCCTATGGTGGCAACCTTCCCAGAAAGTAATCTCACCTTGGGGACTGTGTGGAAAGGTCAGTATCCTACTTTACCTCACCATGAGATTGTGCTTCAGCCGCGATGATTACTCCAATTAGAAAGCCAGAACAAATGCGCTTTTAATGATAGACGACTGTGTGCACTGACTGGTATTGCAGATTGTAACCCATCAACGTGATTGTTCACTAGTCATTAGGCATCAGCGGGCAGCAAGCCCAGAGAGGCCTTCTCTAGCTATGGATGCCTTTTGCTGTTCGAAAGCAACAGCGAACTGGTACTCGCTGGCTTTTGTTTCATTTTCTTTATTTCCTAAAAATAAAAATTAAAAAAAAAATCCGGGCATCACCCAGCAGTTACAGTCAGGGGAACAAAGATATCTCGATGTCATTGTTTCCCTACAATGCGATGAATTATTTTCCCTATGTGCTGCTTTAGAAAACAGCGTTGTTTATCTGCTGATGAAAACACAGTAAAACTGTTGAACCACGATTTTCTCTAGAGTTCAGACTTTCTACCAAAGGAGTCGCAGAAGTCAATAGATGGCTCTTTTGTAAGCTATTTTAAAAAAGGCTGAGGCCTAATTGTTTATAAGCCTTTGCTGTGTCTTTATTTTGTAAAGCAATTTATTTGCATCTGAAAAGCTTATAGGTATCTGCTGGGTTTCATCTAGTCTCTCATGCTATTTAACATTGGAAGGGAAAGTTCAGGGATTTGCTATGATGTGTCACCGCTATTCTTTCTTTCCCCTTTTTACCAAATGCATGGGAATCATAGAACCATAGAGTTGGAAGGGACCTCCAGGATCATCTAGTCCAACCCCCTGCACAATGCAGGAAACTCACAAACACCTTCCCCCCACATTCACAGGAACCCCGCTGCCATCAGATGGCCATCCAGCCTCTGCTTATAAACCTCCAAAGAAAGAGAGCCCACCACTTCCCGAGGAAGCCTGTTCCACTGAGGAACTGCTCTATTGGTCAGGAAGTTCTTCCTAATGTTGAGCCAGAAACTTTTCTGATTTAATTTCAACCCATTGGTTCTGGCCCTACCTTCTGGGGCCATAGAAAACAATTCCACACCATCCTCTCTATGACAGCCCTTCAAGTACTTGAAGATGGTGATCCTATCACCTCCTTTCCAGGCAAAACATCGCCAGCTCCTTCAATCTTTCTTCATAGGACTTGGTCTCCAGACCCCTCACCATCCTCACTAACTCTCCTCTGGACCTTGTCTATATCCTTCTTAAAATGTGGTGCCCAAAACAGAATATAATACTCCAGGTGAGGTCTTACTAGAGCAGAGAAAAGTGATACCATCACTTCACATGATCTGTACACTATACTTCTGTTGATGAAGCCCAAAATTGCATTTGCCTTTTTAGCCTGTTAACTCATGTTTAGCATATGATCCACTAAGATGCCTAGATCCTTTTTGCACATACTACTGCTAAGACAAGTCTCCCCCATCCTATAGCCGTGCATTGGATTTTTCCTACCTAAATGCAGAACTTATCCCTGTTAAATTTCATTTTATCGGTTTTAGCCCAGTTTTCCAGCCTGTCAAGGTCATCCTGTATCCTGTTTCTGTCTTCTACTGTATTTGCAACCCCTCCCAATTTAGTACCATCTGTAAATTTAATAAGCATTCCCTCTATTCCTTCATCCAAATCATTGATAAAGATGTTGAACAAAACAGGTCCCAGGATAGATCCTTGAGGCACTCCACTTGTCACTCCTCTCCAAGAGGATGAGGAACCATTCACAAGCAGTCTTTGGGTGTGATCTGTCAACCAGTTACAGATCCACCTAATGGTAACAGGATCCAAACCACATTTTACCAACTTGTCAACAAGGATAGTATGTGGAACCTTATCAAAAGCCTTACTGAAATCAAGATAAACGATGTCTACAGTATTCCCCTGATCCAGCAAAGTAGTCACTTTCTCAAAAAAAAGTGATCAGGTTAGTTATTAGTTAGATCAGGGAGACTTTGGTTTTTCATGTTTTTTGGATCAATATTGCTATTCATGGCTCTAACGGATTCTTTACATTCAAACTGGCAATTTCCAAACACATTACATGAACTTTAAAAGAAAACAATGTAAATGCATAAAATGTTGTTAGCCGCCCTGAGCCGCCTAGGCGGGGATGGAGGGATACAAATAAAATCTATTATTATTATTATTATTATTATTATTATTATTATTATTATTATTATTATTATTATTATTATTATTATTATTATTATTCAAATTTATAGTCTGCCATCCCCACAAGCAGGTTCAGGGTAGATTACTGACAAATAGTTGAGCCAAATAGTTGAAGGATATAGACAAGCTGAAACGGGTCCAGAGGAGGGCAACGAAGATGGTGAGGGGTCTGGAGACCAAGTTCTATGAGGAAAGGTTGAAGGAGCTGAGGATGTTTAGCTTGGAGAGGAGGCGGCTGAGAGGTGATATGATTACTATCTTCAAGTACTTGAAGGGCTGTCATATAGAGGATGGTGTGGAATTGTTTTTTGTGGCCCCAGAAGGTAGAATCAGAAGTTAAATCAAAAGGGTTTCCGGTAGCAAATGTCACACCCATCTTTAAAAAGGGTTCCAGAGGAGATCCGGGTAACTACAAGCCAGTCAGTCTGACTTCAATACCAGGAAAGTTGGTAGAACCGTTATCAAAGACAGAATGAGTAGCACATTGATGAACATGAGTTATTGAGGAAGTCTCAGCATGGGTTCTATGAGGGAAGATCTTGCCTCACTAACCTGTTACATTTCTTTGAGGGGGTGAACAAACATGTGGACAAAGGAGACCCGATAGATATTGTTTACCTTGACTTCCAGAAAGCTTTTGATAAAGTTCCTCATCAAAGGCTCCTTAGTAAGCTCGAGAGTCATGGAGTAAAAGGACAGGTCCTCTTGTGGATCAAAAACTGGCTAATTAATAGGAAGCAGAGAGTGAGTATAAATGGGCAGTCTTCGCAGTGGAGGACGGTAAGCAGTGGGGCGCCATAGGGCTCAGTACTGGGTTCCATGCTCTTTAACTTGTTCATAAATGATTTGGAGTTGAGAGTAGGCAGTGAAGTGGCCAAGTTTGCAGATGACACTAAATTGTTCAGGGTGGTAAGAACCAGAGAGGATTGTGAGGAACTCCAAAGGGATCTGTTGAGGCTGGGTGAGTGGGCGTCAACATGGCAGATGATGTTCAATGTGGCCAAGTGCAAAGTAATGCACATTGGGGCCAATATCCCAGCTACAAATACAAGTTGATGGGGTATGAACTGGCAGAGACTGACCAAGAGAGAGATCTTGGGGTCATGGTAGATAACTCACTGAAAATGTCAAGACAGTGTGCGATTGGAATAAAAAAGGCCAACACCATGCTGGGAATTATTAGGAAGGGAATTGAAAACAAATCAGCCAGTATCATAATGCCCCTGTATAAATCGATGGTGCGGTCTCATTTGGAGTACTGTGTGCAGTTCTGGTCGCCACACCTCAAAAAGGATATTATAGCATTGGAAAAAGTGCAGAAAAGGGCAACTAGAATGATTAAAGGGTTGGAACACTTTCCCTATGAAGAAAGGTTGAAACGCTTGGGGCTCTTTAGCTTGGAGAAACGTCGACTGCGGGGTGACATGGTAGAGGTTTACAAGATTATGCATAGGATGGAGAAGGTAGAGAAAGAAGTACTTTTCTCCCTTTCTCACAATACAAGAACTTGTGGGCATTCAATGAAATTGCTGAGCAGTTGGGTTAGAACAGATAAAAGGAGGTACTTTTTCACCCAAAGGGTGATTAACATGTGGAATTCACTGCCACAGGAGGTGGTGGCGGCTACAAGCATAGCCACCTTCAAGAGGGGGTTAATAAAAATATGGAGCATAGGTCCATCAGTGGCTATTAGCCACAGTGTGTATATATATGTACATATATATATATACACAAAAAAATTTTGGCCACTGTGTGATACAGAGTGTTGGACTGGATGGGCCATTGGTCTGATCCAACATGGCTTCTCTTATGTTCTTATGGAATATCACAGTCTGGGGACTGATTAGTTTTCTCCCCTATTTAGGGTAGCAACAGTGTGAATCACTTCTGGGGAAAACTGGAAGTGATATCATTCCTTTCTAGGAATCAGTGGGGACTGTACGGTAAAACTGCAGAATTTCTGATGATTCCTTGAGAGGACTGGTGTCACATCTGGCTCTGAGCTGTTGCAGGAAACAGGAATCTAGTGCTTCCACACTGAGGTTTTACTCCCATTTGGCATCCAAATTGAAGCTGGGTTTTGGGAACGTCCTTACCACTTTGTCCCCTAGTTTTCAGTGTTCCATATTTCCCCCTGCTTTGCTTTTTCCCAAAGCAATTTACGCATGATCACTGCCCTACCACTGGCTTCCACTGATTGCTTGTATTGGGCTGGCAAACCCAGTTGCAATTAATAGTCTTAATTCAGCATGGGGATTCTTCACCAGCAGAGAATTTGGGCCCAATGAATAGGGTTGCCAGATCCTCGAGTAGAGGCTATCCATTGCTCTCTCCAGGCTCTATCCCCCCCCAAAAAAATATCCAAGTATTTCCAAATCCAGCTGACAATGCTGATGAGTCAAGCAGGCGCCTAAATCAAGGGAATGCCCCCTTCCTTTCTGACCGGTGGTGCAGAGAGAGCAGTTGCCACCTAAATGTCAGCCTAGCCTGCTGCCATCCTCAGTACATTTTTTCTGAGCTTGTTTAAATCCCTCGAGAAATATATTTACAATGGAATTACTGGCCCAATTTTAACTGTAGCTGCACAAATGGCAACCTTTCTAATATAAAAACGAAGACAATCAGCATCTATCTCGATAAAGCAGGAAAAGTAAGTGAAACGCATAGATCTTTACTTGTGGCTCCTGAGGGGATATCTCAGCTGTTGGGTACCACTGAAGTAGGTCATTTTTCTTGAGATCTGGCTTGCATTAAAAAAAAGACCGGAGTTGCTTCCTGTGTTTTTAGCCCTATTACTCAATTTCTATTCACAGCGCATAACACTATGCCTGTCACAGAAAATCATCACCAGGCAGTTCCAAAGTATGTTTATAAGATTCTTTTATGGGCCTCTGCTAATGGATGGATGTCATCAAGACAAAAGCATTTTGGCGCAATTCCTCCCTCTCCACGTTTGAGCTTTGCAATGGTTTTTATTTTTATTTTTTTCCTTGCCTTATGTGAGACTTTCCCATTTGATGAGACGTCAAGAAATTTGCATATATAGTGGGCTTTTTGTGCCTCACCCACCCCTCCCCAAGTGCCACATCATTAAGGCAAATTGCTACAGCCTATGCCCATTAGTTTAAAATGGTGTGCCTTTCTCTGACAAAAGCGAGCACTGTGCAATATTGTGTTTGGTGGAGGTTTAAGGGTTGATCGTTTCCGAGAGAGAAAGAGGTTTTCGGTTGTTGGGGTTTTTTTTTATCCCTCCGGGAAGCAATTGTTTTTATTTTCTCTAATGTTCTCGATGCCTGTTCACTTTGACCCTTAACGAACGAGACTAGGATGGCTCTCAAGCAGAAGAATATGTTTTCGAAAGCAGAGGTACATTTCAGATACACAAAGTTTGATTTCAACTAAAATAGATATGGTTTTGAGCCCATCCCCCACACAGAGTTACGCTACGGCAGCCATTTTGAGTGGCAAACTGCTGAGCTTTGAGGCCGACCTCACTTCCTCTTGAATCTAAACTCACTTCCCCTTAAACTAGGCTGCCTTCTTCCAGAAGAGAATCAGGCAAAGTCACCATGTATAAACATCCAAAAAATAGCTTGACAAAACATTATCTGTTTCTCAGCAAGGGACATCAACGTTGCAGGAAGATCTTCTGCTCAGTGATAGCGAAGACAGCGAAGATGACCAAGTTTCTGATAAGCCATCTTCCTCATCCACTCCTCCAAGCGCCCCACAATCGCAGCCCGAGAGTGTGGCATTGGCACATTCCAGCAGCCCAGAGTCTGAGAGCACGAGCGACTCAGACAGTTCCTCAGACTCCGAGAGCAGTTCCAGCGACAGTGAAGCCAATGATCCCCCCACAAGAGCCTCCACGCCTGAGCCCAGTCCTCCGACATCCAGTAGATGGCAGCTGAACAACTGGATAGCTTGACAAAAATTAACATACACTTAATGCACCAACAATAGTTTCCCTCCAGGGACAAGGTATGCTAGCCCCCCTCTTCTTAAGGGTGTCACTTTAACGGAATGCTAGGATAGAGCAATTAATTTCACCTGGGGCACCAGACTCTGTTTAATTAGGGATTTTTCAGAGTGCTTTTCTTAAGTCTTGAACCTTATTGGAGGGAATACAGAGTAAGAAGCATTGGATTCTGAAGAAATATTGTCATATGAATTTGAAGATATGTCTATGGGTGGGTTCCCAAGGTTAAAAAAAAAATGCTAGAAATACTGGTACTTAAATAGAATATTTCCTTCTATGGTTTAGACAAAGCTTTCTGCAAAAATGAGGTCCTACTATCCAGAGATGCTTGTTTAGCGGCTTCTTGCAACGTGTTGGACTTTGGTCCATAGTGGATTCTAGTCAGCAGCAGCTTGGAACAGAAGATGTCCTCCTAAGAAACGATGTTGGTGACTGCATCACTAATTTGAACTTTACCAGTTGGACTTTTGGCTTGGACTGTTTGTTCTGCACTGTATTTGTTTTGTGCTTGTATGTCATCAAAAAGAATTTTGGTATTGCATATGATTGTTATATTGTGAGTTCATTAAGTGTAAGTTAATTTTTTCAAGGTATTTTTGGGGTGTTTATACACAGTGGCATTGCCTTATTCTCTTCCTCATTTTTCTGTGTAATTGACTTTTCTTGCCATACCTTCCAGGTGGCACCTAAGAACATAAGAGAAGCCAAGTTGGATCAGGCCATTGGCCCATCCAGTCCAACACTCTGTGTCACATAAGAGAAGCTATGTTGGATCAGGCCAATGGCCCATCCAGTCCAACACTCTGTGTCACATAAGAACTTAAGAGAAGCCATGTTGGATCAGGCCAATGGCCCATCCAGTCCAGCACTCTGTGTCACAGAAGAACATAAGAGAAGCCATGTTGGATCAGGCCAATGGCCCATCCAGTCCAACACTCTGTGTCACAGAAGAGAAGCCCTGTTGGATCAGGCCAATGGCCCATCCAGTCCAACACTTTGTGTCACAGAAGAACATAAGAGAAGCCCTGTTGGATCAAGCCAATGGCCCATCCAGTCCAACACTCTGTGTCACAGAAGAGAAGCCCTGTTGGATCAGGCCAATGGCCCATCCAGTCCAACACTTTGTGTCACAGAAGAACATAAGAGAAGCCCTGTTGGATCAAGCCAATGGCCCATCCAGTCCAACACTCTGTGTCACAGAAGAACATAAGAGAAGCCATGTTGGATCACGCCAATGGCCCATCCAGTCCAACAATCTGTGTCACACAGTGGCCAAACAAAAAAGGAGATTCACAAGTGGGGCTAGAAGCACTTCCACTTTGCCCCCCCCCCCAAGCACCAAGAATACAGAGCATCACTGCCCCAGACAGTTCCAATAATATGCTGTGGCTAATAGCCACTGATATACCTCTGCTCCATATTTTTATCCAACCCCCTCTTGAAGGTGGCTATGCTTGTAGCCGCCACCACATCCTGTGATAGTGAATTCCACATGTTAATCACCCTTTGGGTGAAGAAGTACTTCCTTCTATCCATTTTAACCTGACTGCTCAGCAATTTCATCGAATGCCCACGAGTTCTCGTATTGTGAGAAAGGGAGAAAAGTACTTCTTTCTCTACTTTCTCCATCCCATGCATAATCTTGTAAACCTCTATCATGTCACCCCACAGTTGACGTTTCTCCAAGCTAAACAGCCCCAATCTCCAACTATTACTACTGATTTCCAGATGACAAAGATAAGTCCCCTGGAGAAAATGGTTGCTTTGGGGGGTGGGCTGTACCCTGCTGAGGTCCCTCTCTTTCCCAAACTCTGTATTCCTTAGGCTCCACTCCCAAAGCTCCAAATATTTCCAAACTCAGAGATGAGAAGTCTACCTTTAACCCTGCCCTGTGGCCTCAGCCTTTGGGTCTGGTTTGTCCTGTCTTCACCAAGGGATATAGACACACTTTTGGATGGATGAACCTCATGGATGAAGACAGCTTGTCTGCAAGTTGAATGAAATAAACGTTGCCAAATTTGAGCAGCTAAATCAGAAAGGACTGCTCACCAGAATTCCGTTCCTTGGCTAATTAATTGAGGGGAATTTTGCTAAACCTGACTTGCTGGATAGGTGATATCTATGCTCTGCGAGTGACAAAATATTGTTAGTGGAATAATGGCAACATTTCATATCCCTGAAACAGAAGTGTTTCTTGAAGAAGGACATGGAGATCCAACACAATATACGGGAAGTAGAAACACAGTTACTGTAAATTCACAGTTACTGTCAATTCATTGATTTGCTGAACTACAGAAACACCATAAACACCTTTCATTATCTGAGTTTTTGTTATCTTTGCCATCAAGTCACAGCTGACTTACAGCAACATTATAGGGTTTTCAAGGCAAGAAACATTGAACATATGAAGCTGCCTTATACTAAATCAGACCCTCAGTCCATCTAAGCCTGTACTGTCTACTCAGACTGGCAGTGGCTCTCCGGGGACTCAAGCTGAGATTTTTCATGCCTGTTTGCCTGGACCCTTTTTAGTTGGAGATGCCAGGGATTGAACCTGGGACCTCTTGCCTACCAAGCAGATGCTCTACCACTGAGCCACCATCCCTCCCCTAACAGCTTGTCTGCAAGTTGAATGAAATAAAAGTTGGCAAGTTTGAGCAGCTAAATCAGAAAGGACTCCTCACCGGAATTCAGTTCCTTGGCTAATTGATTGAGGGGAATTTTGCTAAACCTGACTTGCTGCTGTGCTCTGCGAGTGACAAAATATTGTTAGTGGAATAATGGCAAAATGCCATATCCCTGAAACAGAAGTGATTCTTGAAGAAAGACATGAAGATCCAACACAACATACAGGAAGCAGAAACACAGTTACCGTAGATTCAGTTATTGTTGATTCATTGATTTGCTGAACTACAGAAACACCTTTCATTATCTGAGTTGTTATTTTTGCCATCAAGTCACGGTTGACTTACAGCAACCTCATGTCAGAACTTGTAACTACTGCTGAGGCTTAACTGTAATGTAACCAGTACCTGCTTTGTACTTTCAGTATTGCTCGTGCTCAGATTGTAACTGAACCAAACTGACTCCATGTTGTAACCTCTTAACAACCCCGAGTGCCTATGTAGCAATTAACCTTGCCCTACTGGTATCCAAAATATTTAGGGCTGTAGATTGAATTATGGTGTGTCTCTGCACATTCTCACACTAGTGCCCTTTGAAGCCAAGCCGTGTGGCCTTCAGAACGAGGAGGCAACCTCCTTACTGATAGTGGATGGTGGGAAGACAGATGTGCTTGCACTGGTGTGAATTGTGGCTTTGTGATGTGTTTGCTTTAGTGTATAAAAACTGTGCTAGTGGTGGCCCTTGCCATCACTGTTATCTCGTCTCTTCCAGTACTTAGTTCTCTCTAATAAAATCCTAGCTTTGAAACCAGTACTTAGTTCTCTCTAATAAAATCCTAGCTTTGAAGTTCTTAAGTTCTGACATTATAACAGTGATCCCATTGTTTCGTGGCTTATCTGAACTGGAAACCTGGTCCGATGGCGGCAAAAGTTCCAGACAGCGGAGAGCCCACCACCCCTACAGACGATCCGCCGCTCGACCCGAAGGTGACGGGGGTCCGGCGAAAAATTAAGGTCCCGGCGCCTTTCTCGGTCGATGCGTTCCCTGCCCCACGACCCTGGAGCCCGCGGAAGTCCACGGCCGCGATCGACGCCGCGGAGCAGCGCTACCGGAGCATGTTGGGCGAAGGAGGAACCGGAGACGACGACGAGGACCTGGGAGAAGGTCCCGGGGCGCGAGGTGGGGACGACCCGATCCGAACCCTCCGCAACGACTTATTCGACTGGGTGCGGGAAATTCACGACGACGTGCACAGGTCCCGCGTATCGATGGCAGAGGACATGCAGCAGAACCTGGGCGCGATCTACGACCAGCTCCGAACCCTGCAAACCACGGTCCTGGGGATCCCGCCGGTAGGAGGAGGTCTGCCGCTGGGGCTACCGCCCGCGGCTCCACCGGCCCCGCCAGCTCCAGCACCACCGGTGGTACCCGCCCCAGCTCCGCCACCACCTGCACCGCCTGCCCCGGCGCCACCGGCACCACCCGTTCCGGTGCAACCGGCGCCACCCGCCCCGGTGCTGCCTGCCCCGCCAGGCCCGGTGCCGCCGCCGGCAGTACCCCAGGCCCCGCTCCCAGGGGGACCCCCGGCGATCCCTGGCCCTGCGGCTCCCGGGGGGGGGCGACGGCAGGGGCAGGGAGTTGAAGATTACATTCGACGGGAATCCAGAGGACGTGGAGTATTTCACGATACAATGCGACACGTTCTTCACCCATTGGGGTGCCGACTACCCGACGGAGGCCAGCCGAGTAAACCATATTTCGTCCCGCCTGAGGGGCCTGGCCCGCAAGTGGTGCGTGGGGCTCTACACGGGAAGGAAGCCCGAGCTGGCAACAGTCGCAGGTTTCTTGCACGCGATGCTCCGCCAGTACGGCGACCCCCTTCGAGAGGAGAAAGCCATCGCTGCCCTCCAGCGCATCGAGCAAGGCAACCGCACTACTCGCGAGTATGCTACTGAGTTCCTGGGATATTGTGCAGCGGCCCGGGGGTGGAACGAAGTCATGAAGTACACCGCGTTCCGCAATGGTTTGAACCCGAACATCCTCGACCGCTGCTACAGCCAAGGGAGACCCGACACCCTGGTCGGATGGATCCAACTGGCCGGGGAGGTGGAAACCAACCTCCAACATGTGGGGATGCTCCGGCAGCAGTTGGGGAAGAAGGGGGCCAAACACACTCCGACTAAAGCAGAAGGGAGGAAGACCCCAGCGACCTCAACCCCCGCCGCCGCGCGCAAATGCTTTAGATGTGGAGACCCGGATCATCTCGCCGCCAACTGCCCCGTTAAAGCAGGAGCAACACCACCCTCGGCGAAACCTGCCGCCTCGGGGCCGAAGAAGAAAAAGAGTAGCCGCTCGAAGGAGCCCAGTCGGGGCTCCGTTGCCACTTCCTTGGCGACTGACGAGGATTTTACCACCGACCTGACGGCCGTGGAGGAATCAACCGAAGAGTCGGACGAGACCGAGTCGGCGGGAAACGACAGTGACCTGCTTTAATGGGTGCCGCAAAGCAGGTCCAACAACAGCCGGCACTCCTCACGGTGAGAGCCACTGGGGGTTTATTGTTTATGGCAGTCACCCTCCTTAATCCAAACTTAAAGCAGTTCATGCACGCCCGAGCGTTAATCGACTCAGGGTGTAACAGAGACCTAATTACCCCCCGCTTAGTAGAGGCATTGGGATTAGCCACCTCGCCTCTACCGCAACCGATGCAATTTCAACAGATGGACGGGGGACCCATGAGGGGGGAACCGTGTACTCTTGAGACCCAAGCGGTCCCGGTAGGAACCGAAGAGCACTGGGGGATTGAAACTTTCGTAATCGCCCCCTCTTGCTCTTTCGATGTGGTGGTGGGCTCGGCTTGGCTCGCCCGCCACCAACCCGACATAAGGTGGGTGGAACAGATCATCCGATTCCCCGATTGGAGGTGCGAACACCACCACTGGCGCCCCAAATGGGGGCAGCACGCTCCCCCCCAAAACGAACGGGCTTGCCTCACACTCGAGGAAGTCGCTTCGATTCCCAAGGAGTATCGGGACTTAAGACTAGCTTTTAGCGAAAAGGAAGCAGATGAGCTACCACCCCATCGCCCCATGGATTGCGCCATTGAATTGATCCCGGGGCAACAGCTCCCCAAGGCGAAACTATACTCCATGGGTTGGGCAGAGAAAGCGGAACTCCGAAAATTTTTGGACAAAAACCTTAAGCGTGGGTTCATACGACCGGCCACAGCCCCCCACGCCGCCCCCGTCCTCTTCCGAAAGAAGAAGGACGGGACGCTTAGACTTTGCACAGATTTTCGTGCGATAAACGGGATTTCGATGTCCAACGCATACCCGATCCCGTTGATAAAAGACTTGTTGAACACTGTAGCGAAAGGAAAGATATTCACCAAACTTGACCTTCGGGACGCGTACTTCCGCGTCCGCATCAAGGAGGGGGATGAGTGGAAAACGGCTTTCAACACCCCTCTAGGACAATTCGAGTACCTAGTTATGCCCTTCGGACTACAGGGGGCCCCAGGGGTATTCATGAACTTTATCAATGAAGTGCTACGTGACTTCCTCTTTAAGGGGGTGGTGGTGTACCTTGATGACATCATTATCTATTCGCAAGATCTCAAATCTCATGTTCCGCTAGTCAGGAAAGTGTTAAGCACCCTTTGTAAACACAAATTGTACGCCAAGTTGGCAAAGTGTGAATTTCACAAAACTGAGCTTGACTATCTGGGTTTCCGAGTGTCGGGGGAGGGACTGTCAATGGACCCCGCAAAGGTCCAAGCGGTGCTGGATTGGGAACCCCCCAGAACCCGCAAACAACTCCAAAGTTTTATCGGGTTCGCAAATTTCTACCGCGAGTTCATCAAAGGGTTCGCCACAGTCATGCTTCCCCTAACCGAACTCCTAAAAACCAAGGGCAAAAGTGAAGAGGCGAAAAAGCCAGGCGCACGCTTAACGTGGACGCCGGACTGCCAAAAGGCTTTTACCGAGTTAAAGCGCCTCTTCACCTCAGAACCCGTGTTAGCACATCCTGACGAGTTGAAACCCTTCGTGGTTCAATGCGACGCCTCCGACGCCGCAATCGGAGCCATATTGATGCAAAGGGGAGAGAACGGGGTGCTTTGTCCGTGTGCCTACATTTCTAGAAAATTTTCAAACGAACAAAGAAATTGGTCTGTCTGGGACAAGGAAGCGTGTGCAGTCATGTTTGCCCTTAAAACCTGGCGCTCCTGGCTTGAAGGAGCCAGGGTACCTTTTGAAATATGGACCGACCACAAAAACCTCGAAGCCCTCACCGGGCGCCGCAAAATGACTGCAAAACAAATTCGGTGGGCGGGCTTCTTTGCAAAATTTGACTTTGTGTTGAAACACATCCCAGGCTCAAAAAATTTTTTGGCAGACGCCCTCTCACGCATGCCCCAGCACGACAGTCTCCGAGAGGAAATTGTAGATTCACTCATTCCCCCATCAGCTATTTCGGGCGGAGTCACCACCCGCTCGGGAAAACAGACCACCCCTCCAGACGGAGACCTTCTACCCCGATTTCTTACTGAATCAAACCTAGAATCTGACCGTCCACCTAGCCTAACTAAGAGCGAAAACGGTCTCTGGTTGCACAATGACAAAATCTATGTGCCCGGCCCCCTCAGAAAAGAAGTCCTCCAACGCTGCCATTCTAGTCGCCTAGCAGGCCACTTCGGCTATGTCAAAACGCTCAACTTACTCACCCGACAGTTTTGGTGGCCAAAAATCAAAAAAGACGTCTCCGAATTCGTTCTCGCCTGCCCCACTTGCCTCATGGCAAAACGAAGGGGGGGTAAACCCCCCGGCCACCTGGTCCCCCTCCCCACGGCCAACCGGCCTTGGTCAGTAGTCTCCATGGATTTCATTGTTGAGCTTCCTCCTTCACAGGGAAAAACGGTCATTCTTGTTGTAGTCGACACTTTTTCTAAGCAAGCCCACTTCATCCCCTGTAAACAACTCCCCACAGCAAAAAAGCTCGCTCAGCTCTTTTTCACTCACATTGTACGCCTACACTCGTTCCCCGACAAGGTCATTAGTGACCGCGGAACGCAGTTCGTTGCCAACTTCTGGCGGGAGTTCTGCAAACTGGCTGGCATTGAACAGGGTCTCAGCTCCGCCTATCACCCCCAGTCGGACGGACAGACTGAGAGGGTTAATGGCCTTCTAGAACAATATCTCCAATGTTTTATTAATTTCCAACAGTCCAACTGGGTGGACCTCCTCCCCTTCGCTGAATATGGCTATAACAACAGCCTCCACAGCTCTACCAAAACTTCTCCCTTCCAAATCATTAACGGCTACGAGGGCAAGCCGTTTCCCACGCTCGCCCTCCCCGCCAGCCCGTCCGAGCCCACTTCTTGCCAACAATGGTGGGAGGGCCTTCGTGAAGGCTGGAAGGGTATTCAGGAAAATCTGGAGGAAGCGAAAAAAGCATACAAAAAGCAGTTCGACAAGAAACATTCCCCCGAGTGGGAATTGAGGGTGGGGGATACGGTCTTCTTATCTACAAAGAACCTCCCCCTCCCACAGACGTGCCGCAAGCTTGCTCTAAAGTTCCTGGGGCCCTTCAAAATCAAAAGGGTCATAAACAAGGTAACCGTAGAACTCGACCTGCCCAAGTCTCTAAGTAAGATCCATCCTGTTTTTCATTGCAGCCTTCTTCGGAAAGACCCTGGTGCTACGTCATTCCATCCCAGGGCCCCGCCGCCCCCTCCGACGACAGTGAGGGGTCAGAGTCACCATGAGGTCCAGGAAATTCTGGATTCCAGAGTAAAAAGGGGCCAGTTGTATTACTTGATCAGATGGAAACACTTCCCTCCGAGCTGTGACGAGTGGGTCAAGTCACAGGATGTATCTGCTCCGCAACTGCTGAAAAAGTTTCACCTACTGTACCCACACAAGCCCAAGTTGGTTCCCCGTGGGGGGGGCGCTTAGGGGGGGCAGTATGTCAGAACTTGTAACTACTGCTGAGGCTTAACTGTAATGTAACCAGTACCTGCTTTGTACTTTCAGTATTGCTCGTGCTCAGATTGTAACTGAACCAAACTGACTCCATGTTGTAACCTCTTAACAACCCCGAGTGCCTATGTAGCAATTAACCTTGCCCTACTGGTATCCAAAATATTTAGGGCTGTAGATTGAATTATGGTGTGTCTCTGCACATTCTCACACTAGTGCCCTTTGAAGCCAAGCCGTGTGGCCTTCAGAACGAGGAGGCAACCTCCTTACTGATAGTGGATGGTGGGAAGACAGATGTGCTTGCACTGGTGTGAATTGTGGCTTTGTGATGTGTTTGCTTTAGTGTATAAAAACTGTGCTAGTGGTGGCCCTTGCCATCACTGTTATCTCGTCTCTTCCAGTACTTAGTTCTCTCTAATAAAATCCTAGCTTTGAAACCAGTACTTAGTTCTCTCTAATAAAATCCTAGCTTTGAAACCAGTACTTAGTTCTCTCTAATAAAATCCTAGCTTTGAAGTTCTTAAGTTCTGACATTATAACAGTGATCCCATTGTTTCGTGGCTTATCTGAACTGGAAACCTGGTCCGATGGCGGCAAAAGTTCCAGACAGCGGAGAGCCCACCACCCCTACAGACGATCCGCCGCTCGACCCGAAGGTGACGGGGGTCCGGCGAAAAATTAAGGTCCCGGCGCCTTTCTCGGTCGATGCGTTCCCTGCCCCACGACCCTGGAGCCCGCGGAAGTCCACGGCCGCGATCGACGCCGCGGAGCAGCGCTACCGGAGCATGTTGGGCGAAGGAGGAACCGGAGACGACGACGAGGACCTGGGAGAAGGTCCCGGGGCGCGAGGTGGGGACGACCCGATCCGAACCCTCCGCAACGACTTATTCGACTGGGTGCGGGAAATTCACGACGACGTGCACAGGTCCCGCGTATCGATGGCAGAGGACATGCAGCAGAACCTGGGCGCGATCTACGACCAGCTCCGAACCCTGCAAACCACGGTCCTGGGGATCCCGCCGGTAGGAGGAGGTCTGCCGCTGGGGCTACCGCCCGCGGCTCCACCGGCCCCGCCAGCTCCAGCACCACCGGTGGTACCCGCCCCAGCTCCGCCACCACCTGCACCGCCTGCCCCGGCGCCACCGGCACCACCCGTTCCGGTGCAACCGGCGCCACCCGCCCCGGTGCTGCCTGCCCCGCCAGGCCCGGTGCCGCCGCCGGCAGTACCCCAGGCCCCGCTCCCAGGGGGACCCCCGGCGATCCCTGGCCCTGCGGCTCCCGGGGGGGGGCGACGGCAGGGGCAGGGAGTTGAAGATTACATTCGACGGGAATCCAGAGGACGTGGAGTATTTCACGATACAATGCGACACGTTCTTCACCCATTGGGGTGCCGACTACCCGACGGAGGCCAGCCGAGTAAACCATATTTCGTCCCGCCTGAGGGGCCTGGCCCGCAAGTGGTGCGTGGGGCTCTACACGGGAAGGAAGCCCGAGCTGGCAACAGTCGCAGGTTTCTTGCACGCGATGCTCCGCCAGTACGGCGACCCCCTTCGAGAGGAGAAAGCCATCGCTGCCCTCCAGCGCATCGAGCAAGGCAACCGCACTACTCGCGAGTATGCTACTGAGTTCCTGGGATATTGTGCAGCGGCCCGGGGGTGGAACGAAGTCATGAAGTACACCGCGTTCCGCAATGGTTTGAACCCGAACATCCTCGACCGCTGCTACAGCCAAGGGAGACCCGACACCCTGGTCGGATGGATCCAACTGGCCGGGGAGGTGGAAACCAACCTCCAACATGTGGGGATGCTCCGGCAGCAGTTGGGGAAGAAGGGGGCCAAACACACTCCGACTAAAGCAGAAGGGAGGAAGACCCCAGCGACCTCAACCCCCGCCGCCGCGCGCAAATGCTTTAGATGTGGAGACCCGGATCATCTCGCCGCCAACTGCCCCGTTAAAGCAGGAGCAACACCACCCTCGGCGAAACCTGCCGCCTCGGGGCCGAAGAAGAAAAAGAGTAGCCGCTCGAAGGAGCCCAGTCGGGGCTCCGTTGCCACTTCCTTGGCGACTGACGAGGATTTTACCACCGACCTGACGGCCGTGGAGGAATCAACCGAAGAGTCGGACGAGACCGAGTCGGCGGGAAACGACAGTGACCTGCTTTAATGGGTGCCGCAAAGCAGGTCCAACAACAGCCGGCACTCCTCACGGTGAGAGCCACTGGGGGTTTATTGTTTATGGCAGTCACCCTCCTTAATCCAAACTTAAAGCAGTTCATGCACGCCCGAGCGTTAATCGACTCAGGGTGTAACAGAGACCTAATTACCCCCCGCTTAGTAGAGGCATTGGGATTAGCCACCTCGCCTCTACCGCAACCGATGCAATTTCAACAGATGGACGGGGGACCCATGAGGGGGGAACCGTGTACTCTTGAGACCCAAGCGGTCCCGGTAGGAACCGAAGAGCACTGGGGGATTGAAACTTTCGTAATCGCCCCCTCTTGCTCTTTCGATGTGGTGGTGGGCTCGGCTTGGCTCGCCCGCCACCAACCCGACATAAGGTGGGTGGAACAGATCATCCGATTCCCCGATTGGAGGTGCGAACACCACCACTGGCGCCCCAAATGGGGGCAGCACGCTCCCCCCCAAAACGAACGGGCTTGCCTCACACTCGAGGAAGTCGCTTCGATTCCCAAGGAGTATCGGGACTTAAGACTAGCTTTTAGCGAAAAGGAAGCAGATGAGCTACCACCCCATCGCCCCATGGATTGCGCCATTGAATTGATCCCGGGGCAACAGCTCCCCAAGGCGAAACTATACTCCATGGGTTGGGCAGAGAAAGCGGAACTCCGAAAATTTTTGGACAAAAACCTTAAGCGTGGGTTCATACGACCGGCCACAGCCCCCCACGCCGCCCCCGTCCTCTTCCGAAAGAAGAAGGACGGGACGCTTAGACTTTGCACAGATTTTCGTGCGATAAACGGGATTTCGATGTCCAACGCATACCCGATCCCGTTGATAAAAGACTTGTTGAACACTGTAGCGAAAGGAAAGATATTCACCAAACTTGACCTTCGGGACGCGTACTTCCGCGTCCGCATCAAGGAGGGGGATGAGTGGAAAACGGCTTTCAACACCCCTCTAGGACAATTCGAGTACCTAGTTATGCCCTTCGGACTACAGGGGGCCCCAGGGGTATTCATGAACTTTATCAATGAAGTGCTACGTGACTTCCTCTTTAAGGGGGTGGTGGTGTACCTTGATGACATCATTATCTATTCGCAAGATCTCAAATCTCATGTTCCGCTAGTCAGGAAAGTGTTAAGCACCCTTTGTAAACACAAATTGTACGCCAAGTTGGCAAAGTGTGAATTTCACAAAACTGAGCTTGACTATCTGGGTTTCCGAGTGTCGGGGGAGGGACTGTCAATGGACCCCGCAAAGGTCCAAGCGGTGCTGGATTGGGAACCCCCCAGAACCCGCAAACAACTCCAAAGTTTTATCGGGTTCGCAAATTTCTACCGCGAGTTCATCAAAGGGTTCGCCACAGTCATGCTTCCCCTAACCGAACTCCTAAAAACCAAGGGCAAAAGTGAAGAGGCGAAAAAGCCAGGCGCACGCTTAACGTGGACGCCGGACTGCCAAAAGGCTTTTACCGAGTTAAAGCGCCTCTTCACCTCAGAACCCGTGTTAGCACATCCTGACGAGTTGAAACCCTTCGTGGTTCAATGCGACGCCTCCGACGCCGCAATCGGAGCCATATTGATGCAAAGGGGAGAGAACGGGGTGCTTTGTCCGTGTGCCTACATTTCTAGAAAATTTTCAAACGAACAAAGAAATTGGTCTGTCTGGGACAAGGAAGCGTGTGCAGTCATGTTTGCCCTTAAAACCTGGCGCTCCTGGCTTGAAGGAGCCAGGGTACCTTTTGAAATATGGACCGACCACAAAAACCTCGAAGCCCTCACCGGGCGCCGCAAAATGACTGCAAAACAAATTCGGTGGGCGGGCTTCTTTGCAAAATTTGACTTTGTGTTGAAACACATCCCAGGCTCAAAAAATTTTTTGGCAGACGCCCTCTCACGCATGCCCCAGCACGACAGTCTCCGAGAGGAAATTGTAGATTCACTCATTCCCCCATCAGCTATTTCGGGCGGAGTCACCACCCGCTCGGGAAAACAGACCACCCCTCCAGACGGAGACCTTCTACCCCGATTTCTTACTGAATCAAACCTAGAATCTGACCGTCCACCTAGCCTAACTAAGAGCGAAAACGGTCTCTGGTTGCACAATGACAAAATCTATGTGCCCGGCCCCCTCAGAAAAGAAGTCCTCCAACGCTGCCATTCTAGTCGCCTAGCAGGCCACTTCGGCTATGTCAAAACGCTCAACTTACTCACCCGACAGTTTTGGTGGCCAAAAATCAAAAAAGACGTCTCCGAATTCGTTCTCGCCTGCCCCACTTGCCTCATGGCAAAACGAAGGGGGGGTAAACCCCCCGGCCACCTGGTCCCCCTCCCCACGGCCAACCGGCCTTGGTCAGTAGTCTCCATGGATTTCATTGTTGAGCTTCCTCCTTCACAGGGAAAAACGGTCATTCTTGTTGTAGTCGACACTTTTTCTAAGCAAGCCCACTTCATCCCCTGTAAACAACTCCCCACAGCAAAAAAGCTCGCTCAGCTCTTTTTCACTCACATTGTACGCCTACACTCGTTCCCCGACAAGGTCATTAGTGACCGCGGAACGCAGTTCGTTGCCAACTTCTGGCGGGAGTTCTGCAAACTGGCTGGCATTGAACAGGGTCTCAGCTCCGCCTATCACCCCCAGTCGGACGGACAGACTGAGAGGGTTAATGGCCTTCTAGAACAATATCTCCAATGTTTTATTAATTTCCAACAGTCCAACTGGGTGGACCTCCTCCCCTTCGCTGAATATGGCTATAACAACAGCCTCCACAGCTCTACCAAAACTTCTCCCTTCCAAATCATTAACGGCTACGAGGGCAAGCCGTTTCCCACGCTCGCCCTCCCCGCCAGCCCGTCCGAGCCCACTTCTTGCCAACAATGGTGGGAGGGCCTTCGTGAAGGCTGGAAGGGTATTCAGGAAAATCTGGAGGAAGCGAAAAAAGCATACAAAAAGCAGTTCGACAAGAAACATTCCCCCGAGTGGGAATTGAGGGTGGGGGATACGGTCTTCTTATCTACAAAGAACCTCCCCCTCCCACAGACGTGCCGCAAGCTTGCTCTAAAGTTCCTGGGGCCCTTCAAAATCAAAAGGGTCATAAACAAGGTAACCGTAGAACTCGACCTGCCCAAGTCTCTAAGTAAGATCCATCCTGTTTTTCATTGCAGCCTTCTTCGGAAAGACCCTGGTGCTACGTCATTCCATCCCAGGGCCCCGCCGCCCCCTCCGACGACAGTGAGGGGTCAGAGTCACCATGAGGTCCAGGAAATTCTGGATTCCAGAGTAAAAAGGGGCCAGTTGTATTACTTGATCAGATGGAAACACTTCCCTCCGAGCTGTGACGAGTGGGTCAAGTCACAGGATGTATCTGCTCCGCAACTGCTGAAAAAGTTTCACCTACTGTACCCACACAAGCCCAAGTTGGTTCCCCGTGGGGGGGCGCTTAGGGGGGGCAGTATGTCAGAACTTGTAACTACTGCTGAGGCTTAACTGTAATGTAACCAGTACCTGCTTTGTACTTTCAGTATTGCTCGTGCTCAGATTGTAACTGAACCAAACTGACTCCATGTTGTAACCTCTTAACAACCCCGAGTGCCTATGTAGCAATTAACCTTGCCCTACTGGTATCCAAAATATTTAGGGCTGTAGATTGAATTATGGTGTGTCTCTGCACATTCTCACACTAGTGCCCTTTGAAGCCAAGCCGTGTGGCCTTCAGAACGAGGAGGCAACCTCCTTACTGATAGTGGATGGTGGGAAGACAGATGTGCTTGCACTGGTGTGAATTGTGGCTTTGTGATGTGTTTGCTTTAGTGTATAAAAACTGTGCTAGTGGTGGCCCTTGCCATCACTGTTATCTCGTCTCTTCCAGTACTTAGTTCTCTCTAATAAAATCCTAGCTTTGAAAGCAAGTATGGGATCCGTTTGAAGTTCTTAAGTTCTGACACCTCATAGGGTTTTCAAGGCAAGAGACATTGAACATATGAAGATATGAAGATGTCTTAAACTGAATCAGACCCTGGGTCCATCAAGGTCAGTATTGTCTACTCAGACTGGCAGTGGCTCATTTTCCCAGCTCCTTTGGTACTTTAGATACGTTATGGGAGAAGGTACTTTATACAGGTACTTTAGGGAATAAGAAAGGATGGTAAATATGCATCATGTAAGTTTCACATATTAACATGACTAGTGATAATAAGGGGAATATTTCCTTGCATGGGAGGCTTTGGGGATGAATGTTTTTCATTTCCCCAGATGCTAAATTGAACAGGAATATAGAGATTGAGGGAACTGCAGGATATTGCATTGAGAACCTTCTCATAATGTGGCCAGAGAAAGTCAGGGACTGCAACACTTCTTTTCCCTTTAGAAGTTCTTTGGGTTTTCTAACAGTTCCTTTGGTGAGTGGTCTTTACTTAGCTTGGTTATTATTACTGTCCACAGTTTTGACCCCCTCCCCAATTAAATTAAAAGCACATTCTGTCATCTTTCACAATCTCATTTCATATCAAATAGGACGTCCTTGAGGATTTCCCAAGCATGTTTATCACTGATTAATTGATTTCTAAAATTAAGGCAAGGCAGAGCTTATCCATCATTAATTTTAAGGGATGGAAGATTTCTTAACAGAGGTAGGTTCCCTGGGGGAAAGCTGCCCTTCCTGACATCCATTCTGCATAAATAGGGTTTCTACCTGTTCATTTTTCACCTGTACAGTATGGTAATTTAAGATCTATACTAGGATCTGGATACTTAAAAGCTGGAAATGGTTGGGAAAGAGAGTAGATTAAGTAGGAGTACATTGTTTCTCTCTTGTCTAACCTTCCATCCTTTGTTCCTGAAAAGAACACCACAGACAGCACATATTCTACCTGTGTTATGCCAGCTACACTGGTTGCTGGCTGAGTACTGGGTTAGATTCAAGGTTTTGGTTATGACCTTTAAGATCTTGAGTGGTCTGGAACTGATGTATCTATGGGACCGCCTCCTCCACTATGTCCCTGGAAGGTCATTATGCTCCACTGTTTGAAATTTGCTGGTGATCCCTGGTCCAAAAAAGGTCTGGCTGTCCTCAACAAGGCCAGGGCTTTTTCAGTCGTGGCCCCGACTTGGTGTAACGCTCTGCCAGAAGACATCAGGGCCCTGCAGGATCTTTTACAATTTCGCAGGGCCTGTAAGGCAGAGATGTTCTGTGACAGTAGGATTTTTCCACCTGGCCTTTTTCACTCACACGTTTATGTCTGGCATAAAAACCTGTAGCTAAACGTGCAGGAATGTATGACAAACATAAACTGGTGTAACATCTTATTGACCACTAGAGGGAGCCAAAACACATGCAGAAAATCCCATGCAAATGAAATCATTAGGCCAAGTTTATCACCCCCAATGTGGTGCTCATCATGGTGTCTGCTGATGTGTTTCCTGTTGCTAATGTCTTTCTTCACCTATGGAAGAGCCAGCCCCATTTTTTTCTCCTACCTCATTGAAGTAGGAAGTGCTTCAAAAAAGCCGAGAATGCATCACTGACAGGATGCAATCCAGTTTAATCTGTCTCAGTTCCATAATACACAAATCAACCATAATAGATCATGGAACATAAGTAAAATATTCTGTTACATAAACCCTTTTTAGTTGCACTGTAGTTGCAATAGATAACAATTTTGCTACTAGTAATATACTTCTCATTTGTAGCAAAAAGCAAATATGAAACCACTAATTTGGATAATCTGCCAGCAATCCAAGGTGCCAGAAAAATCAAACTGAGGTCCTGAATAAAGAATATAAGATGCAAATGAAACAGTCTCTACATACACCCACAATAATATACAATTTCAGATAGAGGAATTTGCTTATATCTAACCTCAAACTAATTGGCAGTAGGGCATTGTATTTTGCTAGAGTAATATCTGTTAATATCTGGGGAGAGTCAAAAAAGTCAAAAGTAAGCTCGACAATTTATTTGATAAGGATTTAATCCACAAAATCATGGAGAGCATGAATTTCTTACTGACTCTAAGCTTTTATAATCAATATTATTAATTCTCTGCTATATTTAAAAAATGCTTTTGAACCCAATCACTTCAGGAGTTAGATCTGCAGGGAACACCACATTGTGTGTGTGTGTGTGTGTGGGGGGGTGCTATATCCTCCATAAAGAGGATTTTTGGCTTTGAACCTCCCAAGATTTTGTTGACAGGCCCCTGCCTTCTGAAGCCATTGGTAGTTTAGAAGTTGCACCCACTACATGTTGTCAACATTCCAATAATGCCCTCAGACTCAACATACTTAGGAATTAGGGTTGCCAGCTCTTGGTTGGGAAATACTTGGAGAAAAACATAATATGCTAGGTATTAAGAGTCGAGAAATAGCCTATAATTCATTGTATTAGGAGAAGAAAGAAAGAAAGAAAGAAAGAAAGAAAGAAAGAAAGAAAGAAAGAAAGAAAGAAAGAAAGAAAGAAAGAAAGAAAGAAAGAAAGAAAGAAAGAGAACTGGGGCCCAAAGCAAATCATAATCTATAGCCAAATCAGCATCCTTATTGAAGAAAGGGTTATCCATTGTCCTTCCCATTACATAACTGGCCCCATAACTTATCATACCACATTTCAATTATGGGGGTATGTGGAGGTTTTTAGCAATCGTCATGTGAGCTATCGCCAATACTGTCGAGATTAAAGATTTCTGATCTTTACTTGCCAACTTATCAGGCCAGATATCAAATAAAAGAAGTTTAAAATCTACTGAAATGGTTAGATCGGATATAAGTTTTATTTGCTCTACCACTTTATTCCAAAAAATTGGCACTGTTGGACAATCCCACCACATATGATACGGGGAGCCTTTAGTCTTACAATTCCTCCAACTATCTGGACTTGAAACCCTAGAGATTTTACACATCATGACAGTGTTTAAAAAACCAAAGTGAATACATTTTTTTTAAATAATTGGCGTTGGATACCAATGTTTTTAGTGTTGTTCCAGATTATTTCCCAATTGTTTTCATCTAGACTTTGAGGTAGCATTAAATGCCAACATTTAATATAAGAGGGTGGATTTGAGTGAAGAGAGTCAATTAAGTAATGATATATTTTAGAAAGCAAACATTTCTTGCCTTTGCCCTCCTCTTTAAGAAGGACCTCAAATGGCGTCAATTCATATCTAATAGCTTCTTCCCTCTGAAGAGAGTGGACCATATTCTGAACTTGAAGGTATTGATACCAATCAATATTAGCTCCTAATTTCTCTTCTGCTTGTTCCTTAGTAATAATAATATTTCCTTGAATTCACTCCCCCAATTCTACCCAACCCCTTAATCCTCTATGGACTGGTGCAGTCCAAGATATCACGTGGTAAAGAAGATGTGCAGTGGTGGAAAGAACAGTCTAGGTCCAGTCCTCTGTCCTCCAAATACTGATATGCCAAGTAGTAAGCATTTGGCTCCCTGATCTGAATGGCCCAGGCTAGTCCAGCCTCATGAGACTTTTAAAGCTAAGCAGAGTTGGCCATGGCCCGCATTTTGATGGGAGACCCTCAAGGAAGTGCCAGAGGCAGGCAATGGTAAACCATCTCTGAACATCTCTTGCCTTGAAACTCTACCGAGTCACCATAAATTGGCTGTGACTAAAGAAGAAGAAGAAGATATTGGATTTATATCCCGCCCTCCACTCCGAAGAGTCTCAGAGCGGCTCACAATCTCCTTTCCCTTCCTCCCCCACAACAGACACCCTGTGAGGTAGATGAAGATATTGGATTTATATCCCGCCCTCCACTCTGAACAGTCTCAGAGCGGCTCATAATCTCCTTTCCCTTCCTCCCCCACAACAGACACCCTGTGAGGTAGATGAAGATATTGGATTTATATCCCGCCCTCCACTCCGAAGAGTCTCAGCGGCTCACAATCTCTTTTACCTTCCTTCCCCCACAACAGACACCATGTGAGATGGGTGGGGCTGAAGAGGGCTCTCACAGCAGCTGCCCTTTCAAGGACAACCTCTGCCAGAGCTATGGCTGACCCAAGGCCATGTTAGCAGGTGCAAGTGGAGGAGTGGGGAATCAAACCCGGTTCTCCCAGATAAGAGTCTGCACACTTAACCACTACACCAAACTGGCTCTCCAGAGGAGGAGGAGGTGGTGGTGGTGTTTGGCATGTTGTGGCACAGAGTGGTGAAGCTGCAGTACTGCAGTCCTAAGCTCTGCTCACAAATTGAGTTTGATCCCAGTGGAAGCTGGGTTCAGGTAGCCGGCTCAAGGTTGACTCAGCCTTCCACCCTTCCGAGATCAGTAAAATTACCCAGCTTGCTGGGGGGAAAGTGTAGATGACTGGAGAAGGCAATGGCAAACCATCCCATGAAAAGTCTGCCATGAAGGGGAGGGACAGTGGCTCAGTGGTAGAGCATCTGCTTGGGAAGCAGAAGGTCCCAGGTTCAATCCCCGGCATCTCCAAAAAAAGGGTCCAGGCAAATAGGTGTGAAAAACCTCAGCTGGGGACCCTGGAGAGCCGCTGCCAGCCTGAGAAGACAATACTGACTTTGATGGACCAAGGGTCTGATTCAATAGAGGGCAGCTTCATATGTTCATGAAAATGTCGTGATGCAACATCACTCGAGTCAGAAATAACTGTTGGTTGCACAGGGGACTACCTTTACCTTTTTTAATATATCCACATTTCCAAACATTCACATTTTATTCAGGTCAGGGTTTTCAAGTGTTATTTTTTTTCCTCCTAAAATCCAACCAACAGACTCCAGTTTATGATCCTGTAGCCTCTGGATTTAGAAGGTGACGTCAGACATTTGAAGTCTCACCATGCACTTTGTTTCACGGGCTGCTGTCAAAACTCGTCTGAACCCCTTTCTTTGTAGGCAGCCAAACAGTCACCATCTTCTCCATGTGCCGTGATCAGCCTCAGGAGAACACACTGGGGTTTTTCCTTTGAAGTTTGGACTGTTGAGTAGAACTGATAGATACATTTCAAAGCAAAGCTTTACTGTCTTTCCATAGCCAATTTCCTCTTTTACAGATTGCTTGTGGCTGCTTTAGTCTCATTAGGAATACCTTTCAAAAAGCTTCTTTTACACCACCACCTCTGAAAAAGAAAAACCTGGTCCTTTTGAAAATCGTAATCTTACAAAACCTCTGAGTGATATTGACCATTCCTAAATTTCCACTCTTGGTCGAAATTAAATTCTTGGGGCTAACCATGGGTTTGAACATTCAGCTTGAATGCTGGAAAAAATGTTTTTCATGTATATCTTAAAGAATTCAAACAGAAATATAATCCAGTGCTTGCTGTACATTTCATCAGAAGAAGGAGCATGTATTCCCTTGCTCGATCAAGCTAAGGGTCTATCTAGTCCAGCATCCTACTTTCATCGGCCAGATAATTTCAGAGGGTAACCATATTTATCTGCAGTAAAACAATTAGAATTGAGTCCAGGAGCAGTTTAGAGACCAGCTGTTTAGAGCTCAGGGTATGAGCTTGACAGTTACAGCTCCATAAGTAGAAGTGGAGGTCTCTTTGTGTAATTTTGTATCACTGAAATGTGTATCATTTAACATGTAGCACCTTGCTTCAGTTCTGTTTTTTTAGACCTGGTTGGATCTTCCACCCAAATCCTATTGCATTGTTTACTCAATGTCCAATCCTGTTGAGTTACCATGTAATCTGCCTTGAGTCCCCATGAGAAAGGCAGACTACAAATAACAGAAATAAACAAGGAATGCAAGATAATGTTGGGTTTTGACCCAACAAATCCATGTGCATATGAATATGGCTAGGTTTATTAGAAGTCAGATACAGAGCAGGGCCTTCTGCTTAGAAAGCCTTTGCCAAGGATGGCTCATTGAATGCATTAGATACTATTATAGACAACAAAAAAGTGTGCACAAAAGCCTCTCCACTCCCAGTGTCCATTATAGTTCGCATGAGTTGGTACCAGACACCATAACACATCTTCTAGGCATCTCTAAGGTCAGAGCTACCTCCTCCAGCCAAACTGGCACGTTACTATAGTTACCAGATAAGCAAGTTCCCAGTGATAGCCAGCACATATAGGAAAGTCTCTGTCCTCCTTTCTCCCTCCTCCATCCCCTTGAATAACCCATGGTTACATACAAGCAGTTCAGAAGTATAGTTCAACACACATTGGAAATAGATCATGGCAGGGAACCTGATAATCTCCTCCCCTGGGTTATATGCTGCCTGGATGCTGCCCTGGACCACTGCCTTCTCTCTCATGATACCATTTTTGGTCTCTTGTCTCCCCTCTTCTTCTCCATCATAGATTCGTGACTTCTACACAATCTAGTATAGAAGTATATAGAAGTGTGACTTAATGCAATGTAGTATAGAAGTCTATGGAAGTATGACTTAATGCATTCACATCAATAGAAGTATGGGGTCACAAATGCTTAGAGATGAGAGGCAAACCATTTGTTTGTTTGCTTGTTTGCTTTTAGAATATGTCTATGCCTTCTCTTCACAAGAAGAGGTCAGCTGGATCAGACCAATAGTCCATTCTAGTCCAGCATCCTGTCTCACACAGTGGCCAACCAGTTCCTCTGGACAGCCAAAAATAGGACACAGTGGCTGAAGCCTTCCCCTGGTATTGCCTCCTGGCACTGGGATTCAGAGGATTAGTGCTTCAGTCACCTTTTATTTACTATTTATTTTCACCTAGTAGGTGATGGTACTGACATGACTGCCCAGTATGTGCCGCATAGATCAGACTTGGTGCCAGCATCCATGTACTGGTGAGAATTATATGCAATCAAACATGAAGTTGCTATATATGGAATCAGACCTTTGGTCCACCAAGATCAATATTGCCTACTCAGACTGGTAGTGGCTCTCCAAGTCTTAGACAAACGTCTTTCACAGCACCTCCTACTTGGTCCTTCTAATTTGAGATGTTGAGGGTTGAACCTGGAACGTTCTGCATGCAAAGCAGAGGCTCTTCCACTGAGCTCTGGTGGGAATGTGTCTAACTACACATTATGTTGAGGATTATGACCCAAGCCTTAAAAAAAAAAAAGTAATCATAGGAAGTTCTGATATCCTTCAATATTTCTAATGTAAGGAAGGCATTTAAATGGTGTGTGGTTCCTTTAAATGTGATGACCAGAACTCCCTTTGGAGTTCATTTGTGTTTGTCACAACTTTGCTTATGGCTCCACCCCCAATGTCTCCTGGCTCCACCCCCAAAGTCCCCAGATATTTCTTGAATTGGTCTTGGCAACCCTAGGCCTATCTCTGCATAGTGACTTTAGGCTTCCTTGGTAGTCTCCCGTCCAAACACCAACCAGGCCAACCAGCCTTAGCTTCTAAGATCCGGTGACATCAGACTAGCCTGGGCTAGACACACACGAGCACAAAAAACATATTGGTAGTCAACTCAAATAAAGATTTCACTTCAGAGGATTTCCAAGAGTTATTTGGGATGAGTCCGTTGCAAAGGTTTCATGAGGACAACGTCTGCTGGGTGTCTCTTTCTGTTTTTTTGTTGTTGTTTAAAATTGAATTGATTATAAGCACCGAGGCTCCTTGACTCTGTCACATCTTTCGTGACATCAATCAGTGGATAGAAATGGAGCCATTGTTATTTTCAGTGAGGCATGACAGTAGCTGACTGACAACAAGTAGAACCGCTGACATGTTTGAAGCGTTTAGAATTCTCATTAAATCCCAGGGGACATTCTATTCCTGATGTTATCTTTTCAACGAAATATATGGAAAGATTGAGTCCTCGTAAATCATCCCTGTGACCCCCAGGATGGATCAGGGAATTCCCACCAGCATGCTTCCCGTATCAGTCAGCAAAATAATACAAGAACTCGTGCTTTTATGAAAACAATGTCATGCTGTAGTTTGGAACAAACACACTTTGAAGGATGAAGGGTTTTTTTTTTCATATTTTGAAGGAAGTGGAACAAAACTGAGCAACTTCTTCCCTACTACTTCAGAAGTCATCTGTCCGTTCCGAGGCAGCTCATGGTCAAAAGCGTGGAGTGATTATCCTTGTTCATGGACCCTAAATGGTGAACGATCAAGTGTGCCATCTTCCCTGAAGCACGTTCTGGAGATCAATCTGGATAGAGTGTTCTAGTGAAACGACTATGCCATTATATTTCTTTCTCACTTGGCTGGATAAAGTACTGGACCAGAACAGAAGGGCCTTGGCGTACGATCCGAGAATACAAGAAGCAGAGCTTCTATGAGTATTTCCTTTTAGGAAAAGCAATAAAACTGACCATAGGACAATGAATGCAAGAGTCACCAGGGCTTTTTTGTAGCAGGAACTCCTTTGCATATTAGGCTACACCTCCCTGATGTAACCACTCCTCCAAGAGTTTACAGGGCTCTTCTTACTGGGCCTACTGTAAACTCTTAGAGGATTGGCTACATCAAGGTGTGTGGCCTAATATGCAAAGAAGTTCCTGCTATAAAAAAAAGCCCTCTGAGTCACCATTATGAAGCGTCAGAGTTATGGGTGCTCTTGTAAAAGAGAACAAACATTTCTCAACATATGATTTAAAATAATAATAATAATAATAATAATAATAATAATAATAATAATAATAATAATAATAATAATAATAATAATAATAATAATTATAATTTTCTTAATTGATAGAATCTTCTGGAAGTTTTGTCTGGGTCGAATACATCTGGCACCTTGGTGTTTTTACAAGAAAGCAAGATTGCTTTCTCTGCCCACGAAGAAGAAATGATAACTGTAGGTGGCATTATTGGCAATAATATCCTGCATGATGCTTCTGCAAGTTGTTTGATTGAAAGTACAGAAGAGATGCTTAATTGTTGCAAAAAGGATGTCAAAAGCAGAACAGCAGACTCCTGTGAAGTGAGAACTTTCTTTTTTATCCTTCTGTTTCTTCAAGGAACACAGTGGTTATTTCTCTCCCCTTTCTAGCCTCATAACAACCCTGGGAAATAGGTGATGGCAAAGGGAGAAGCAGTGCCTAGGCCAGAATCACAACAGTTGGGTGCTTCACAACAGAATGGGGATTTGACCTTTGTCTCCCAGATCCCAGTCCAGTACTCTGACTGCTACATTATTCTGGCTCTCCCAATACTCATAATATGTCTGGCTGTCAAGCTTGATATTTCTAAGTGCTGGTTTATCCATACCTTTCTTCTCTTCACCCTCCCCCTCCCCCTCTCTCCTGCGAATGCATAATAAATTTCTCTGCTTCCAGGATGTGTTGGGTAACCTTGTATTTGCAATGTAAAATGCCTCTCCCCCAAATTCTCACAGCCATGTCTTATCAGCTAGCAGAGAATGTGCGAGAAACAATGTTCGCATTCCTTCGTCATAAAAGAGATAATAGCGAGTAGCCTTTGAACCTTCAACTCACTTTACATCTTTATGTTATTCTTTTGAAGTTATCTGTAACCCTTTCCTTTGAAGTAACCTATAAGATACTATGCAATGCTGTGGCAAGTATTACTTCCAAGGTATCTGTCCTTGGAGCAAGTCATGGGGTTTCAATAAAACAAGTCTTTGATTTAAAACAAAAGCTTGATTATTTCAAAATATCGATGCTTGACATTGGCTTCATCATGCCTGCCAATTACAGAGGCAGATCTTTCATAATTACATTTGTACTCATTTCTTCATCTATATTGCCAGGTCACAATATAGGTATAATGTGGGGTTCCCAGTTCAAGGTCACATAATACCTATGGATTTGGGGGGAGTAGAGTAGAGATGGTGAGGTTTGGGGAGGGGAGGAACCTCAGAATGGTATAACGCCATAGACCCCATGCTCCAAAGCAGCCATTTTCACCAAAGGAACTGATCTGGGTCATCCGGAAATGAATGGTAATAGCACAAGATCTTCTGGTGCCACCTGAAAGTTGGCAACCCTAGAATAGTGACCATGAGACATTGTTAGCGCTGAGCTCTTGATCTCCTTTTCCATCTACCTTTTCTCACTCTGAAAAGAAATAGATGTGTCTGGTGGCAACCATCGCACAGACGGTCAAATAATACAGTTCTTGGTTATAACTTCTGAATATAAAATGCCTAAACACAGACATTGTCTTTGAAATATTCAGGCAAATATGCACAAAACATACATCACAGGTACATTTATTATGGAGACAACTTGTCCGGTTGACATCGTCTCTCTATTTATGTAAACAAAAGTAATATTTTAAAGAAATACTGTTGATTTCAGTTGTGAATTAAGAGCCTCGTCCCTTTTAAAGCCTTTATCTTGGTTCATGTATCTTGGAAGCGCAACATGCAGGGAATTCATTACGCGCAAAGCAATGTCTATCTGCGCATTCACCGAAAATGGCATTGCAAAGAAAAGATCAGCACAACTTTTCCGGCTTATTGGATAATTAGCAGCAGGCATTTGCATTCCACACGGAATTTGTTAGCTCTTTTGTTAAAAGGTTAACACGCTTTAAACGATGTGTCCCAAACACAGTTAGCAAGGCATTTAATTTAAAACAAACACAATAAGCTCTGTGAAATATACATTAGCCTGTTTTAAAGAATAATATTCATTAAGTCTTAAGTGCGAAACAATGTAAGAAGGTGAGAATAAAGGTCTCTCTTTCATGCGTCTGCAGCCTAAGAATGGACAAATGTGGGAGTGAAATCAGGATGAGATGGCCAGGTTTTATGGGGTCTTCTGCTTTGCATTAGTTTATTTACATGAGGCCCCACAACTGCCTTTTTAAGTAGCTCCATGCTGAGAAGTACCTGGAGATTTTGGGGATGAAGTTCTAGTTCAGACGTGTTAAAACCAAGGGTGGGATTCTAGCAGGAGCTCCTTTGCATACGAGGCCACACCCCCTAACATAGCCAATCCTCCAAGAGCTTACAAGGCTCTTGAAGGATTGGCTACATCAAGGAGGTGTGGCCTAATATGCAAAGGAGCTCTGGCTAGAATTCTACCCCTGGTCAAAATTGTTTCTTTCTTAGAAAACCTTTTGGATTACGGCTGACAAGACAACCTCCAGGTGAAGCTTGGGATTTTCCTGGAATTACAAGTAGGGTTGCCACCAGTTATATTTAAAAAAACAACAACAACTAAAAATTTTTAAAGCCCACTCCCACCTAAAAAAATCTATGCAGCCCCTCCAGCGATTCAAAACATTCAGGAGGGCTGGTGGAAGCAGCCGCAGCCCCCCTGCATGGTTTAAAGACCAGGCTGACCAGCTGGGTCTTTAAATGGCACGGGTGAGGCTGGCCAGCTCCTTCTGCAGCCTCTCCTACACAATTTGGATCACTCAGTGGCAGCATAAGAACATCAACAGAGCCCCACTGGATCAGACCAATGGTCCATCTAGTCCAGAATCCTGTCTTCACACAGTGGACAACCAGTTCCTCAGGACGGCTAGCGACAGGGCATAAAGGCCGAGGCCTTCTTAAAAGCATATGAAGAGCCCTACTGGATCAGACCAATAGTACATCTCGTCCATCATCCTTCCCCTGATGTCCCCTCCTGGTTCTGGGATTCAGAAGCTTAGTTCCAATGAACATGGAGGTTCCCCTCAGTCAGTAGCCATTGATAGAATTATCCTCCACGAATCTATCCATTCCCCTTTTAAAAGCTGTTTATTCCGGTGGCCATCACTACATCCTGTGGCAGCAAATTCCACATTTTAATCACTCTCTGTGCAAAGTAGTATTTCCTTTTGTCCGTTCTGAAGCTACTGCCCATCAGCTTCTCTGGATGCCCTCAAGTTCTAGCATTTTGGGAGATAAAATGTACTGGGTCCGAAGCATGAGGGGATAGTGAGTTCAGCTCTTTATTCAGTGATTCAGCATAGTGAGATAGAAACAGAACTGCATGGCAGGACCAACGGCCCTGCTTATATGCATGCAAATAACCCCACCCCAAACCCAATATACACAACTATAGGTTAATAGCTGGCCCAACGATCCCTGATGGGCCTCCTTCCTGAATCCAGGTGGCTCTTGTTTTAGGGTTTCAAGCGCAGCCAAGTCTCTGTTGGCCCTAAGGCCAAACTCCAGTCCCAATACGTAACAGGAAAGGAAGAAAAAAAATGGTCTCCGTCAACTCTTTCTGCCTCGTGCAATATTTTCTAGATCTCTGTCATGCCCCACTTAGTCATCTCTTTTCTAAACCGAGAAGTCCTAGACTCTTCAGCCTTTCCTCATCAGGAAGGTGCTCCAACTCCTAATCACCTTGGTTGCCCTTCTCTGTATTGTTTACAGCTCTGCAGTGTCGTTTTGGAGATACAGTGACCAGAACTGTACACAGGATTCCAAAGGAGGCCGCACCCAGGGCTTTATTTGTAGAAAAAGCCCAGCAGGAACTCATTCGCATATTAGGCCACACTCTTATGACACCATTGTTTAGCCCAGGAACACAGTTCTGGCTGGCTTGGCATGAGGGGATGTGGCCTAATACACAAATGAGTTTGTGCTGGACTCTCTTCAAAAACCCAGCAGGAACTCATTTGCATATTAGGCCACACCCCCTGATGCCAAGTCAGCCAGAACTGTGTTCTTGTGTGTTCCTGCTTTTTTCTTTTTCTTTTTTAAACTGGCTGCACCATAGATCTATACAGGGTTATTACAATATTGGCCATTTTATTCTGAATCCTTTCCCTAATAATCCCTGAAGCAGAGTCTGTCCTCAGTCTTCTTGTCAGTTGCTGGGCTTGGCCTGTGAACTCTAAGCTTAATATTGTTTACTTCGGCTGGCAGCAGTTTTCCACAATCTCAGATGGAGGCCTTTCCAAGCCCTGCTACCTGAGATGTTCTTAGCTGGAGATGCCAGAGATAGAATCTGTGCACATGTATTCTGTCACTTGGAGCTGAACCTTCAGTTGCTTAAGAATTTTAGAACATAATAGAAGCCATGTTGGATCAGGCCAATAGCCCATCAAGTCTGTGTCACACAGTGGCCAAAACCCAGGTGCCGTCAGGACGTCCACCAGCAGGGCCAGAACTCCAGAAGCCCTCCCACTGTGGACCCCTGGTACAAGTCAAAAACTCAAATCGAGTCAGTTTCACACTAGAAGTAGAAAACCCAGGGAGGTCAAATTCACTCAAATATGCAAAAAAGTTTCTTCTTTTCATAATGACGATTATGAATTCCATACCATGGCAAATGCTTTCCAACAACAAACATCAGCTCATTACATCCTCTCTATTTTTTTTTGTTATGCGCTATTAGTTTATATGCTGTTTGAAATGCAAGGCCAAATTAAACGCCACTGAAATTTTCGACGTGAAAGGGAGCCTTTTATGAATAATGGTATGAAGGGCATTATCACACAATCTGGCTTTTTAGATTCACATCTCCCATTTTAAAACTTAAAAAGCTGCACCTGCAATAAAAAAGTTTTTACGGCACACGAGAGCTCAAATTGTTCCTCTATTACAGCCGCAAACCGATACGACGGTCTTGGCGCATTCCGTTTGATGGGTCTCATATGTGGTACAAATAAGAAGCATCCTCAGTTAACAGCAGAAGTATTCAATTACTGGGCCCACTGACTTGTTGAAAAGATTTCCGAAGCCCTGGGGATGCTGTACGAAACAGATCATTTTTAGGTCTGGCATCAT
Organism: Heteronotia binoei; assembly: GCF_032191835.1. Classification (NCBI taxonomy): domain Eukaryota; kingdom Metazoa; phylum Chordata; class Lepidosauria; order Squamata; family Gekkonidae; genus Heteronotia; species Heteronotia binoei. The sequence goes on from NC_083229.1 coordinate 127,691,332, forward strand.
AACTGAAGAGGCTTTTATTGGAAAATAAAGCAATGTCAAATCAGTAACAATGCTGAATATGTATCCCATTATACAAAGTACTGACTTGTGAATACCAAAGTAAGGGAAAACAAGATGTGAACATTGTGTGATAATGCAGTGCTCAGAAGAGATGTGAGTCTAGTCTTTCGGGGCTAGACCACCTGCTCAAGGCTTGTTTAGAGCAGGGATGTTGAACTCATTTCTTATGAGGGCCGGATCTGACATAAATGAGACCTTGTCAGGCAGTCTGACATAAAGGAGACCATGACCATTTTCCCACTGACCTTACTCCGGAGCAACGCCCCTCTTCACCGCGCAGCGTCTGCGCGGATTTCGCACCAACTGCGGCGCAGAACCCAGAAAAGCCGCAAAGTCCCGCAGCTTTTGCGTCGCAAATGTAAACCGCCCAAAACCAGTTTACATTTGCGCTGCAAAAGCCGCGGGACTTTGCGGCTCTTCCGGGTTCTGCGAAGCAGTTGGTGCGAAATCTGCGCAGACGCTGCGCGGTAAAGAGGGACTTCGCTCCAGGGTAAGCCCTGTGCGAAAACGCCCCATGTCTGTCATAAAATGTCATGCCATGTAGCAAAGATGTAAACTTTATAGAGCACACAGACAAACACAAGTAAAGATTTTTTAAAAAAAAAAAACCCAAACCTTAAAATATGCTTAAAAGGTTAGCACTCTTGCAATATCTTGTTTATTTAACAGTCTCTGATAGCTGACACCTCTCGCTCTGAATTATTGCATCAAAATCTGGAGACAATGTCTGTGCTGTAGTAGTCTTAAGTATGTTGTTCAGGTGTGTGTCTGTAAGTTGCAAACTTATGTTTGATTTATTGACATTCATTATAGAAATCTCGTGGTCAATGCTTTGAGCCTAAAACTCGGGGGGGGGGCATGAAATGGCTGGGTATTGCGAGTTTTTGTACGTAAGTTGCTTCAGCTGGGTATTGCGAGTTTTTGTACATAAGTTGCTTCAGGTGTTGGTCAGCCAATGGAGAAAATAGAGGCTTTGCTCTGTAGCTCCTGTGCTATTGAGCAAGTCTGGCAAAGCAAACTGTGATGCAGAAGGAAGCAAGAGAGAGAGAAGGAAGCAAATGACAATGAGTTGCTCATGAGTCTGATAGGTGCTCTCCGGGGGCCTGATCCGACCCTCAGACTGCACATTTGACACCCCTGGCTTAGAGGATTGTCTTTAGTAGGGATGGGCATGACCCAGAAAAAAATGTGGTGAATGTCAGTTCATGTTTCGTGGGCAACCTACAAACTGAACCATGAACCAAACTGAACCAGGAAGTTTGCAAACTGACCTGATTTGTGACCCCACAAACCCCATTGTAATTGTCCCCAGACCCTTTAAATGGAAATTGCAGGAAGCCCAAAAAAACAGCTGAGTGGCTCCCCACACCTCAGCTATTTCAGACTTTCTTGTGCAGTCACGTCTAACATCAAAGGGACATCACAAGACAGTCCGAAACAACTCAAAAGCTGGGTCTCTTTAACACCCTGCTTTCTTCTCTATCCATGAACTGCCACAAAATGTTTAACAGTCTGTGGATGTTTGCGATGGTAGTCCCATCACAAATTTCAGTTTGAGAACCCTGAACAGGGCAAAAATTTTGATGAATTTTTCTTCATGGTTCGGTTTGTGCCATCTCTAATCTTTAGTATATGAGTTCATACGAGACAGAGGCTGTCCTTGAGTTATAGAGATCCCTGGATCTCATACACAAATATCTATACTTGGGGTATAGTTGCCAACTTCCAGTTGGTAGCTGGAGATCTCCTGGACATATGGACATATGAAGCTGCCTTATACTGAATCAGACCCTCGGTCCATCAAAGTCAGTATTGTCTACTCAGACTGGCAGCGGCTCTCCGGGGTCTCAAGTGAGGTTTTTCATGCCTATTTGCCTGGACCCTTTTTTGGAGATGCCAGGGATTGAACCTGGGACCTTCTGCTTACCAAGCACATGCTCTACCACTGAGCCACTGTCCCTCCCTCTGGGATTACACCTGATCTCTAGGTGACAGAGATCAGTTCACCTGGAGAAAATGATTGCTTTGAAAGGTGGATTCTATTTCATTGTACCCCATTAAAGTCCTTCCCCTCTCCAGGCCTTGTCCTCCATAGTCTCCACCCTCAACTCAGAGCTGGCAACCTTAACTGGGGGTCTGTTCTACAGTGCAACATTCCCGAGGTCTGTTGGTGAAATACAAGGACATTCAAGGTGACTGGTAAGCTTTGTATTCTGGTGAACCTTCTGAGGAGAACAGAAGATTCTTAATAAAACAAGTACAATTATTTAGGGAGGTGCCCTACATCCTTGATAGCAGCCAAAGTATCTGAAACACATTATCCTTCAAGAGGTATTCAAAATTGCCTGACAATAGTCATCTTAAGTGTTATCTAGATGATGATGAAGAAGACCGCAGATTTATACCCTGCCCTTCTCTCTGAATCAGAGTCTTAGAGCAGTTTACAATCTCCTTTATCTCCTTCCCCCACAACAGACACCCTGTGAGGTAGGTGGGGCTGAGAGAGCTCTCACAGCAGCTGCCCTTTCAAGGACAACTCCTATGAGAGCTATAGCTAACCCAAGGCCATTCCAGCAGCTGCAAGTGGAGGAGTGGGGAATCAGATCCAATTCTCCCAGATAAGAGTTCGTGCACTTAACCACTACACCAAACTGGCTCCAGAGTGTGGGGATGTGTCATTTGGGGTAATCCAAAAATTGCTTTGGGGTGCAGCCAGGCCCTTTCTGTGTGATTGTCTTGGAAGCACTCTGCTTTAGAGCATCTATAGAGAACTTACTGGAGTGAAGATAGCACTGCATGCATAGGCACTGGAGGTGTGTATGCACTGCATTTCTCTTTGCGCAAGAACCAGGTTGTGTCTATGTGTTATCTTCCTCCTGAATAGGAGGCTTCTCCTTGTGTGAACTGGGAACTCCTCTGACTCCTCCTTCTCTTCTGGTGCTCTGTGTTCTCTTTACCGGGCCCTTCAAGTGCCTCTCTTCTCATGGTCTTTCAACAGTCAGGACATTTCTGCAGGTGTCTCTTGTGAGAGTTGAGGATGCACAATTTCACACTGAGTAGCTGAATTGTCTGGCCACTTGTGCCAGGTTAAAGTATTCTTTAGATTAAGCCTTGTATCTCCTTTCTACTACATCATGGATGTGAATGATAAAAGTGTCCCCCCCCCCAATATACTTGATTGAAATATATTTACTGCATGCGTTTCCACACTTTCCTGACTGCTCAACTCACTATTGGTGAGGCAGCATTATGTCTGCTGTAGGAATTACTAGTCCAGGATTCCTAGGCCAGAGAGACAGCACTTCTCGGTTTTCCCTGGAAATGACGTGAGAGCATCATGGTGATGGCGCCTCCATTTCCCTTACTCTGACTAGTTGCCACCTGGAGATTGGCCATTCCTAACAGCTAGGGGGGCCATCTTCCAGGTGATGGCTGGAGATCTGCTGGGATTACAATTCATCTTCAGGCAACAGAGATCAGTTCACCTGGAGCAAATGGCTGCTCCAGAAGGTGGGATCCAGGCAGGATCCTGGCTACCGATAGGATACCGGATTCGCTTCAAGGTGCTGGTCATTACCTTTAAAGCCCTATACGGCCAGGGTCCTGCACGCCTTAGGGACCGGCCTTTCCCTGCACATGCCCCAGCGAGCACTTCGGTCCAGGTCTCGAAACCCGTTGACAGTATCAGAGAAGCGGAGCTCAAAACAATAAGAACCAGGGCCTTTTCCGTTGCTGCCCCAGCTGGTGGAATGAGTTGCCAGAGGAGCTTTTACAGTTCCGCAGGGCCTGCAAAACGGCACTCTTCCACCAGGCATTTACATGAATGGTAACATCTGCAGCAATGGGACTGGCCCATAAGAACACCGCCAATGGCCTACTGCTCTACGCTATAATCAGACCTCAGAAATTATGATAGTAGCACATGCAAATGTTTTAAATTGTTTTTATGTTCTATGTTTTTATTGTCGTTTATTGTATCGGTCACACTCATGTGTTAGTGTCAACCCTTGCGAGCCGCCCTTAGCCTGGCTTTGGTGGGGAGGGCGGGATAGAAATTAAATCAATAAATCAATAAATATTAAACCATGCCAAGGTCTCTTCCTTCTCCAAACTCTGCCCAGCCCAGTCTCGAGCTGCCCAAATCTCCAAGTATTTCCAAATTTAGAGCTGATAATACAAAAAAGCACCCAAAAGTTCAAGCTCATTTAATGCACAAGAATGTGTCCCTTCGTAACAGAAGAATTTGTCTTTCCCACAAAAGTTCTGGTATATGAGGATTATAGCATAGTCTGCATGGGGCAGGACTTAAACATGATTAGGGGAGTGGCTGTGGAGGTGGATCTGAGCCCCGTGGCGCAGAGTGTTAAAGCTGCAGTACTGCAGTCCTAAGCTCTGCTCACGACCTGAGTTTGATCCCTGGCAGTAGATGGGTTTTCAGGTAGCTGGCTTGAGGTTGACTCAGTCTTCCATCCTTCCAAGGTTGGTAAAATGAGTACCCAGCTTGCTGGGGGGAAAGTGTAAATGACTGGGGAAGGCAATGGCAAACCACCCTGTAAAAAGTCTGCCGTGAAAACGTGAAAGCAACATCACCCCAGAGTCGGACATGACTGGTGCTTGCGCAAGGGACCTTTCCTTTCCTGTGGAGGAGGATCTGAGACTGGTTACCTCAGCAGCCTTGATACAAAGTGCAGAGGAGACAAGGACCTAAAAATGATAGGAGATGGCTGCCTGTTGTGGTTCAGCAGTTCCCTCATGCACCTCTCTGGTAATAAGAAAACATGGGATATGACATCACTGTGCACAGCATTTCTCCACCTTCAATCAGTTGGGAAGTGGAGATAGTGCATGTTCCAGAGATAGATTTGCCTGCTTTGGGTCGGGAAATACCTGGAGATTTTGGAGATGGAGCTCGGGGAGGGCAGGGTTTGGGGAAGGAAGAGACTGCAGCAAGGTATAATATCCTAGAGTCCAGCCTCCAAAGCAGCCATTTTCTCCAGGGGATCTGATCTTGGTTGTCAGGAGATCAATTGTAATAGTGGAAGATCATCAGGTGCCACCCTATCAAATAAATGCTTAATGAAGCTCACAGGAAAAGTTTGGGCGTTTTCGCACTTACCTTATGCCGGAGCGACGTCCCACTTCACCACGCAGCGTCTGCGCAGATTTCGCACTAATTGCTCTGCAGAACCTGGAAGAGCTGCAAAGTCCCGCGGCTTTTGCGTCGCAAATGTAAACCGCCCAAAACCAGTTTACATTTGTGACGCAAAAGCCGCAGGACTTTGCGGCTCTTCCGGGTTCTGCGGAGCAATTAGTGCAAAATCCATGCAGACGCTCCGGCGTAAGGTAAGTGCAAAAACGCCCTTACTCTTTACAAGATTATGCATGGGATGGAGAAAGTAGAGAAAGAAGTTCTTTTCTCTCTTTCTCACAATACAAGAACTTGCGGGCATTCCATGAAATTGCTGAGCAGTCAGGTTAAAACGAATAAAAGGAAGTTCTTCTTCACCCAAAGGGTGATTAACATGTGGCATTCACTGCCACAGGAGGTGGTGGCAGCTACAAGCATAGACAGCTTCAAGAGGGGGTTAGATAAAAATATGGAGAAGCGGTCCATCAGTGGCTATTAGCCATTATATATATATATATTGGCCACTGTGTGACACAGAGTGTTGGACTGGATGGGCCATTGGCCTGATTCATCATGGCTTCTCTTATGTTCTTAATCTCTAAACTATATGCATATCTACTGCAGATGAAGACACAAGATAAAGTTGTAAAAGATTGTATGGTTCAATGGGCGAAAGATTTTGGTCACAATATTACGTTAGAAGAATGGGAGAGATTGTGAACGTTCAATGTCAAATTAACTAGGTCAGTAACTTTTAAAGAAAACGTATAAGGTGTTTTATAGATGGTACTTGACTCCACAGAAATTGTGTAAGATCTATACTAATATGTCTAACAAATGTTGGAAATGTACTAAACAGGTTGGTTCCTTTTATCGTATGTGGCGGACATGTGAGATGGTGAAGGACTATTGGAAGATGGTTCATGAACTATTACAAAAGATTATGAAGACACAGTTTCAATTCAGACCAGAATTGTTTTTATTGAATATATTTCCTGGGGACTATTCCAAAGAAATGAGGATTCTCTTGGCGCAGAAATGGAAATCTCAGGAAATCCCCATGAGAATGGACTTGGTGGGAAAAAATTCTGGAAGTAGTAGAGCTGGACTTCTTGTCCAGCTGTTGGCTGGGAAATCTAAGGAAGAAGCAAGAAAATATTGGGTGAAATTTTATGCCTGGCTAGACACTCAAGACTCTTAAGATCCTCTGGTGTGAACTTATATCTCCTTTTCTCCTGTATTTTGTATTATAAGATTGCCTTTATTGGGATTGTCAAAACTAATAGATATCTTAACAAAAAGATTCCTAACATAAAATAAAACGTTGATGATGCATAGTTGCGAGATAATAATATGTGACAATTTATGTATTTTAAGAAAGTATTGCAGATGTAGACTTGTACTCTTTGAAAGTATTTTTTTATGCAGAATAAAATTAATATGTACTTTTGTTTTCTATCCTCCCTATTCCCTACCCCTAATTTTCTGAAACTAATTAAACTTTTAAAAACTGAGAAACGCTTCGTGAAGACCAACGTTGGCAGGAGCCATTTTTAATGTCAAGTTAGGCTTAAGTGCAGCTGACTGGGGACGGCAATGGCAAAACATCCCGTAAAAAGTCTGCCACGAAAATGTTTACCATTTTCGCACACAGCTTACCTCGCAGTCACAATCCTGTTCCTTCTGCAGTATCCAGTCGGATTCCCCGCCATCTGTGCCGAAGTTACAGGAAGTGCCGCGGCTTCTGCGTAGCAAATGTAAACTGGGTTTTAGCGGTTTACGTTTGCTACACAAAAGCCGCGGCACTTCCTGTAACTCCGGCGCATATGGTGGGAAATCCGACCGGACGCTGCGAAGGGAACAGGATTGTGACTGCGAGGTTAGCTGTGTGCGAAAACGGTAGTTGTGAAAGCAACGTCACCCCAGAGTTGAAAATGACTGGTGCCTGCACAGGGGACTTTTCCTTTTCCTAGACTTAAAGGAGGCTCAGTTTTGGCTGGAAAAAACACAGTAATTTGCACATTTGAGACAGAAAAACAGAAGCGAGTGATGATAGCTTAAAGGGGAGATGATCGTCCAGGGTGCACTACATCTGAGTGGAAATGAAAGAAGTTGCTTTATAGAAAAGGCAAATATTGGGCACCAGATTGTAATGAATTGCAAGATGCCTGCTGATCTGGGACTCCAGAGGCGAATGGCAATACATTTGCGGTATTAAATAACTATGCAAAGGCCTTGGCCTCACCATATGTCTTTCAGCCCCATTAATGCCATTTAACCCCACATCTGTGGTTTCGATCTTCCCACCCAATTCCCCTTTCAAAGGAATCTTTCTTTCGGGAGCTGCCAGAGCAACAATGTGTTTGTATTCCAATCTGGATTCTGAAATAGAATAGACAGCATCCCTTTATGGGAGGCAAATGTATGCAGAGAAAGGAAATAAAAAAAAACACCCCAGCAAAATCATTTTGGATCTCACTGAGGAGCATAGGTTTTGATGTAAATTGTGACAAGCAAATCGCTTAGCATCTATCTCCGAAAAATTGAAGTGTCAAAGACTTCGACATTGTGTTCTGTTCTGAAAGGATGAGAAAATCACATGGCCCTTAACTAGTTTAGCAGCATCCTCCGAGCAGACAGTAGCTCAGATTCTATTCTAACACATCTAGACAACATTTGCCTTTTGATGGTGGGCGGCCCAAAAAGGCTGCCATGAAACTCTGGTTAATCTCAGTCAATTCGGGAGCCCCCAAGGCTTTCAGACAATTATAAGGCGACATACCTGGAAATGAGAGGGGACCCTCAGAAAAATACTTACGGAAATGCATTTGTTTCTCTTCCTTCTCATGATGATGATGGTGGTGGTGGTGGTGGTGGTGGTGATAATGATGATGGTATGATGACGATGGTGATGATGATGATGTGGTGCAGTGTTTTGAGTAGTAGAACAAAATCTGCCATTTCAGGTGCTATATGTATTTTTAGTTTGGAGCAAGTTAGAGGAATACAGGTGCAGAACAGATGGTCTTATGTAACTCAAGGCTGCTGCTTTCCACAAAGCTACCAATAGGGTTGCCAGCTCCAGGTAGGGAAATACCTGGAAATTTTGGAGGTGGAGTCTCCAGGAGAGAGACTTAAATACCATAGAATTCACCTTTGAAAGCAGCTCTTTTCTCTTGCATCTGGAGATCAGTTGTAATCCCAGGAGATCTCCAGCCACCACCTGGGGATTGGGAACCTTATTACCGTGTTTGTGTGTTTGTGTGCGCATATATAGTATAGTATAGGCCTCAGGCAAGCAGGATAACTATGCCTATTGCTAGGGTGGCCCTTTGGTTATCTTAGGGCTTAGGCAATGGGGAGAGAACTGTCAAATAGCATTAATTAAATTGTCAAATTGCAGTTATTCGTTGCAAATACGGAAAATCGAGTTTTGCCACATGATATGCCAGTTTTGATGGTGAATTGGGGGTTGGGTAGATCAGAGGACAGAGGTTTGCTTGACCCTGCACAGTTAAACCAGAGCAGTACTGCCTAATCAGTGAGTTTCCTGCCTTCTCCTTCCACCTTAAGCATCTGAGTTTCCCCAAATCTTGTCTCCATGTTTCAGTGGGCCCTCAGGAACATCATTGCCCTGTTGGTGGACCTCCAGAGGAACTGGTTGCCCCCCTGTGTGAGACAGGATGATGAACTAGATGGAGCAATGGTCTGATCCAGCAGGTCTCTTCTTTGGTTCTTATCAGGGAAATGCTTTGGCCACTATGCCCTGTTGTTGGACCTCCATAGGAACTGGTTGGCCCCTGTATGAGACAAGATGCTGGACTAGATGCATCACTGGTCTGATCCATCAGGGCTCTTCTGATGTTCTTCTCAGGGGAAGGCCTCGGCCTCTCTGCCCTGTTGTTGGACCTCCAGAGGAACTGGTTGGCCCCTGTGTGAGACAGGATGCTGGACTAGATGGACCACTGGTCTGATCCAGCAGGGCTCTTCTTAGGTTTCTATTGCAGGTTTTAAATGGAAGGCTGAATCCTAGGAAGTGGGAAATCAGATTCCGGTTCCCTCTCTGGCATGGAATCTTACTGCTGATCTTGGAGTTGTCATACACTCTCATCCTAACCTATCCCACAGAGCTGTGGTGGGGATGGAGGAGAGACTCATGATGTAAGCTAGAGAGGCACGACATAAATGAAGGGAAAGAAAAGAAAGAACCCAAGATAGAATCCCATAAACCAGGGGTGGGGAATGTCAGGCCCGAGGGCCATTTACAGTCCTTGAGATCACTTGACTTGGCCCTCCGGGATTGCTGGGCCTAGCCTCCCCCTCCCCCTCCCTTTCATGGGCATTGTGAAGGACTGCTGCTGGGTTATGTAGGTGCCTTTAAAGATCTGCTGGGAGCAGCTGAATGGAGGGAGGGAGGGCTGACAGGGGTGGAGGGTGGGATCCAGCTACCACCAGTTCAGTTTGCATGTGATCATCCTAGATGGTGTGACCTAATATGCTAATATTAGGGGATGTGGTCTAATATGCTCGGACCTAGGCATTTGCTTAGGGCAGCAGGCCAGGGTGTGTGTGTGTGTGCTGAATTAGGCTCTCCCCATGTGACTTCAAATAGAAAAAAAAACAATTATTTGCATTATTTTTGCTGGCATGAATTGTTCTCCCTCAGCAGAGCACTGTTTTTTTAAGTTGATCATTTTGTGTGGCCCGCGAATGACGTTATAAATATCCAAATGGCCCTTGGCAGAAAAACGGTTCCCCACCCCTGCCCATAAACAGAGCCCGAACAAGTCTCTACAATCAGGAACTACCTCTCTTCTCAGCGACTGGCATCATGGCAGCTTATTAGACTTCCGCGAATCATATTGTATAGATTTGATGTTAAGATATTAAGGTTTTTAGGTTTTAAATGTTCTGATTTTTAAATGTTTATATATGTAATGTTAATTTAAACTCTGTTTTATTGTTTGCTGTGAGCCGCCCTGAGCCATTTTTATGGGAAGGGCAGGATACAAGTCATAGAATAAATAAATAAAATAAATGGCGGGGAAGGAGTAGAGAGAAGGGTTAGCAGCCATTCAGAAATAAGCTCTGTTTGCGTCACTTTATTTTCTCCCGTATACTTTGTCAATTGTTACTCGGTGAAGGTAAAGCACTGTCCTTGAAGAATGTCTAGTTTCTCTGGAGAAGGTGTCAACTTCAGAGGGTAGATGTCGGGGCTTTTTTATATATAGAAAAAGTCCAGCAGGGACTCATTTGCAAATTAGGCCACACTCCATGATGTCACCGTTTCACGCAGGGCTTTTTTGTAGAAAAAGTCCAGCAGGATTCATTTGCATATTAGGCCACACACCCTGACACCAAGTCAGCCGGAACTGCATTTCTGTGCGTTCCTGCTTTAAAAAAAACCCCCTGGTATATGCTATGACATCACATCATTGCTCCTTCCCCTCCCCAAATTCCACTCTACTCAGGCACTCCCTTCAAATGCATCTCCAGGATTTTCTTTGGGAGTAGTTGGCAACCTTTGTCCTTTCAGGTTCTCTGCAATTCCCCGATTTTCTTTGAAACCCAAAGCTGTTGACAGAGAACACGTTAAAACCGTCTGACTTGCCCAGCCTCAGTTCTTGCTCTCTCTCTCTCTCTCTTTCTCTCTTTCTCTGTGTTGTTCTCATTTGCCAATTCCCCAGGCAGCGTGTGTGTATATTAAAATAAAATCTTAGGTCTTGTGCAAACATAATTCTTAAAAAAGAACAGAGTTTCCCCTCAGCACATCATCCGTATGCACTGGCAAGGCCTACATGAGAGAAACAAAGAAGATTAAAGAAGAGCCTCTTCTGGCTTCCATCTGTGGCAGTTTCCCTTTTGATTACACCATCAATCCTATTCAGTCAAACGGCTGGCAAAAAAAAAAAAGTAATATGAAACTCATTCCAAAAAAAAAGTTATCGGGAGAGGCGTAGCTTATGTGCGAGCTGTCGCAGAGAGAGAGAGAGAAAAAATCATATTTGTTGCTCCGAGTCATCTCTCCTTCTGTAATCTCCAAACGTTTTTATAAAATTAGATCATGGAAGAAGCTAAATGCATTTATTGAGACTCAGGAGGTGGCAGAATTAATATCCATATTTATTGTAAATAAGCTTTGCCGTTTTTCCCCCCAATTCCCAAGCTGCCTTTCAACGCTTAGTTCCGCCCAAGAACAACTAAACATGAAAAGCTGACAAATTACATTAAAGAGGATAGAATCAATTTCAGATTATTTTCCACAGAGTGATGAAACCGGCCCGTGTCTTTACTGCATACATATTACATATTTTCACATCTCGTCACTGACAAGTCCGCACTCAATTTTGACAAATGAGTCAGATTTTTCTAGTGAAATCTTAATGGAAGAAAGGCGACCGGATGCCGTGCCTTGGATGAATTATGATTTTCATTACTGGAGAGAACATTGTTTCCTCCGTTCTTTTCCCTGTTTCTTTTAAATCGGCAGTGAATAGATAATACTTCATAGAATCAGGTAACATTGCCCTTAAATGTAAGGGAAATGTCCAAAAATCTGGTTTTGATCACAGCAGGTATGTCAAGAAAGAAGTGGGTAAGGACATCTTCTTAGGGTTGCCAGCTCTGGATTCAGAAATACTTGGAGATTTTGGGGGTGCAGCCTGAGAAGGGCGGGGTTTAGGAGGGGAGGGACAGAGAGTCCAGCTTCCAAAGCAGCCATTTTCTCCAAGGGAACTGAACTTTGTCACTTGGAGAGAGTTGTAATCCCAGGTTATCTTCAGCTATCCCCTGGAGGCTAATCCAGAGAGTGATACATTATCTAGTGGGTTTAAGTCACAGAAGGGGTAAATTTCAGTTGCATTAAGAGAAACTTTCTAATGGTAAGAACAGTCTGATGAGGCATACGATTGAAGAGAAGTAGGTTCTCTCTCACTGGCTGTGTACAGATGGGTAGCAAAAGTCACCCCAGGGACGGCAGGCACACACACACACACAAATCCCCTCCACATGTGCAAATCCCCTGCCATCTTGATCCTGCTGCGCTCCATCCCTGACTCACTTGGAGCTGGCTCAAAAAGGTACCACTTGCAAAGTGGTAACTAATCGCTGAGACACCTCCCTGGCTGTTTGGACAGCTGGAAATCACCTGGGGAGTGGTGGACAGGGCGCATGAGTGCTCTGGAAGCTCCCCTGGGGTGCCCGCAGCCTGTCCCTGTTCTGTGGGCTGCCTAGACACTCCGGGGCACTCCTCCAAGCTGGCAGTCTGGACTCAGCCACTGAGATATTCAAGCAGTGGCTGGAATGTTCTCCTATCGATTATTTGCACTGAGCAGAGTTCAGACTAGGTCAGTGGTTTCAATGTTTTTTTTAGTACGGTGGCCCACAAGTGCAAATTTACTTAGTACGGTGACCCACTGCAAAACAGCAAAACAAAGCTTGTACAAATCAATAAAACCACAAGGATTAAAGGCCTTCCTCTAAAGCATTCATTTTCTCCAGAGGGACTGATCTTTGTATCTACAGAGGAGCTGTAACACTAGGGGGTCCCCAGGTCCCACCTGGAGGCTGGCATCCATTTCATAAGCTTTGTGACCCACTTTTGGGTCAGAACTCACCGGCTGGGAGGTGCTGAACTAAATGAACTTAAGGCCTTTTCCTGCTCTGATTCTATGAAACCAGGAGTAGGAAACTTGTCCTCCATCAGTAGCCAGAGGTCCACGGGCTGCTAGAAGATTCGACCCCATCCTTTCCAGGAAAAAGGAAGTTTAAGCCTACCAGTGACAATGAAATTGCTCCCCATTTCTTTCCAGAGGTAACACTATTGAATTGTCTGTTGCCCTTTTGCTACACAAACCATGCAAAGCACCAGGGCTTGAATTCAGCAGGAACTCACAGAAGCACAGCTCCTGAACTTCCAGCCAGGGTCTGCATGCAGCGGGGAGTTCTCTCCCTGCTACGCACAGATCCCGGGGTATATGCAAACGAGAAATGCTACTGAGCTCCTGCACCTTTTTTTCTCTACAAAATGACCCCTGCAAAGCACAACGTGACATTGATTTGCCAATCACAAGGAGAAAGGATCTGGGAGGTTTTGCTTCCTTGATTAAAGAAGGCAAGCAAGAGGAAAAACAACCTGACCCAGAATGAATTTAATTGCCTTCTGAAAACTCCGCTCTTTCTTAATCTATGGCCGTTTTCCCACTGAGCTTACCTCGGAGCGACGTCCCTCTTCACGGCCCAAGATCTGCGCGGATTTCCCACCAACTGCTCCGAGGCTGCTTTGAGTAACCAAGTAGAGTCGTGGCTTTTGCGTCACTAACGTAAACTGGTTTTTAGCAATTTCCATTTGCGACGCAAAAGGTCGGGAACTTCCTGGTTCCTCAGAGCAGCCTCGGAGCAGTTGGTGGGAAATCCGCGCAGACGCTGCGCGGTGAAGAGGGACGTCGCTCCGAGGTAAGCTCAGTGGGAAAACAGCCTATAACTCATCAGACAGTGGGACCTCTGTCCTCCGTCCTTACCCACTAGGCATAACAACCACCTCAATTCTCAGTTTTTCTCCCTCTCTCCAAGAGCCTGCTTCAGCGGGGAGGGCGGGATATAAATAAAATAAATACTAGAACCCGAGGATATCTACTGATACTAGATCCAAGTGGGCAGCCCTGTTCGTCTGAAGCAGTAGAACAAAGTAGGAGTCCGGTGGCACCTTTAAGACCAACAAACTTTTATTCAGAATATCAGCTTTTGTATGCATGCATACTTCTTCAGACAAGGGGATAGGGTACCGTGGGCTGAAATATATGTAGTTGGTAGGTTAAGAGTGTAAACTGATACAAAGGGTCAAACGGCAAAATCGTGTCATAAATTGGAAGGCCATTTGGTCTGGATAGCAATAAAAGGTAATAAAAGTTGCCTGTTAATTGCTGTGGCTGAAAATCGAGGTTAAACAAAACGACATATATTTCCAAGTTCTTGTCCACCTAATTTACTTTTTTTATCATCATTCTATACATTATAAACATCATTCTAGTTTGCCTTTAGAAAAAAAGAATACAATAAAATATAGTGAAAATGGGTTGTTGTTCAGTTGCACAGTCAAGTCTGACTCTTTGCGACTCCATGGACAAAGTCACGCCAGGCCTTCCTGTCTTCCACCATCCTCCGAAGTCTGCTCAAATTCGTGTTTGTTACATCAGTAACGCTGTCCAGCCATCTCATCTTTTGCCGTCCCCTTCTTCTTTTGCCTTCTGTCTTTCCCAGCATCAGGGTCTTCTCCAGGGAGTGCTCCCTTCTCATTTGGTGGCCAAAGTATTTGAGCTTCAGCTTCAGCATCTGACCTTCCAGGGAACAGTCTGGGTTGATTTCCCTTAGGACTGACTGACTGGATCTTCTTGCAGTCCAAGGGACTCTCAAGATTCTTCTCCAGCACCACCGCTCAAAAGCATCTATTATTCTGCGTTTAGCCTTCCTTATGGTTCAGCTCTCACAGCCATACATTACTATTGGGAATACCATCACTTTGACTATATGGACTTTTGTTGGCAGGCTGATGTCTCTACTTTTTATTATACTTCCTAGGTTCACCATAGCTGTCCTCCCAAGGAGCAAATTGTCAAGCATGATATTTCTGATTATTGAATCAATATGTATTCTGTGCTCATCCTTCCCCCCTCTCTTCCCTCTCTTCTCCTTTTCTGCATAAGACTCCTCTTCAAAGCCTCCCCCTACCTGGTAACTCTCCGTGATTCAGGGTAGTAATCTTGTCCGTGATTCAGGGTAGTAATCTTGCAAGTAATCTTGTCATTGTAAAGCAAAATGCCTCTTCTCCGAGTTCCCATCCATATGCCTTATCAGTAAACTAGGAATGTGTGGGAACCAGGAGATGTTGTAGTACCCAAATGATATTACTCTTTGACCCCTCCATGCAATTCACATCTGTATGTTATGCTTTTGAAGTTATCTGAAACTTTGCCTTTTAAGTAGCCTTTAAGAATCTATTCTGTGTTCACTCTGTATCACTTCCAAGGTTTTGTTCCTTGGAGCAAGTATTGGATTATCAATAAAACGAGTCTTTGATTTAAACAAAAGCTTGATTATTTGAAATACCAATGCTTGACACAAACGTCTTTTAATTTCATGGCTACAGTCACCATCTGTAGTGATCTTGGATCCCAGAAATGTGAAGTCTGTCACTATTTTCACGTCTTCCCCTTCTGTTTGCCAAGGTGTGATGGGGCCAGATGCCATGATCTTAGTTTTTTTATTCACAGCAAAAGCCAGCAAAAACAATACAGATAAAACCAGTGCCGGTTACAGTAACCCATATAAATTGTGCTGAGAGAACAAAGCTAAAATTGCTACAATCAGTTATAAAACATGCATGCATACATACATACAGTTAATAATGGGATTAAACATTTTAAAAACTACCACCTAAGAGAAAGAGAAAGGCAATGCATCTGTATGTTATTTCCCTTCAGAGCTATGAGTGACTTTCTAGTTCTGGTGGCAAGCCAGCCAAATTGAGCTAATTTGCGTATAACCCTAGGGTTCCTGTCATTCAAAAGATCCTTCAGTTGTTGCATTTTTTTGATTAAGAGTGGTAGGCAAGATTGCAGGAAAAGGAAGGATTTCACGGTGAATGCTGTACACCTTGCAGTCATACAGGACATGCACTAAAGAGTCTGTCCCTTCATTACAGCAGGGGCATATACGATCTTCAAAAGGTGTTTTGTTATATCTGCCCTCCAAGACTGCAGAAGGGAGGGTATCCCACCTCGTGAGTTTTTTTATGTTGAGTTTCAAGCCTCCTTTCACGCTCTCCTCTTTCACCCTCAACAAGAGGTTCTTTAGGTCCTCCTCACTTTTTGCCATTAGAGTGGTGTCATCTGCATGTCTGAGGTTGTGGATGTTTTTTCTGGCAATCTTAATTCCGGCTTGTGCTTCATCCAGGCCAGCATTCTGCATGATGTACTCTGCATATAAATTAAATAAGCAGGGTGACAATATACATCCTTGTCGAAGCCCCTTGCCTATTCTAAACCAATCAGTTGCTCCATATCCCGTTCTGACAGTTGAGTTAAGTATATGTAGTGGGTCAAGAATATGTAATGAGATAAACAGCCAATATCCCAATTTTGAGTATGCCAATACAAAAAAAAAATTCTGATACACTATTCTAAAAGAGAAATACATTGGAATACTGTGATGTATAGCTATAAATGAGAGTGGGCTTAGCATATGTAATGTGATAAAAAAAACAACCCAATATCCCTTTTCATTCCTGAAACTTGGAACAAACACCTCCCCAAGACAGTTGTGGAGGGCAGACACTACAGACTTCTACCCTGCTGAGGTCTTTCCCCTCCACAAACCATGCCCTCCCCAGGTTCCACCCCCAAATCTTCAAGAACTTCCCAACCTACAGTTAGCAACCCGACTTTACACTGCAGTACTGCAGTACTGCGGTCTGAACTCTCTGCTCACGACTTGAGTTCGATTCTGGCGGAAGCTGGATTCAGGTAGCCGGCCCAAGGTTGACTCAGCCTTCCATCCTCCTGAGGTTGGTAAAATGAGTACCCAGCTTGCTGGGGGGAAAGTGTAAAAGACTGGAGAAGGCAATAGCAAACCACCCCGTAAAAAGTCTGCTGTGAAAATGTTGTGAAAGCAACGTCACCCCAGAGTCGGAAACGACTGCTGCTTGCACAGGGGACCTTTCCTTTCCATTCCTCTCTCAGTTACAACTTCCCCACATCTTTTTGCTTTTTAAGTTTGGTTACAAGTGCTTGTAAAATGGCTCTACGCTCCATGCATGTGATGAAATCTGACTCATGAAATGCTACAATGAAACTGAGGGCCCTTTCGCACACACTAAATAATGCACTTTCGATCCACTCTCAATGCACTTTGCAACTGGCTTTTGCTGTGTGAAAGGGGAAAATCCGCTTGCAAAAGGTTGCTGAAGGGGATTGAAATGGCATCAGTTGGCATGTGCAAAAGAGCCCCATGTCTCTAAAGTGCTACAAGTTCCTGTTCAGTTCCTTAAACTCCCTGCTCTGTCTTTTCCCTTTAGTTCTTGTTAATTGTCTAATACATAAAAAAGGATTACAGCATTTCCCGCCCACCCCCCCCCCCCCGATCTGGATGGCCCAGGCAAGCCCCATCTCGACAGATCTCAGCAGCCAAGCACGGTTGAGCCCTGGTTAGGATTCAGATGGGAGACCACTCAGGATGTCCAGAGCGGCAATTGCAGAGGCAGGCAGCAGCAAGCCACTTCTGACCATCACAGCATTTGCACAGCTGACATCCCGTTAAGCCTCTGGTAAAAGAGCAGTGCATTTATTTTTGTCCTTGTCACCCCCTCTATTCCCTCCCTGCCGTCTTTACTTTGTCCTTCTCTGGCTCGGAAAAAAAAAGAAATGAAGCACGTTGCAGCCAGGTATCTGAAGTGCAGAGGGTCCCCTGTAGCCCTTCTCAAGGGGGACTGACAATGAGAAATGAGTGCCCTGTGATCTTATACTGTGGTTTTCTGAAGGAGGGGCGGTGGCTCAGTGGTAGCCTCCGCTTTGCCTGCAGGTTCAAACTGGAGCCAGTTTGGTGTAGTGGATAAGTGCACAGGCTCTTATCTGTAAGAACTGGGTTTGATTTCCCCCCCCCTCCTCCACTTGCAGCTGCTGGAATGGCCTTAGGTCAGCCATAGCTCTGGCAGAGGTTGTCCTTGAAAGGGCAGCTTCTGGGAGAGCTCTCTCAGCCCCACCCACTTCACAGGGTGTCCGTTGTGGGGGAGGAAGATAAAGGAGATATGTAAGCTTCCCTGAGACTCTGAGATTCAGAGAGAAGGCCACGGTATAAATCTATCTTCTTCTTTTTCTCCTTCTCCTCCTCCTCCTTCTTCGAATCATAGAATCATAGTGTTGGAAGGGACCTCCAGGGTCATCGAGTCCAACCCCCTGCACAATGCAGGAAACTCACAAATGCCTCCCCCTAAATTCACAGGATCTTCATTGCTGTCAGATGGCCATCTAGCCTCTGTTTAAAAACCTCCAAGGAAGGAGAGCCCACCACCTCCTGAGGAAGCCTGTTCCACTGAGGAATCACTAACAGTCAGGAAGTTCTTCTTAATGTTGAGCCGGAAACTCTTTTTATTTCATTTCAACCCGTTGGTTGTGCTCCTACATTCTGGGGTCACAGAAAAAAATTCCACACCATCCTTTATATAACAGATCTTCTTCTTCTTCTTCTTCTTCTTCTTCTTCTTCTTCTTCTTCTTCTTCTTCTTCTTCTTCTTCTTCTTCTTCTTCTTCTTCTTCCAAAAGGGCCAGGCAGTAGACAAAGTGAACAACCTCAGCCTGAGACCCTGGAGAGCCACTACCAGTCTGAGTAGGCAATACTTGATGGACCAAGGGTCTGAATCAGTATAAAGCAGCTCCATGTGTCTATGTGTCCAAGACAATTCAGCATTCTGAAGACCCAGCACTCAGGAGAAAGTAAGAAAATCATCAGCCATAATTAGAGGCTGCAATTCTGAACAACAGCAGAGAGTAAAACTGATTCCGCATTAGCCTTTGCCTCAGTCCCATTTTCAGCTCTCAAGTTTGTGCAGGGCAAAGAGCAAACAGGGAATACCTGCCAGTGCAGAATCCAGGAAAAAGAGCCATCATGAGGTGCTCTACACAGAAGGGAGGGAAGCGTTAAACGTAGAATTGGTCTAAACGTAACTCAGTGACTGACAAGGAGGTTTTATGAACTACCCTAAACTGCCAAGAGGAGGATGTGGTGAAATGACAGAAGGTGGGGAAGACATTCACAGAGCCCAGATTGAGAGTTTTCAACCAGTGTCCAGTTCACTGGTACACTTTTCTGGCAGTTCAGCTGTGAAGGCAGAACAGGTAAATGAGCCAGTTTGGTGCAGTGGTTAAGTGTGCGGACTCTTATCTGGGAGAACCACGTTTGATTCCCCACTCCTCCACCTGCAGCTGCTGGAATGGCCTTGGGTTAGCTATAGCTCTCATAGGAGTTGTCCTTGAAAGGACAGCTGCTGTAAGAGCTCTCTAAGCCCCACCCACCTCACGGGGTGTCTGTTGTGGGGGAGGGAGATAAAGGAGATTGTGAGCCACTCTGAGACTCTGAGATTCGGAGTGGAGGGCAGGATATAAATCCAATATCATCATTGTCATCATCATCATCATATTCATGCGTTCTGTGTCCATGGGACATTTTCATATCTACTCTTTCAAACAGCAGTCGATTGCACCAGTAGTGAGTTCAGCAAAAAAAAAAATAATAATGTTATTCACTCCACCAGTACAAAGTTGGAATAATTATCAATCTCCATCTGCCTGAGGTGAAATACTCCCCTCCCTCAAATTACTTCTGTTTAAGGTGGGAGAGTGCAGAACGTAGGAAGAAGAAGAAGAAGAAGAAGAAGAAGAAGAAGAAGAAGAAGAAGAAGAAGAAGAAGAAGAAGAAGAAGAAGAAGAAGAAGAATTGCAGTTTTATACCCCGCCCTTCTCTCTGAATCAGAGACTCAGAGCGGCTTACAATCTCCTATATCTTCTCCCCCCACAACAGACACCCTGTGAGGTAGGTGGGGCTGAGAGGGCTCTCACAGCAGCTGTCCTTTCAAGGACAACTTCTGCGGAGCTATGGCTGACCCAAGGCCATGCCAGCAGGTGCAAGTGAAGGAGTGGTAAGTATATGTTTCGTTTTTAAAAACAAAAGTAATGTAAGACATTCAGTTGACCATCATTAGAAGTATAGCATTTGATTGTACATCGGATCCTTAGGAACGATGTCTAAAGTTGCCAAATATTCCACAACGGGAAACCAAATTGATAAAAATGCTTTTCGTATTTGTCAACGGAAGAAGAAACCATTCCATTGGAAACTTTAGCCATTCTAAAGTGTTCGCACAGACGTTGTTGCCAGTCGATAATTGTTGGCTTATAATGGGATATCCATTTGGCTGCAATGTTGGTGCGTGCTACTGAAAGCAAGATGGGTAGCCTTATATTTTCAATCAAGTTATCATCTGAGGGAGACCATTTGCTCAATAAATAAAACTTTGGAGTCAAACAGAAGTTTGATATTGGTAATCTGCACCATACGTCACCTCTTACCTGATGGTATTTTATTTATTTACCTTAGATTTATAGCCCGCCCTCTCCGTGAGCGGACGCAGGGCGGCTAACAGTCATGTTAAAAACAACAATTTCCAATTACATTTTTTAAAAAAATAAACTTAAACATTTTAAACCTACATATTTGGTGCTATTCAAGAATTTTGGTATAGGCAAGTCAGATTACGATGGTGACATAGTTCTTCTGTCGATCTGTTAGTGATCCTTCTGATGGTATTGCTCAGCAGCGTAGAGTGGCAGCTTTCGCCCACTTAGTTCTTATAGGCCTGTCGGAAAAGTTCAGTTTTACAGGCCCTGCGGAATTGGGAGGGATCCTGCAGGGCTGTTATGGCCTCTGGGAGAGCATTCCGCAGCATTGGTACTGCTACTGAGAAGGCCCTGGCTCTTGTAGAGCTTAGGCTGACCTCCCTTGGTTCGGGGATGGAGAGCAGCTTTTGAGCTCCCAAATGCAGTGCTTGCTGGGGAAAGGCGGTCCAGTAGATAGACAGGTCCTCGGCCATATAGGGCTTTAAAGGTCAATACCAGCACTTTGAAATGGACTCAGTACACAGTAGTATTAGATGGAGATGCTGGGGATTGAACCTAGGAGCTTCTGCAGGCCAAAAAGATGCTCTATCGCTGAGCCACTGTCTCTCCCCCCTCCCCCTCAAAAAAAAAAAAGAGAATTATGTTAGGAAAAGTTGAAGACAGCAGGAAATGAGGAAAAACCAAGATGAGATGGATTGACTCCATCAGCAAAGCCACGGCCCTCGGTTTGTGAGACCCGAGCAAGGTTGTTGGCGGCAGGACATTTCAGAGGTCATTAATTCATAGGATCGCCATAAGTCAGAAGTGACTTGACAACACTTAGCACTCACGCATAAAATCAAGCCAATCAAAAAACCCCATCAATATAACAGGGCACTGTTCTGCTGGTTGTCATGCCAATGTAGTTTTCTGCCAGCCCTAATAAGTCAAGCAAAGATTACTGCAAGTGATTTGAACCAGTTTTCATCGAGCCTTTTATGTCTATTGAAACGATGAGTGTTGTCAGATGAAACTTTAAGCAGGAGCAGCAAAGAAAAGGTCTGAGATTCTTGCTGCTATGTTGAAAGGCAATGTTACTTTTGATTCAGGGACGCACAAAGCGAGTTCAAAATGTAATTGTATTCAGGGTATGAAACACGAAACAGGGAGGATATAAAGATCTGTCTGCTGATCCATGCTTTGGTTGTATTTCACTTTCCCTTCATCCATCCTCACCATTAATCTGAAAAATCTCTCCGTTCTCTTCTCACTTCCAAGTTCCAAAGGATACCAAGCCACATACTGTCAGTGTTAAAAGCTGAGAGTAGTAGTGTGGAGACTATAAGGCGAACGGGCAGTATGTAGGGTTGCCAGTTCCGGGTTAGGAAATACCTGGAGATTTTGGAGCCTGAGAAGGGTGGGGTTGGAGGATCAGAGGGACTTCAGCGGGATATAATTACACGGAGTCTACCTTCCAAGGCAGCCATTTTCTCCAGGTGAACTGACTTTGGTTGCTGGAGATCAGTTGTAATCTCGGGAAATCTCCAGCCACTACCTGAAGGCTTGGTTACACAGGTGAGAAACACGGAAGGAAGTGAGGGAATCAAGACTAAGCTTCCGTGTAAAGAAAACAAGTGGGAAAGAAATATTTGCTTTAAACTTGTGTAAATTTATCTCAAACATCCATCACACTTAATAGTAAGTAAGTAAGTAAGTAAAATTTTATTTATATCCCGCCCTCCCCCGCCAAGCAGGCTCAGGGCGGCTAACAACAGCAAAATAACAATACATTTAACAAAACATTAAATTAACCCCAAACCGATTAATACATTAGTTAAAACAGTTACTAAGTCTAAAAACATTAAGTTAAATCTGACAGTACCATTATTAATCGACGCTATGCCTGTCAATTTGTGTAATGATGGCGGATCTCCAGACTGGACCATTTTGATGTTTCTTTGTGGACTTGGTCAGCCGTTCATGAATGCCTGTTTGAAAAGGGTGGTCTTGCAGGCCCTGCGGAACTGATCAAGGTTCCGCAGGGCCCGCACCTCCTCTGGGAGTTGATTCCACAAACATGGGGCCGCGGTAGAGAAGGCCCGTGCATAGGTAGTCCGAAGTTTAACTTCTTTTGGCCCAGGGGTGGTCAATCTGTTTTTACCTACTGACCTCAGTGCTCTCTGGGGCTCATACGGGGAGAGACGGTCCCTCAGGTAGGTCGGTCCTCAGCCATATAGGGCTTTAAAGGTAATCACCAGCACTTTGTACTGGACCCGGTATACAATCGGCAGCCAGTGCAGTTCGCGTAGCCCCGGCCGTATATGCTCCCATCTTGGGAGGCCAAGCAGCAGCCTGGCTGCCGCGTTCTGCACTAGCTGCAATCTCCGGGTCCGGCACAGAGGCAGCCCCATGTAGAGGGCGTTACAGTAGTCCAATCTTGAGGTGACCGTCGCACAAGTCAAACATTCCTCAACATTAGGAAGAACTTCCTGACCATTAGAGTGATTCCTCAGTGGAACAGGCTTCCTCAGGAGGTGGTGGGCTCTCCTTCCTTGGAGGTCTTTAAACAGAGGCTAGATGGCCATCTGACAGCAATGAAGATCCTGTGAATTTAGGGGGAGGCGTTTGTGAGTTTCCTGCATTGTGCAGGGGGTTGGACTAGATGACCCTGGAGGTCCCTTCTATGATTCAATATACATGGAACAAAAAAAGTGAGAACAGGAAGATCCCAAGGTATTCCACCATTACAGTTCACAAATTAAATCACAGTCACTATAATTTTCACCATTTCCAAAATTCCACGTAGCAGGGATGTTCTCTGTTCCAAATAATGCGGAAATAGTCTCAAAGACAACTGGAAAAAAAACTTCCCAGAGAAGTGGCTAGAAAAGCAAATGAGTCTCCGGATGCCAATGCCCTTGTTTTCATGGTGAGCTTCGTCCTGGCTTTCAACAATATCCATACACACTTCAAGAACCTGAATAATCCAATGCTTTCACTGTCTCTATCTCTCGCGTAGGATAGAATACCTTGGGACATTCTTGTTCTCACTTTTTTTGTTCCTAAAAGAAAGTCCCCTTTTATTCAATGGGGCTTGCTTCTAGGAAAGTGTCCATAGGATTGCAGCCATACTAGGTACACAGATGAAGTGACATTTCAGTCCAGAAATTCCCCAGATCACGACTCACATCCTTCATTGTTACTTTACCATAATATCGATATAGTAAATCCCAAATGAAAAATAAGCCTGGTTATATATTAAATTTATTTCTGGGAACTGTAAGATAAATTTGATGCAATCCCTGGGGAAACGTTACTACTGGAAAGAAATAAATAGGATGATAAATTGTAGCCTCAGAGAACATTATTAGTACAGTTAGTAATAGAGCAATTAAATTGTGTTGTAAACTGTGTTCAGAAATAAATGCTGAGCACATGCAGAGGAAGAGAAAGGCAATTGCTCTGAGCCTGCTTCCGTGGGGAGGGTGGGATATAAATTGAATAAAATAAATAAATAAAATAAATCCCCGCTGCTTTCGAAAGCACGAGAAAAGGTGGACTCCTTCACAATTTGCGTTTGTGTCAAGGGCCACCAAGTTTTTCTGGAATTATGGCAACTCTGTGAATGAATATCCTTCAGAACATCTATTTTGGACTATGCAATTGTTTTCAACAAATGCAATTATGTTGTATAACCAAGTTTTTTCTTTCCCTTTTTCTTTTCTGCATTTCCTACTGTTCTCCTAATTTTTTTTAAAGGCCTATCAATAGCCTTCCTCTGGTCTTGCAAACTGAGGATCCGTGGCTTATCTGATTGAGTCAGTCCATCTCATGTTGAGTCGTCTTCTTTTCCTACTGCCTTCAGCTTTTTCTAGCATTATTGTCTTTTCCAGGGACTCTTGGGAGCTCTAGAAAAATACACCACAAGCAAAAACAGTATATTTAGAGTATTCATTTCCCCCCATACCGTGCTAACCATACCTGTATTTTTTTTCCTGGCACCTTTAAGACCAACAGAGTTTAATCCCGGGTATAAGCTTTCATGCACAGTCTATTATTTATTTTATTTTATTGGATTTATATCCCACCCTCCCCTCTGAAGCAGGCTCAGGGTAGCTCACAATATATTAAAAAAAAGGTAAAGGTAGTTTCCTGAGCAAGCACTGTCATTTCCGACTCTGGTGTGACATTGCTTTCACAACTTTTTCATGGCAGACTTTTTACGGGGTGATTTGCCATTGCCTTCCCCAGTCATCTACACCTTCCTCCCAGCAAGCTTTTTTACCGACCTCAGAAGGATGGAAGGCTGAATCAACCTGAACCTGAATCAACCTGAAGGATGGAAGGCTACCTGAACCAGCTTCCACCGAAATTGAACTCAGGTCATGAGCAGAGCTTTGGACTGCAGTACTGCAGCTTTACCACTGTGCCACGGGGTTCTTTTGTCACAATACACAGCTTGCAATAAAAAAAAAAACATTTACACTACAGTTTTAAAATACTTTGGTGCTAGTTTCGATACAGATTCAAGATGGTGTTCAGTGGTCTTAAGCGTCCATTGGACCCAGCATCTCGGTGGGGTCAGCATTGCAGTTAAATGCTGACTGAAACAGTGTCGTCTTATGAGCGTTGCAGATCAGGGCAAGGTCCCGTAAGGCTTGACCTCCTCAGGCAGTTGGTTCCACCACAAAGGGGCGGTGAGTGAGAAGGCTCTTTCTCAAGTTGTTTTCAGTCTTGCCTCCCTTGGCTCAGGGATTGATAACAAGCTTTGTGTTCCCGATCTATTAAAAAGGTTTAATATAATACTAAGTAATTAAACATGTGGAATCATAAACGGTATGCAAAAATTATCACAACGCTGAAAAGTGATGTGTCTTTTGAAAAAGCATACAGATACTAAGAGTAATTTAGATAACTGAGCTGAGAAGAGAAATGTTTTGATTATTCTACTCTTGATTTATGTTTTATCGATTAGAATTCTGTCCTTTTAAATCAATGTCAAAGTTTTTGATAAGTAATTATAATTAATACCCTCTCCCCCCTTCTTTTTCTGTACTTTTCATTTATATATTAAGATAACATATTTAAAAATAAAATAAAAAAAATGTTGGTCTTAAATGTGTCACTGGACTCAGACTGTGATCTTTGCTTCAGATTTAACACAGCTACCCAACTTTTTCTGTTATTTTCTGTTATTTCCAGGGCTTTTTTTGAGTAGAAATGCAGTTCTGGCTGGCTTTGCATCAGGGTGTGTGGCCTGATATGCAAAAGTAGCCTTTGTTCCTTACACACACACACACACAACTAAGTTTGGCCCTTAATCACCATAAGGAATGTTGCCAGGAAAAACCTGGAGTTTTTTATTTGAGGAACAGCCTTTAAAGAGAGAGAGAGAACAAAAACAGAGATAGTTTAGTTGCTCAAAAGAATGAACTGGCATATCTGTACAAGATTCCAGTGGCAACAATTTCTTGCTGATCTCTCATTGCGGCAAAGGCAGCCTCTGCCACTAGTGTGAAAAAATGTGTTAAATGCCCTATTTACATTTATTACATCAGTTGTGTGTATTTACTTTCACTGAGACCGGCACCTTTAGCATAAGCAATTCAAACACCTTTGATGGGCAGAAATCAAATCAAGATAATATTCTCTGTCTCTCTCTCTCTGTCTCTCTCTCTCTATGTTTTACACCTTCACTGAGTTGTCAGTGGTCCGTTTCATAGTGCCTTAATGGCTGACGAGTTCCGTGAGCATCACGTGGAGCAAAAAAAGTCTTAGAGAAGAAAGCACTTCTAAATGTGTCGACATTTCGTGTCTTCCGTGACTGAATATTAATCATAGTTAATCTCTCAAAATTACACACTTTCTTCTCCCTTGATTTACAGTCTGCCTTCATACCCCAAGATTAAAAGCATTTACTCTCATGGTTCTGTAACATAACGACATCATTACAAAAGAGAAGAGAAGTCCTTTTGTCACAGATTTATCATTAAAGTATGCTGATGAAGGATAATACGCGGATTTTGTAAGAATTTGTCTCAGTAAGCATGTTTAACTGCTGCGGGGGATTGAATGGATATTCTTCTCTCCCCCATCCCCAAAGTACTGTAAAAAGTTAATGTAGACCATCTAAATCAGCAAAACGACTGTATTACTGTGCATTTTGGTTGCCTTACGGTCAAATCAACACCCACCTGGTGCAGGCTTAACTACGGCTGCAATCACACACCCCAACGTTGCACTTCCAATCCACTTCCAGTGCACTTTTCAACTGGATTTGAGTGAACTGGCAAAATCCAGTTGGAAAGTGCATTGAAAGTGCATTATTTAGTGTATGTGATTGCAGCCTAGGGCTAAATAAAAACTGTCCCCCTAGTTGGGCAGCATATGGTTAAGCTCTGCCCTTCCACACCACAATCATAGCAGAGAACACAGTTAAAATCACTCCATGTGGATGCCACTATACATGAAGGGCTGAACTGCGTGATTCTAGCCTTTCTTGTCTTCCTCTTTGTCTCTGTCTTCTTTTTGACAGAATTGTAACATGTGGCCCCCTTCACATGTAGCCATTGAAGGAGAATGGGATTGGGTTAGAGGTGATCTAAGTAGAAAGCATGTGGATTGGTGTAAAAGTTCTGCAAGAGCATGATGTCCATTTGCCCACATGCACACATGTGATAGATAGATAGATAGATAGATAGATAGATAGATAGATAGATAGATAGATAGATAGATAGATAGATAGATAGATAGATAGATAGATAGATAGATAGATAGATAGATAGATACATGCATGGATGCATGGATGATAGACAGACAGATGATAGATAGATAGATAGATAGATAGATAGATAGATAGATAGATAGATAGATAGATAGATAGACAGACAGACAGACAGACAGACAGACAGACAGACAGACAGACAGACAGACAGACAGACAGACAGACAGACAGACAGACAGATAGATAGATAGATAGATAGATAGATAGATAGATAGATAGATAGATAGATAGATAGATAGATAGATAGATAGATAGATAGATAGATGCATGGATGCATGGATGATAGATAGACAGACAGACAGACAGACAGACAGACAGACAGACAGACAGATAGATAGATAGATAGATAGATAGATAGATAGATAGATAGATACATGCATGGATGCATGGATGATAGACAGACAGATGATAGATAGATAGATAGATAGATAGATAGATAGATAGATAGATAGATAGATAGACAGACAGACAGACAGACAGACAGACAGACAGACAGACAGACAGACAGACAGACAGACAGACAGACAGATAGATAGATAGATAGATAGATAGATAGATAGATAGATAGATAGATAGATACATGCATGGATGATAGACAGACAGATGATAGATAGATAGATAGATAGATAGATAGATAGATAGATAGATAGATAGATAGATAGATAGATAGATAGATAGATAGATAGATAGATAGATAGATAGACAGACAGACAGACAGACAGACAGACAGACAGATGATAGATAGAGATAGATAGA
The DNA here is from genome assembly GCF_032191835.1 of Heteronotia binoei. Taxonomy (NCBI): domain Eukaryota; kingdom Metazoa; phylum Chordata; class Lepidosauria; order Squamata; family Gekkonidae; genus Heteronotia; species Heteronotia binoei. Next base: position 127,719,203 of record NC_083229.1, read on the forward strand.
TAGATAGATAGATAGATAGATAGATAGATAGATAGATAGATAGATAGATAGATAGATAGATAGATAGATAGATAGATAGATAGATAGATAGATAGATGATGGATGGATGATAGACAGACAGACGACAGACAGACAGACAGACAGACAGACAGACAGACAGACAGACAGACAGACAGACAGACAGACAGACAGACAGACAGACAGATAGATAGATAGATAGATAGATAGATAGATAGATAGATAGATAGATAGATAGAAAGATAGAAAATTTGCTTTGTTAGAACAGAAGTTTTACACAGTATCCCTGATCCACCACGTTTCCCAGTTAAGAGGAAAATGCTGTTCAAAGAAACTACAAAGATTATCTGACTCCAGGGGTAACAAGAGAAAGAAATTTTACTTGCAAAAATAAAAGCAAATCTTACAGGACATTTTTATGTAAGTACATATAACTTGTTTATTTTGCTCCACCTCCAAGCCCAGGTGAGAGAGAGAAGAGGAGTGTCATGCAGGATGAAGCAAAAGGCAAGCAAGGGTCAAAGAGGTTCAGAAGAAGAAGAAGAATTGCAGATTTATACCTCGCACTTCTCTCTGAATCAGAGATTCAGAGCGGCTTACAATCTCCTATATCTTCTCCCCCCACAACAGGCACCCTGTGAGGTGGGTGGGACTGAGAGGGTTCTCAAGCAGCTGCCCTTTCAAGGACAACGTCTGCCAGAGCTACAGCTGACCCAAGGCCATTCCAGCAGGTGCAAGTGGAGGAGTGGGGAATCAAACCCGGTTCTTCCAGATAAGAGTCCATGCACTTAACTACTACACCAAACTGGCTCTCCATCTAACCAATGAGAGCATCTTACCAATCTAACCAATGAGAGGGTGGGGCCAACTGCCAGGTGTAGCCCAGTGAGAGAATCCATTAATGCTTTCCTTCCAAGATCCTCTTGCATGCAGAGTCCAATTTTCAACAAACCACTGGTCTTTTAAGTTTAGTATTGTCTACTCAGGCCAGCAGCAGTTCTCCAGGGTCTCAAGCAAAGTCTTCCACATCACCTACTGCCTGAGCAGGAGATCCTTTTGACAGGAGTTATCTCCAGCTCAAGGTTGACTCAGCCTTCCATCCTTCTGAGGTTGGTAAAATGAGTACCCAGCTTGCTGGGGGGAAAGTGTAGATGACTGGGGAAGGCAATGGCAAACCACCCCGTAAAAAGTCTGCCAAGAAGACGTCATGATGTGACATCACCCCATGGGTCAGTAATGACTCGGTGCTTGCACAGGGGACTACCTTCACCCTTTTACAGGGGATGGAGCTTGAGGTCTTCTGTATGACAAGCATGGGCTCCATCACTGAGCCAGAGCCCTTTCTCTTTTGGTAGTGACACAGGACCCCTCAAAGAAATCAACAGACCTTTTGAGACCTGCAAAGCTCGCTCTTGCCAACACCATCCAAGAGCAAAACTCAGACCAATTTCTCACTAAATGTATGCCGCTCTCACTCTCCTCTTCTCCACAGGGCTGCTGCTGGATTTTGCACAAACTGCCCCGACCAGCGAGTTGCCCTGCCTCTCTTCACGTTCCCTCTGCATCAGGCAGCATCCTCAGAAATCCAGTTTCTGTCTGTCGTGAAGGGGATTTGAAAAGGGGCGGGGCAACTCGCAGGCTCTGGGCACCTTGTGCGAAATCCAGCAGCAGCCCTGCAGGGAAAAGGAGCAATGAGACGGAAACAAGGTGAGTGGGAAATGGGTCTCAGACTTTTTCCTCTCTCCAGTTTATATTGCAATTGTCAACCTATTTCTCTCCATTGGTTTATCATACTTAATAGATGCAGACAGCAGAGAGAAATGAAAACCTAGCCAAAAGAGTCACCACCTTTTTCTGCCCTGGCCATAATAGGATTATGCTAAAGCATTTGGGAAGAGCTATATGGAGTTAAATGTCTCTGGTCGTTTTCGCACTCACCTTCAGCCGGCGCGACCCCCCTCTTCACCGCGCAGGATCTGCGCGGATTTCGCACTAAAAGCCGCGGAGCAGCCTTTTGCACCGGAAACTCCCGGCGCAAAAGCCGCTCAAACGGAAACTGCTTTTTGGCGGTTTCCGTTTGAGCGGCTTTTGCGCCGGGAGTTTCCGGCGCAAAAGGCTGCTCCGCGGCTTTTAGTACGAAATCCGCGCAGATAAACTTAAGAATCTGGTGTTACCTGAAGATTCTGTTCCAGGCTGCAGTCGAAATTAACCCAGCAACATCTATAATTCTCCTTAAACACCACATGCATTCCCGATCCTTTCCTAATATTTATGAGGATTCATAAACCCACAGTGCTTGGAATTAAATCATCATTTTATGAGACAATGATAAAAAATAAATTATTCGCTTATGCTGCAAACATTCATTTCTGCGGGGAAGGTAAAAATGGATTTTCAGTCCTCCAATTTATCCAAAAGGTAATTTTGATACATGGCTATTGAAGCAGAATGCAAGTACCAATTTGCCCAAAAATTCAATTTGCAAATTGTGCTTTGGATTGCAGTGAGCTTTTGTTCCTATCAGAGTTTTCAGGGAAAACTAATTTTGCAGAAGAAACTTAAATATTCCCTATATAAAGTTTATCATCATCATTCCTTATATAAACATGAGAAGTGAGATGGGCAGATGGGAACAAAACCCCTAATCAGTGGGTTTTGCAAATACGGGGGGGGGGGGGGGGGGGAGAGAAAGAGAAGAAAATAACAAAGGCAATAAACACCCAGTGTAACTAATCTCTTCCTTTACGCTAGATGGCACACCTTTGCAATTAGAGAGGATATGCCAGAGGAAGGGAGCCTGCTGAAAAGCATCCACTTCTTGAGTTTTCTCCTTGATTAATTGGCCAGTGCAATTAGCATGAGGTTTGTTCTGAATGGCATGACGGGGAGACTATTTTGCCTGCTTATGCTGCAACCGTTCCTTTCTGCAGGGAAGGTAGACAATGGATTTGGTTGGATGTGTCGAACCAAATGTGCATTTTAGGAAGACATCAGATCCAAATCAAGGGGACTGAGTGGAAGCAGGCAGGGGGGTCTGCTGACATGCAGTGACGTGCCTATGTCAACTGCCCGCGTGACCCAGAAGGGACATCACACCAGGGATGGTAGGCTGACCCTTTGGTATTTGGGCAAAAAACTCTATGATAAATCTGGCTTCCACCATAGAATTTTGGGCCAAATAGCATTGTGTCACCCCAATGTGGCATCACGTCTGCGTTATGGGAAATGATCTATGTCCATCACTGCATGTTGTCAAAGCCTCCCTGTTTTTGGAGGGTAAGTCCTACTGGGCAGCTGGCAGTGGGGTCTGGCAACAAGGAACCCTCACCTCCAGGTTGGGGAGGGGGCTGGCAACCCTATCCAAAGCAGATGTCACGGAGGTCAAAGATCTCTGTCAGTCTGGACAAAAACTGTGTGTGTATGCATTTACACAGGGCTTTTTCTTTTTTTGAGCAGGAATGCACAGGAATGCAGTTCCGGCTGGCTTGGCATCAGGGGGCGTGACTTAATATGCAAATGAAGAAGATGAAAAAGAAGAAGATATTGGATTTATATCCCGCCCTCCACTCTGAAGAGTCTCAGAGCGGCTCACAATCTTCTTTCCCTTCCTCCCCCACAACAGACACCCTGTGAGGTAGATGAAGATATTGGATTTATATCCCGCCTTTCACTCCAAAGAGTCTCAGAGCGGCTCACAATCTCCTTTACCTTCCTCCCCCACAACAGACACCCTGTGAGCTGGGTGGGGCTGGAGAGGGCTCTCACAGCAGCTGCCCTTTCAAGGACAACCTCTGCCAGAGCTATGGCTGACCCAAGGCCATGCTAGCAGGTGCAAGTGGAGGAGTGGGGAATCAAACCCGGTCCTCTCAGATAAGAGTCCGCTCACTTAACCACTACACCAAACTGGCTCTCCAAATGAGATCCCACTGGACTTCTCCTACAAAAGCCTTGTCTGTTAATGTCAGTGGGTGTGGCCTAATATGCAAATGAGTTCCTGCTTGGGCTTTTTCCTATAAAAATGCCCTGCATTTATAGTTTGCTTCAAGGACTCCTCAGGAAGGACTCCTTGGAAGCACATGCACTCAGCTTACCCTTTTACAGACAGGCGGAGATCCCGTACCCCCTAGTTATAAAATGAGATTCTTTTTTAAATACAGCTGCTGGCTCTTGGAATAACAGTGACACTTCTGGAACAGAACCCACAGTGGGTCTGGAACCAGAGTGAAAGCCGAGTGCAAGCCTCATCACTAAAGTCCTATACCCAAAAGTCTGTGTGTGGAGGGATGACTTCACTTTAGCCAGGACTTTTTTAAACCTGTGACATACATAAAGCCATAAGACTGGGACCAATTTCGCACTAGAGCTTGTTCCGAGTGGAGAGCCCTTTTGATCCCGGCGTTTTCGCACAAGTTGCTCCAGAACTGCGAATTCGCATGTTGTTCTCCCGTGGCAAGCAGAAACCGCTCCGGAGCAACTTGTGTGAAAATTGAGAGAAGCCCCAGGATCAAAAGGGCTCTCCACTTGGAACAAGCCCGGTAAGAGTGTGTTTACAGATTTACAACATGAGCCTAAGATTTTATTTATTTATTTATTACTTTCAATTTATATCCCGCCCTCTCCGCAAGCGGACTCATGTCTAAACTTATGTTTAGAAGTTCATTTCATTACACTCAGGGGGGATATTCCCAGATAAGTGCAGCCTTGTTGTTTAAGTTCATTAGACTTTTGGGCTGAATCACATATGAACGCATATGAAGCTGCCTTACGCTGAATCAGACCAGTGTTTCCCATTTGCAGGGTCACGACCTGGTGTCAGGCCATGGAAGTCTCAATACCGGGTCTCCAGGGGCGGCCCGACAGCCCCCTCTCCCCTCCCCTCTCTATTTATCTTTGGCGCTGCACGCAATACTGAGTGATATTGAGACTGCGTGCTGGCCAGGAGCCCTCCCCCATCCCTCTCTGATGTTCAGAACCATCAGAGAGGGCGGGGAAAGCTCCTGACTGGCATGCAGTCTCTGTATCACTCCCTGAGCGTCCTCCGCCCGGACCAAGGGGAAAGAACCGGGCAATGGGGGGGGGGAGTTTGGGAAACCTTGAATCAGACTATTGGTCCATTAAGGTCTGTATTGCCTACTCAGACTGGCAATGGCTCTCAAGGGTCTCAGGAGCCCAGCAGGAGCTCCCTCGTGCCTCCCCTAGTGCACCCATCACAGCAGGTACACTGAGAAAGGATGAAGCCATTGGAGAGGCCTTCAAAGCTGCCTCCCCATGCCTTCCCCAGTGGGCCAGTTGGAGCCCTGGCCAGCCCAGGTGGTGCTCCACTCCTGTGTGCTCCTATCCAAGAAAAGCCCTGCCGGTAACCAATGTCAATTTGCAATATGATCTCTAGTGTCTCTTCCTTTTCTGAATCCAACTTGAACATCTGGCACTTATTGTTCCATATGTGGTAACATTCTTCGTTGTAATATTTTGAGCATTACTTTACTTGTGTGAGAAATTAATTAGTTGCTGTAATCTTTGATAATGGAATGGAATGTAGATTGAGTGTTTCCCACCTGTAGTCCATCGTTTTGACACCTGTAGTCCATATGTGTTGACATACTCTTATTAAGATTTTGATGGACTCCATTTTTGTGCCTTGGAATAGCTCTATTGATATCCCATCTATTCCTAATGATTTTGTTTCTCCAAGTTGCTTTCTGTGCAGTTTTCACTTCACTTTCTAAAACTGTAGCTTTTTTCTTCAAATGATTATTCTTGGAGGAATTTGTCATGCTAAGTGGTGTTAAATAGCTGAAGTCATACCAACTGCTGAACTATGGCCTTTGGCTTGGACTATTGTTGGAGTTATGACTCTCTATTTTATGAATTATGTTTATGAGATATTTTAAATATGCTGCATTTAATTAGATATGTTTTTTTAATTGTTATTGCAATGTTTTAAGCTGCCCTGAGCCCACCTTGCGAGATAGGGCGGGGTATAAATCGCAAATTAAATTAAAATTAAATTAAATCCTTTCAGTCTCATCTATATTGTTCTACAGTGTTGTTCCCGTGTTGTTGTTGTTTTTTGTCCTGTTCAGTTAATGTGTTTTCATGTTGATTTTTCAGCATGCTTAACCAGGCGTTAATTTTCCTCTTGATTTCTTGGATCTTGCAGGACAGATCTCTTGTTCTTTCCTTTTTTTGTTGCTCTTTTCTATCTTTAGCAATTTTTAGAGTGCCATCATCCATCCATCAAGGTGTTTAATTTCTTATGGCTATAAGAATAGTCTTTCTGCATTATTCCTTGATAATAGCACTGGTTTCAACCCATACCTCTTCCAGTTCATATTTACTTGAACTTAGTAATGTAAATCTGTCCTTTACATGCCCTTTAAACCAGGGGTGTGGAATTTATTTGTTATGAGCGCTGGATCTGACATAAATGGGATCTTGTTGGGCCGGGCCATGTCGAGTTGGGCCAAGCTATGCTGGGCTGGGCCATGTGCGTACCTATTTAAGATTAGGTAGCAGAGATATAAATTTTATAAAGAACACAGACAAACACATATATACATTGTATCCAAGTGTCATTTTTTCAGTGTTGTCACATGAAAAGATATGCTTAAATATTTACAAAATGTGAGGGGGTGTACTCACTTCTGTGACATACTGTATATATATATATAAAACTTAAAACATGCTTAAAATGCTAGCACTCATTGGTTTTAAAGATGCTTTCTTTGTATTTTTCCCATGGTATCCAGGAAACTGGGCAAAGGAAGCTCTGGTTCTTTCCTTCTTTCCCCAGGGGACTGGGGGGAGGAGCCTCAGCCAATAGAAGGAAGAGAGGCTTGGCTCAGTAGCTCTGCTGTGCAATTGAGAGAACCTGGCAAAGCAAGCTCTGCCTCCCCACCTTCCTCCCCAAGGGAGAAGCTTCAGCCAATGGAGAAAATAGAAGCTTTGTTCTATAGCTCCTGTGTGATTGAGCAAGCCTGGCAAAGCAAGCTACTATGCAGAAGGAAGCAAGAGAGAGAGAGAAGGAAGCAGATGGCAGCCAATTACTCGGGGGGCTGATAAGAGCCCTCCAGGGGTCTGATTCGGCTCCTGAACTGCATGTTTAACACCCCTGCTTTAAACTCTTCAGGAGCATTGTTTAGATTGTGTTTTGGCACTATGAATGTTTTAGTGTGTTTTTCAACTTTATTCTAATTTTCAATATTAACAATTCATGGTCTGTACCGCAATCAGCATTTTTTTTTATTTTTTTAGTAAAAGAAATAGAGCTTCTCCATCTTCTGTTTCCCATTGAGTAATATATTCGATGTCTGTATTGGCCATCCAGTGACGTCCATCGATACCAGGGGTGGCCAAACTCGCTTAACATAAGAGCCGTATAGAGTAAATGTCAGATGTCTGAGAGCAGCAAAACGTGAACATCAGATGTTTGAGAGCCACAAGACGTGAAGGTTGGATGTTTGAGAGCAGCAAGGAAGGAAAGGTGGAAAGAAAGGTGGAAAGAAAGCAAATAGATGGGGGAAAGGAAGAAATGGAAAGAAAGCAACCTTAACTATAAATGCATTCTCCAAGCTGCCAGGTGACCTGGCTTGAAGAAGCGATTGAAAGAGACAAATGCCTTCTCCAGGCCAGCCGATGGGGCGGTGGGGGCTTCGAGAGCTACACAATATCTGTGAAAGACCCACATGTGGCTCCTGAGTTTGGGCACCCCTGATCTATACAATCACCTCTTTGTTTGCCTGAAACATTATTTCAATGAACAAACTGCTGTTTTTGCAGAATTCTATTAGATGTTCTTCTGCTAACATTTGTGCTCCTGGCCCAAGTCTTCCGACAATATCTGATTCTGCTTTCTCTCCTACTTTTGTGTTTTCGTCACCTATGGCTAACAGAACATCTTGTTTAGGCGTGTGATCAACTTCTCCCTAGGCAGTTGCATAAATGCTTCCAATTTCTTCCTCATCGGTATCTGTAGCTGGGTTGTAAACCTGAATGATTATGTTGATAGGCTTTCTATGAAGTATGATTGATATTATTTGTTCAGACTTTGCACTGTAACCCCTGACTGCTTGTGCTTCATTGCAGCCCATTGTTAGAGCAACTCCATTTATTCTGTGTTTGGCATTTCCAGAGGAAACACTTAATTATTTTCTGACTGAAAATGTCCTCATCCAGTCCCCTGTAGTTCAGTCACTCACAGGATTGCAATCGTTGAACATTTCATTTCTTCTTTAACAATTTAATGATTTTGAGCTTACCTTGATTCATACTGTTTACATTCCATGTTTCTATTATATGAGCCAAGCAGCTTTGGACTTTCCTTCACATCTGCATGTCCTTTCAGCTTTAGTCCAGTTGCGTCATTATGAAGAGCACTCCTCATAATTGTCCTCAGCATTTCCTCTGTAGCTGATTGAGTGAAACCTGAGGATTCCACCTTCCAGCACTGCATCTTCTTTATTGGTTTTGGATTGTCTCACCATAAGGTTTTCAAGGTAAGAGATGATCAGAAGTGGTTTACCATGGCCTTCTGGATAGCATTTACCAGGTTTAGCTGAAACGGCACTGTTGTTGTTTATACAATGTCATCTTCCAGTGTCACCTTCCACTACTGCTGTTGCCCAGTAGCTACCCTTCAAAGATTGCTCTGCCCCCATCCCCACTAGAACTGTTCATTTTCTTCTGCTAATGTGGACATTGATTCCTGTAAGGGGTGGATGCATTTTAGTCTGGTGAGGACAGCTATGGAAAACCCAGGCAGTGTAATAAAAAGTAGAGACATCACCCTGACAACAAAAAGTTATAGTCAAAGCGATCGTATTCCCAATGGTAATGTATGGTTGTGAGAGCTGGACCATAAGGAAGGCCAAGCAGAGAAGAATAGATGCTTTCAAGTTGCAGTGCTGGAGAAGACTCTTGAGACTCCCTTGGACTGCAAGGAGATCAAATCAGTCAGTCCTAAGGGAAATCAACCCTGACTGTTCCCTGGAAGGTCAGATGCTGAAGCTGAATCTCAAATACTTTGGCCACCAAATGAGAAGGGAGCACTCCCTGGAGAAGACCCTGATGCTGGGAAAGACAGAAGGCAAAAGAAGAAGGGGACGGCAAAAGATGAGATGGCTGGACAGCGTTCCTGATGTAACAAACACGAATTTGAGCAGACTTCGGAGGACGGTGGAAGATGGGAGGGCCTGGCATGACTTGGTCCATGAGGATGCAAAGAGTCGAACTTGACTGTGCAACTGAACAATAACAACCCAGATTGGACCATTTTGTTTTGAGTGACTCTGCTAGGAGTATAGCTTCTTGATAGAATCCTGTCCCCTGGCGGTATTGCTCACAGGTTCGCATGACACACACAAACCACCTTATCATAGGGTTGTCCTGGTTTGGAGGTGCTCCCCCTGATTCAGGATCATCAGGAAGTGGGAGGGGGGATTGTCTGCCTGGCACTCCATAATTCCCTATGGAGACTGATTCCCAAAGGGTATAATGGAGAATTGATCCATGGGTATCTGGGGCTCTGTTTTTTGAGGTAGAGGCACTGAATTTGAAGCATAGCATCTGGTATCTCTCCTCAAAACACCCTCCAAGATTCAAAAAAGATTAGACAAGGGTGTCCAATTCTATGAGCCCAAAAGAAGGTGCCTCTATCATTCATTATTTCTAGTGGAGGAAAGGCATTTAAATGGTGTGCAGTCCCTTTAAATATGATGGCCAGAACTCGCTTTGGAGTTCAGTTTTGCTTGTTTCTGGCTCTATCCCCAAAGTCCCCAGATATTTCTTGAAATGGATTGGCAACCCTACCTCACCAACTTAAAGTGTGTCCAAGAGGGGACATGTATACATACTTGAAATCAGTCACCTAAAAGAAGAAGAAAAAGACTGCAGGTTTATACCCCACCCTTCTCTCTGAATCAGAGACTCAGAGTGACTTATAAACTCCTATATCTTCTCCCCATACAACATACACTCTGTGAGGTGGGTAGGGCTGAGAGGGTTCTCACAGCAGCTGCCCTTTCAAGGACAACTCCAGTGATAGCTATGGTTAACCCAAGGCCATTCCAGCAGCTGCAAGTGGAGGAGTGGGGAATCAAACCCAGTTCTCCCAGATAAGAGAGCTACGGCTGACCCAAGGCCATTCCAGCAGCTCCAAGTGGAGGAGTGGGGAATCAAACCCAGTTCTCCCAGATAAGAGAGCTATGGCTGACCCAAGACCATTCCAGCAGCTGCAAGTGGAGGAGTGGGAAATCAAACCCAGTTCTCCCAGATACGAGTCTGCTGACTTAACCACTACACCAAACTGGCTCTCACCCAATGGAACGATGTAATGCCATCAGGATAGAAAGGTTGCCCATTCGACCCCCATGCCAATCACTCCTCCTCTCCCCTGCAAACTGCAGTAGTGTTTACTTGTGCAATGATATTATGCAATGGCTCCAGAATTCAGGACACTTCATCTTTCCAAGGGGGCTTCATTTAGTTACCTGTCTAAAATCTACCAAGAGGCCTTGTCCGCCATGAATTCTTCCGTCAGAACAAAGGGAAGAAACTTGCTTTTGTCAGGTTTACATGACCAGTGGAGAAGGAAGAGACTCTGATTCCTGTGGGAGGTGGAGGAGGTCAAAAAGGTCAGTTTGTAATTTTTCCAGCCTGTCAGATTTGTACATCCACCCCCCACAACCAATGGATTGTCATTCAGCCAGTTTTTCCTGCAAGCCAGTCTTTGTGATAGGGGTGGGAGTATGTGTTTCTGTTTTCATTTAGCTCCATAATTCTGAATTTAAGTATGTCTTTTAAAGCCATCCTTTTGAGGATGGGGAGCATGATATTTTTCCAAGAAATGTCCCGTTTCAAATCGTCTTGGGGGAATGAAATGTGATCTTGTAGGAGTCTGCAACAAATGCTTTGAAGGAACTCTGAGGTAAAAAAAAAAGAAGAAGAAGAATGTCTAGGCTAAGCACCTCACAAAAGACATGTCAGTGCTTTCCACGGCTAAACCAAATAACTACCAGCCTTCAGAAAAAGAGGGAACAACATGACATACAGTGTCTATCTATCTTGTATAAAAACCCCTCTCAAATCATTATGGCATTAGTAAGAAGTTTATCCGTAATGCATGGTTGTCACTTCTGTGGGATTAGCAGAGTCTCTTGTACATTTTAGCTTAATGTAAAGGATTTGCGTGAATACCCTCGAGGTTCAAGCTATAGCTTGAATTTCTTTCATCGCCCACCCCTCCAAATTCCACTGCTGACAAAAGTCTGCTTCACTTTGCTTAGGTTAAAACCATTTTCATACAAGGAAAATGGCCGCAGGAAGGTTTGGAAGGATTTTAATTCTTCCACGTGTATTCCTTGTGTCTGCATTGGTTCCCTGCTGCCTCCTGGATGTGGTTGCGGAGGCTGAGAATGACCTATATAAAACTTAACCATGTTTTTAAGTAGAGATCCCTTTCACCCTTATATTCTCTACCTCACAATCTTTATGATCAACGTGGAGCAATTTCGTAATGTACTCCTGATGTGGCATCAGGGCTGTATGAGCACGTGTAAAAAGGTCTGCCTGTTGAGTTTAGAACTCTTTTTTTCTTTGGAAACCCAGGTCCCCAACAACTTCTCTACTTTAATATTGAGAAGGCTGTAGAAAAAGAAAAGAACCAACCAACCAAGCCAAACGTACCACTGGAATAAACCAGTTTCTTAGTTGTTTTCATGCCTCATTTTGGGCAGGAGCTCACAGGAGCGGAGCTCTGGAACCTCTAAAGTTTATTGTGCTCTTTCTTTCTTATCCTTTCCAAAAATACTTGCTTCTGGGCTCCATTGTTCAACACCCCTATGAGAATTTTGCTGAACTCTAAGATTTGACAAATTTTCTAATATTTCCCCCCACACACACACCAAAAATGGGAAAATAGAGGCTTCCGGTTTCAGCGACCCGTGCTAAAGAGCAACTCGGACCGGCTGGTCTAGAGCTGCTCTTTAATCGAGCAGTTGAGGGGTCTTTCTTGTGGGGAGACCTGACTCTGGGACCCAGGAAAGGTCTCAGAAGGCAGACAGCTTGAGCTGAGGGTTGTGATCAACAGCGGCGGCTGTCTCCAGAGCCCGACTCACTGCGAGCCTCGCTGCCTCAATCGCCATTTCTAAATGGCATCGGGGTTGACTGCCGGACTTTTTCTTCTTTCTCCACCAAGCCCTTCTGCGTGTCCTGATCAGACTGCATTATATCTGCGAAGATTGTAAGTTTCTCCTCTCTTTTTATATTTAACTTTGAAGCAAAATTTGTGGAACCTGGGGACTGGAGAGTCGGAAGTGAAGTGGAGCATGGACAGAGTCAAAGACGATGAGAAAGGGCGGGGGGGGAGATACCCAACTCTCTCCTTTTCTTTTCGGAGGCTTCAAAAAGTTCCTGCCTAACTTGGTGACTTTTCCAATGGTGCCCTGGAAAATATGATTGACTCGTACCAGTTTCTAAAGATATGAAAGACTTGATGACTGAATTGAATCGACTGTCCTAAACTTTTTTGGGGAAGAAAATCTTGCTGTTGGAAAATTGCCTTCAAGCATATGTGGAGGAGAAGAACAGTTAAGAATTCTCAGCTGCCAATGAATACTATAAAGAACTGACTCTTAATGGACAGATACAGTGTTATATAAACCTTTGTGACTCTGAAAGATATAAGAAAAGGAAGGGGTTTGATGCCTATGTTGAAGTATATTGAATAAGTCTCTGTGGGTCCTAAATATACATTTAAGGTCACACTGGGTTTGTGCAGTGGATTATAAAACGCAGCTATATTGCTGACTGTTGGAAGAATAGCTGTGAAGTTTCCTAAGTGGATTATAATTTTTTGATGGTGGGTATTGTGGATATGATTTTTCAACTTGGGTTCTTTCTTTTTCTTATTGTGTGTCTATCATATGTGGTTTTTTTCCTGGATGACTCATTTTTAAACATAGTTTGAACATTTTTTCTTTTCACCTTTTTTCATTTATTTCTCTCCATTTTTCGTTTTCTCTTCTCTCCTTGTGGGATTTTTATTTTTTATTTTCATTTTGGGTTCACTTGGATTGTTCTATTTTTTTTTTTTAATCTTTTTCTGGTTATTCTTAATTTTTGCTCCTCCCTGTGGATTATACAAATTGGACACCCAGCCCTGGATTACAATTTATAGCTTGGAATAGTTAGACAAACTTGTTAAGACTTGGACTCCATTGAGCCACTTATTCTGAAAAAGCACAACAGTGAACTGTTTCTGTTTCTGTGAGTAGAACTGTTTATGCTAGGTGATACTAAAGATTGTTGTGGTAAAAAGGCTTTGTTTAATATAAGGCTTATCGCTGTTTGGGGTCTGTCAAATTGTTGATAGAAGTAAGAAGGTTGTATTTTTAAACCAATGATTATCTTTGCATAATATTGATACTGTTTGTTAGGTACTAGCTCAACTAATATAAATAGGAACATCGTGTACCAAAACAGACTACTAGAAGGACAGTACACAAAATCTGTGGCTGTGAGTGCAAATATTAATAAGGATGGAAAATAAAGCTGCTATTGGCTTTAAAGAGGTACCAAGGAAAAAAGAGAACCGAGAAGGTAAACCACCAGCTCCTTCGCCCAGCTCTTCGTCTGGTCTAGGGAAGTTTATACCTCCAGCCATGCAGGGGGACATGAAAGAAATGCAAAATACTCTACTAACTGCCATAGCACAACTGACTGGTAAAGTAGACAATATAGGAGAGCAGATGGCAGAAATCAAACAAGAGCTTCAAGAGAACAGAAAACATACAGCAAAGACCATTAAAGCTTTAAAGGTCCTAGACACACAGGTGACAGATAACACATAAAAGGTGGAACAACTGGAAAAAGAACACAAAGCATATGACAGTAGACTTCTACAGTTAGAGATAGATAGAGCAGCCTATAAGCGGAGATTTCAAAATGTACCAGAAGAAAAAACTGAAGATTTACAGAAAATACTAAGTGAAGCCCTGGCAGAAATTTTACAGGTGACACCTGATAAGATGGAGTAAGAGTTTGATCAAGTTAAGCATGTATCATCAAGTTTCACGAGGCAGAATAAACTACCTAGCAAAATCCATTTGAAGCTCACGAAAGAAGACTAGAGACAATATTCTGAAGCAAGTGAGAGATAAATCAAAGATGATAGCAGGAAATATAGTGAAAATTTTGAGAGAGGTACCAATGCCAGTTAGACAAAGGAGAAGAGAATACCAAACCTTGACAAATTTCCTGAGAGAAAGAGAAATACCTTATACATGGCTAATGCCGGAAGGCTTGCTCTTTACCTATGAAGAAAACAGATATAGGATAAATTCTATTTTTAAAGTTCAAATTTTTTTGGAGAAAGCTGAGAAAAAAGAGGGGAAGAAAAAGAAGGAAGACGAAGAGGAAGAAGTCTCAGATGAAGAGGATCCAAGTGGATCAAGGAAATACCCAACAATATTTTGGCAAAAGATCAACATTTTTTTGAAAAATAAGAAACTTGGCAATTTGTTTACAGCAACAGATACAAAGAAAAAGAAAAGAGGACTGGCAATATATATTAAGGACAAATTTAATCTACAACTACAGTATGCTTCAGAAGATGGAAGAATTTTACTAGTGGAAGTTGTGGTGGATAATAAAAAAAAATTATTGGCAAACATTTATGCTTCGAATGATCACCAAGAACAATTCTTCAAAGATTTACATCTTAGGTTATCAAATTTGGACTATGCAGAATGCTGTCTAGTAGGAGACTTCAACGCAGTTCCTGATAGACAATTGGATAAAAAATACACAAGCACATTAAAGCTAAAGGTTTTCAACTACTAACAAGTTTTTGGAAGCTTGTAGAAGAATTAGAGTTAGTTGATGCATGGAGAACAGGATACCCAAATTCGAAAGATTTTACATATTACTCTGCCAGCCAGCAAACGTGGTCAAGAATTGATATGTGTTGGCTGTCTATAAACCTGGTTAAAGATTTCGCTGAGACCGAAATCCAAACAAGAGTTATATCAGATCACAGTCCCATAATGATAAAACTCAAAGGTACTCAACTGAGAAGAACTTGGAGGTTAAAGACTTCTGTTTTAAAAGACACAGACTTTCTTAAAGAATTCAAGGTAGAAATGGAATCCTTCTATAAACAGAATATAATTCAAGATGTAAAGATGCAAGTGGTCTGGGATACCGCTAAAGCATATTTTAGGGGTCTTGCAATCAGATACAAAGCCAAGAAAAATAAAGAAAGAACTGAAAATTTCCAAAGATTGATGTTGCAAGCAGAAGAAGCTGAAAAGAATTTAAAAGCACAATCCACAAAACAGGAGTTTCAAAATACAACACCAACTTAATCTACTGCTTGTAGAGGACACAGAGAAAAAATTAAGATTTGCCAGACAAAACTTTTTTGAACATGCTAACAAACCTGGAAGGTGGTTGGCCTATAGACTGAAAAAAAGAGAATGCCAAAAGAATAATTCCGGTATTGAAAGATGAAAATAGTAAAGAGAAATTTCAAAGACAGGAGATACATCAGATTGTAGAACAATTTTATAAAAGACTATATAAAGACAAACAAGTCCAAAAGGAAGGCTTAGAAGAATATATTAAACAAAATAATCTTAATAAATTCACAGAACAACAAAAAATTTTAAATGAACCAATAATGATAAGAGAAGTGGGAGACGCAATGGCATCTCAAAAGAATGGTAAAGCACCGGGTCCAGATGGCTTACCAGCAGAGTTCTATAAAGCTTATGAGGATTCCTTATTGCTGCCATTTAAACGTCTTATTGAAAGGATTCAAGAGGAAGCCCAAATACCAGTTTCATGGCAAGAAGCGACAATATCTTTAATTCCAAAAAAGGATGCAGATTTGAAAGATATAAAAAAATTCCGGACAATTTCTCTTTTAAATGTGGATTACAATTTTTTTGCTGCAATATTGGCACAATGCTTAAAAAAGATCTTACAGACCACAATACACCAAGATCAGGCAGGATTTCTTCCTAGAAGATATCTGAAAGATAATGTTAGGACAGTATGTAACATAATGGAATACTATGGGCGTTTTCGCACAGACCTTAATCAGTAGCGACGCCCCTCTTCACCGCGCAGGAGCGGCGCGGATTTCGCACTAATTGCCGCGGAGCACCCGGAAGAGCTGGAAAGTCCCACGGCTTTTGCGGCACAAACGGAAACCGCCAAAACCCAGTTTCCATTTGCGCCGCAAAAGCCACGGGACTTTCCGGCTCTTCCGGGTGCTCCGCGGCAATTAGTGCGAAATCTGCGCCGATCCTGCGCGGTGAAGAGGGGCGTCGCTACTGATTAAGGTCTGTGCGAAAACGCCCTATGAGAACCATCCAGAGAAACAATTGGCACTAATTTGTCTGGATGCAGAGAAGGCCTTTGACAACGTTCATTGGCAATTTATGTTGCAACAATTGAAGGGAATGGAATGTGGTGAGAATTTTTTGAGAACAATACAACCAATATATTCCTCGCAAAAGGCAAAGGTGAGGGTGAATGGTGAACTAACAGAAGCAATTGCTATTCAAAAGGGTACACGACAAGGTTGCCCACTGTCACCACTTTTTTGTTTTGTGCTTAGAGATACTGAATAACCAAATAAGAAAGGATACAAGTATTAAGGGAACGGTGATTAAAGGAGAACAATACAAATTGAGAGCCTTTGCAGATGATCTGGTCCTTATATTAGAGCAACCAATAGACTCAATTGATCGTTTGATAAATAAGATTAACCAGTTTGGTCACTGGGCAGGACTGAAGATTAACTATCATAAAGCAAAATTCTTGACAAAGAATATGACAGGACAAATTCAATCTCTCCAACAAAAATCAGGATTCTCATGAGAAAAGAATTAAATAATTAGGTGTACTCATTTCAAACAAGTGCAGCTGCTTAAATATGGATAGCTATGATAAACTGCTTAAAGAAATTAAAAAAGACCTGGGAAAATGGCAAGATTTGAATTTATCCCTAGTGGGAAGAATAGCCTCAGTAAAGATGAACATTTTGCCAAGACTGTTATTTTTATTTCAAACTATTCCAGTACTTCTAACTAGTGTGTTTTTTTCAAGAACTGAATAAGATGGTTTCTAACTACGGTATGTTTGGCAAGGTAAAAAACCAAGAATTAAGCTAAAGATATTGCAAGACTCTAAACTGGGAGCAGGCTTGGGCCTCCCAGATTGGCAATTGTATTACAGAGCTTCAGTGCTCTCTTGGGTAAGAGACTGGGTGCTACTGAATCACAGGAGACAGTTGTTGTTAGAGGGTCACGACCTCAATTTGGGTTGGCATATGTATTTATGGTATCAAAGACTAGAAGGACACTCTTATTTTAAAAATTACTGGTTCTGGAAATCTCTGTAACACACATGGTCATGGCTAAAAATGAGAATTTATCAGAAAATTCCAAGATGGGTGTCTCCAGTGGAAGCATTTACTCTGCCAAATCTTATGAAACCTAACCAGAGTTATAGATATGAAGAATTGTTGAAAAATGATAACCAACTGAAAACCAGGGAAGAGTTAGAAAATATGGACATTAAAATGAGTTCGTGGTTGAGAATACAAGTTGAAGCCAGATATGCCAAAGACAAGACAACAGACTTTAATATAGAACAATATTCATTGGACAAAATCTTTTTAGAGATCAAGAAAAACAAATTTCCAAGCTATATTCATACTTATTACAAATGAAGATGCAAGACGAGATTGTAAAAGATTGTATGGTTCAATGGGCGAAAAATCTGAGATGTAATATTATGCTAGAAGAATGGGAAATGTTGTGGAAATTCAATATCAAACTAAGTCACTAACCTTTAAAGAAAATCTGAACGTTTTATAGATGGTACATAACTCCGCATAAATTGTGTAAGATGTATACTAACATGTCTAACAAATGTTGGAAATGTACTAAACATGTTGGGTCCTTCTATCATATGTGGTGGACCTGTGAGGTGGTGAAAGACTATTGGAAGATGGTCCATGAACTACTACAGAAAATTCTGAAGACACAGATTCAATTTAAACCAGAACTATTTTTATTGAATATATATCCTAATGACTATTCCAAAGAGATGAGACATTTGGTAACACACATTAACACAGCAGCTAGAATTCTTTTGGCACAGAGATGGAAGCTCCAGGAGATCCCCATGAGATTGGACTTGGTGGGGAAAATTCTGGAAATGGCTGAGTTGGACTATTTATCCCAGTTGTTGGCTGGGAAATCTAAGGAAGAAGCAAACAAATATTGGGTGAAACTCCATGGGCATTTTTGCACTCACCTTAATCAGCAGCGACGCCCCTCTTCACCGCGCAGGATCTGCGCGGATTTCGCACTAATTGCCGCGGAGCACCCGGAAGAGCCGGAAAGTCCCGGCCCTTTTGCGGCGCAAACGGAAACTGGTTTTTGGCGGTTTCCGTTTGCCCCACAAAAGCGCCAGGACTTTCCGGCTCTTCTGGGTGCTCTGCGGCAATTAGTGCGAAATCCGCGCAGATCCTGCGCGGTGAAGAGGGGGTCGCTGCTGATTAAGGTGAGTGCGAAAACGCCCTATGTTTGGCTAGACGCCCAAGACTCTTAAGATTCTATGGTGTGAATTTCTATCTCCTTTCTCCTGTATTTTATATTATAATATCATTTATATTGGAAACGTAAGCTTAAGTAGACATTTTAATAAGAAGACTTGCAATCACTAAAACATACTACTTAGATGCTGATGATTTAATGTGAAGAGATAATAACATATGATAATATTTGTATCTTAAGAAAGTATACTGCATGCAGATTAGATTATTATAGCACTGATATTTGTAACTCCATTTTTCTATTTCCCTTTTACCCATTCCCTTTAACTTTCTAGAAAACCAATTAAAAAAAAATTCAAATCAAAAATGGGAAAATAACCAAAACATATAAAGCAGACGGATGGAAATCTTCCTCATGCCACTGCGGCCACATAGGGAAAAGTAATTTTAAAAGTATGATGGCAGTAAGTTTTTATGATAACAATCAGGGCTTTTTTTGTAGCAGGGACTCCATTGTATATTAGGCCATACCTTCCTGAGGTAGCAGATCCTACAAGAGCTTGCAGGGCTCTTCGTACAGGACTTACTGTAAACTCCAGGAGGATTGGCTAAACCACGGGTGTGTGGCTCAATATGCAAAGGAGCTCCTGCTAGAATTCCACCCCTGCTTCCAAGTACTTGCCAGGGTCAGCCCTGCTTAACTTCCAGGTGTACCCTGGTGTAGCCAATCCTCCAAGAACTTCCAGAGCTTTTTTTTTGTAAGCTCTTGGAGGATTGGCTACATCACGGGTGTATGGCCGAATATGCAAAGGAGCTCTTGCTAGAATTCCACCCCTGCTTGGAAGGGAGACCTTCAAAGGAATACCAAGACTGGAATACAAAAACTAGAGATACAAGCCACCTCTCTGAAAAACGTTCAAGCCTCAGTAGTGGTCACCAGAAGACACCATGACTTCCAGGCATGTAAGCACACCTACTCACCCACCCACAAAAAATACTTTAAACAAAAACACAGGCCAAGTGTATGCCAAATGCCATCCTGAGTCCAAGCATTGCCTTCACAGAGGACCAGAAGACTAAGTGGTCCCCAAGACCTCAATTATATTTAAAAGTATATTAAAAGACAAAAAAAAGAGAAGACATTTGTAGGGTATGAAATGTGCTGTTACCACTGGTTGAAATTGGTTGCACAGTGCCATGGGGGTTGTGGGGGTGTTATGGGACAAGGGTGCATGAGGTAACAGCATACCAGTCATAGAATCATAGAATCATAGAGTTGGAAAGGACCTCCAGGGTCATCTAGTCCAACCTCCTGCAAAATGCAGGAAATTCACAAATTGTTGTTGTTCAGTCATACAGTCGAGTCCGACTCTTTGCAACCCCATGGACAAAGTCACGCCAGGCCTTCCTGTCTTCCACCATCCTCCGAAGCCTGCTCAAATTCATGTTTGTTACATCAGTAATGCTGTCCAGACACCTCATCTTTTGCCATCCCCTTCTTCTTTTGCCTTCTGTCTTTCCCAGCATCACGATCTTCTCCAGGGAGTGCTCCCTTCTCATTTGGTGGCCAAAGGATTTGAGCATCAGCTTCAGCATCTGACTTTCCAGGGAACAGTCTGGGTTTATTTCCCTTAGGACTGACTGATTTGATCTTCTTGCAGTCCAAGGGACTCTCAAGATTCCTCTCCAGCACCACAGCTCAAAAGCATCTATTCTTCTGCGCTCGGCCTTCCTTATGTCCAGCTCTCACAGCCATACATTACTACTGGGAATACCATCGCTTTGACTATACGGACTTTGGCAGGCTGATGTCTCTACTTTTTATTATTCTACCCAGGTTTATTAAACTCCCAAGGAGCAAACATCTTTTAATTTCATGTCTACAGTCACCATCTGCAGTGACCTTGGACCCCAGAAATGTGAAGTCTGTCACTACTTCCCCATCTTCCCCTTCTATTTGACAAGGTGTGATGGGGCCAGATGCCATGATCTTAGTTTTTTTGATGTTGAGTTTCAAGCCTACTTTTGTGCTCTTCTCTTTCACCCTCAACAAGAGGTTCTTTAGGTCCTCCTCACTTTCTGCCATTAAAGTGGTGTCATCTGCATATCTGAGGTTGTTGATGTTTTTCCCGGCAATCTTAATTCCGTTTTGTGCTTCATCCAGGCCAGCATTCCACATGATGTACTCTGCATATAAATTAAATAAGCAGGGTGACAATATACATCCTTGTCGAACTTCTTTTCCTATTCTAAACCAATCAGTTGTTCCATATCCTGGTTTGACAGTTGCTTCTTGACCCTTGTACAGGTTTCTCAGGAGACATGTGAGGTGGTCTGGTACTCCCATCTCTTTAAGGACTTGCCACAGTTTGTTGTGATCCACCCAATCAAAGACTTTAGTATAGTCAATGAAGCAGAAATAGACATTTTTCTGATACTCCAGTGCTTTCTCCATAATGCATCAAATGTTGGCAATTTGATCTCTAGTTCCTCGACCTCTCCAAAACCCAGCTTGAACTTCTGGTAGTTCCCAATCGACATACTGCTGAAGCCTAGAGGGAAAAAATTCTAGAGTCCTTCTTCCTGAAAGATTTCCACATCTTAATTAGCTGGCTGGGATGCACCTTCTCTCTTCTCAATATGGCCTGCCCTTTCAATAATGGGAAGAAGAATTCTGAGCCATTTCTTCCTCTCAGCATACCTTCACTCAATCTTGTTTTGTAACTGCGCCATAAGGTTCTCTTTTGGTTCTCTTTTGTTCATTTTGGAACAGATCACTTTCCTATTCTAATTCCGCAGATGTCACCAGAATCTCTTTAGCACTCAGCTCATGTAGATTTGAATGTTCACTAGCTTTCAGCATAAAAGCTCCCATTTGCTTTCTAATCAGCTGCATTAATGAGCCAAGATCCTTTTTCAGAAAAGTAATATTCCATAATATATCTTTTTTATAAGATATTTCGCTTGACAGTGCCATTTTTCTCTGTCAGCAAGCTCAGTCTCTAAATCCAAGTTTAAAAGTAGCTTAAAGATCCTGTTAAATCGTCATTCCAAATCAGCTCCAGCTGAGATTTCAAATGTTATAATTTCAATTACAGTCAGACAGGGACAGATCTCTCTAGAATATATCACATTTATGTTCAGATCATATTGCAGCCAAATAATCTCTTTAACATATGTCCAATCTCTTTAACATATGTCCAATTATAATCCAGGTCGATTTATGTATTTGTATTCAATCCAATTCAAGTAATTATCAATATTTAAGATTGCTCTTTGACTTTTCGAGACCTCATTCACAGAAGTAGGCATATAATCAGCCTCTATCCCTTCCTTTGAGCTAGCCGCTCGTTGTTATGTAAATAGACCCATTAACCAGTGGTATTGAAAGCTCACTTACTTGCCAAGTAGAATTGCCACACTAGAAGTAGAAAGGCGATACAGCAAAAGCTTACTGAAAGTAGCGAAAGAAAGCAGTCGGGCGTTCAACTTTTTCTGCTGCTCCAGCTATCATGGCGGCAGAGCCTCGGGACATGCAAGAAGCACAGGAGCAGCCACCGCTGTACCCCTAGCTTCCCGCAAAAGTTCCATGCTGAAGAAAAACCCCTCCAGGGTTTTCCTTTGGGGCGCCACATGTGATGCCCCTCCAACTGCCTGATTTAAAGCTGCAGCAAGAGGACAATCTGCAGACACCCCTGAAGTCAAGATGACGTAACTCGGAAGCCTGCATAACTTTAACAGCATCATCTTTTAGGACTTTGAAAAGCTCAACTGGGATACCATCATCTCTGCTCGCTTTGTTGTTAGTAATGCCTTCTAAGGCTCATTTGACTTCATACTCCAGAATGTCTGGCTCAAGGTCAGCAATTTCACTGTCATGGTTGTCAAGTACATTGAGATCCTTCTTGCATAATTCTTCTGTGTATTCTTGCCACCTCTTCCTGATCTCTTCCGCTTCTGTTAGGTCCCTACCATTTTTGTCCTTTATCATGGCCATCTTTGCACGAAACGTTCCCTAGATTTCTCCAATTTTCTTGAAGAGATCTCTTGTTCTTCCGATTCTATTATTTTCTCTGTTGCTTTGCATTGTTCCTTCAGGAAGGCCTCCTTATCTCTCCTTGCTGTTCTCTGGAAATCTGCATTCAGTTGGGTGAATCTTTCCTTTTCACCTTTGCCTTTCGCTTTCCTTCTTTCCTCAGCTATTTGTAAAGCCTCATCAGACAGCCACTTTGCTTTCTTGCATTTCTTTTTCTTTGGGATGGTGCTGATTGCTGCTTTCTGTACAATGTCATGAACCTCCATCCATAGTTCTTCAGACACTCTGTCTATCAACTCTAGTTCCTTAAACCTATTCTTCAACTCCACTGTATATTCATAAGGGATGTGATCAAGGTGAAACCTGAATGGCCTAATGGCTTCCCCAGTTTTCTTCAGTTTAAGCCTGAATTTTGCAATGAGTAGCTCATGATCTGAGCCACAGTCAGCTCCAGGTCTTGTTTTTGCTGACTGTAAGGAGCTTCTCCATTTTTGACTGCAGGGTATATAATTAAACAGATTTCTGTGTTGCCCATCAGGTGATGTCCATGTGTAGAGTCACCTTTTAGGTTGCTGGAAGAGGGTGTTCGCTATGACCAGCTTGTTCTCTTGACAAAACTCTATTAGCCTTTGCCCGTCTTCATTTTGTTCTCCAAGGCCAATCTTAAATTCACAGGATCAGCACTGCTGTTAGATGGCCATCTAAGCTCTGTTTAAAAATGTCCAAGGAAGCCTGTTTGACTGATGAACTGCTCAGGAAGTTCTTCTTCCTAATGTTTGGTTGGAAATTCTTCTGATTTAATTTCAACCCATTGGTTCTGGTCCTACCTTCTGGGGCCACAGAAAACAATTCCACACAATCCTCAATATGACAGCCCTTCATGGACTTGAAGATGATGATCATATCACCTCTCAGTCACCTCCTCTCCAAGCTAAACATGCCCAGCTCCTTCAACCTGTCCCGGAGAGCTAAGGTACTGGTAGCATTAGAGAAATGGTGGACAAATTGGTAAACCATGTCCCTTTGATTGTATTACTGAAGAATGAAGGTCTGAATGTGCCCCCCCCCACCATGTACTAAAACTCTCTGCACATCAAAAACAAGAGATCAAGAAGGGTGCCTAAACTGGCGTACCTGTTTTCTCTCCTATAAGGGAGACTTCAAAGATGGGATGCCTCCGCCACCAGTACTGCAGTCTGAATGATTTCTCTAATGCATGGGTGTCAAACATGCGATCCGAGGGCCGCATCAGGCCCACAGAGGGCTCCTATCAGGGCCCCGAGCAACTGGTTGTCATTTGCTTCCTTCTTCTTTTATCTTGCTTCCTTCTGCATAATAGCTTGCTTTGCAAGGCTTGCTCAATTGCACAGCAGAGCTACTGAGTCAAGTTTCTCTTCCTTCTATTGGCTGAGGCTCCCCCCCCTGTCCCCTGGGGAAGGAAGGAAAGAGCCAGAGCTTCCTTTGCCCAGTTTCCTGGATCCCTTGGGTGACATACAAAGAAAAGCACCTTAAAATGAGTGCTAACATTTTAAGCACGTTTTAAGTTTTTTAATATATATATATATATATGTAATTGTGTTTATGTCCTTTATAAAGTTTATATCTCTGCTACCTAATCTTAAATAGGTACACACATGGCCCAGCTTGACATGGCTCAGCCCAACCTGACATGGCCCGGCTTGACAAGGTCTCATTTATGTCCAAACCGGCCCTCATAACAAAGAAGTTTGATGCCCCTGCTCGAATGCATCTCTAGACTATGGCTTTAGGACATTTTTGTAGCAGGAGCTCCTTTGCATATTAGGCCACACACCCCTGATGCAGGCAATCCTTCAAGAGTTTACAGGGCTCTTAATAAAGGGCCTACTGTAAGCTCCAAGAGAATTGGTTGCATCAGAGGGGTGTGGCCTAATATGCAAAGGAGTTCCTGCTACAAAAAAAAACCTCCGGGCTTGGTCAAGATAATTAAAACTGTATCTCAGCGTCAATTCACAGTGTTATCTTCATCCTTTCTGCCCTCATCGGACAGTTTAAAAAAAAACAAACATCTTTGGGAGTCTCTGATAGACACACATGGGAAAAAAAAAATCTCTTCCTGCCTTTCCATTGTTGTGTTCATCCACAGACCATGATAGAAGTTGGAGAGAGAATGCTCCAGCCAATTAGAACTTCAAAGCAAATGTGCATCCTCTAATGTCAGCAGAAAGCTGAACTATGACTTTTGGAATGAAAGGTAATAATGCTTTGCTCGCACCTCTTTGCTATTAAGTCCCCCCCCCCCCAAAAAAAGCTTAATTGGGAGCGCTAAGAACAATCAATTAAGTTTTAAAAAAATAAAAATAAAAAATTAACTGTAGAAAGGTCTTGGCTATTATGGATTTTTCTAGAAGGGATATCCATCTATAAAGGCTAAGTGTTTAAATTGTAGTTGTAATTATCTCCATCACCACCCCCAGGTCTTCTCTCTCTTTTTCATGTCTCTTTCGCTCCTCCGTTTTCAGTGAAGCAGAAAGACAAAGATCTGCTACTGTACTGAAATGCTTTTAATCACCTGCACCACCGTGTATGCCCTGCACCTTAAAGACTAACAACATTTGTGGTCGGCTATGAGCTTTTGTTTGCCATGGCTCACTTCTTCAGATGTCTGCTGAAGCGAGCAATGACTCTTGAAAGCTCCTCTCCTGCCACAAAGTTTGCTAGTCTTTCAGGTGCCACTGGGTCTTACTCTTTTCTATTGCCACAGACAGACTAACATGGCTACCCTCAGCTCCCCTAAGGTGCAAGCAAGGAAACCCCTGTCGCCTGGTGTCCCGGTAGGCCAGGTGGCACCCTAGGCAGCCACCTACCTGTCCTAGGATGTGCCAGGCCTGGCTACTCAGATCAATCTGTGCTCTGCGGCCACTGCATTGCATATCCATCAAACCTTGGCATTCTGAGACTCTCTACTTGCACTGCTAAGCAGGTCTCTCTAGTCCTCATTGCTGCAAAGATAGTTTTGAATGCCTGGGAAGTTTACGATCAGAATTTTCAGCTGCTGGGAGGTTGGCTTCCTGACACAGAAGTAATGACACAAATCCGCATTTAACAAACCCGTTGAATATGCATAATTGAAGCAAGGTCCCTAATTTGAATCTTCTTCTTCTTCTCTGGATCAGGTGGTGCAGTTTCTCATAAAAAGGGGGTGGGTACAATAGAGAACAGTACTGGTTTGCGTATGTGTTTTTTAGTGACTGAATTCAACGGAACAGCAAGTACACTTCTTGGTATCATTCCCTTTCCTGGTTTCAAATGCTAACAGAGGCTGGTAACCCGCCCCCCCCCACACACACACACACTAGTCAACTCTGCACAAGACAGTCACCAACAGACACTCATAAAAGCAGAGATCTGGACTTACCCTGATCCCCATTTGTGGGGCCGTGGGGAGGGGTAAGAGGCAAGGCAGCCTATTGCTGGTGGAGAGGAGTGGGGCTGGACCAAGCACGGGAAGCAGGGGCCCGCCCTAACTTGATGCGGGCCCTATAGGATGTATTTGGGGAGGGTCAGAGGGCAGGGGGCGGCCACCAGCTACTTAGGACGCAGCACCGCCTCCTCCTGCCCTCTTTGCCCATCATTTGTTCATTTGTTGTATGGATATCTGGCTACACAGAACTGAGGATTCCCTAGGCTACAGCTGTAGGAGTAGTGGCGGGAGCCGGCTGAGGCTCAACTCTTGTGGCGGTATCAGCATGGGGCTGGATCCATTCTCTGGAAGATCAGCCTGCATGTCCAGTTCCAGAGTATGGGGATCCTCTCAAGGGATCTTGGCGTGAGGGGCGACTGAGGTGCCCAACCCGGCGGCATGTAAACCGGGGGATTACCCTCACGCTCAGGTGGCAGGGGAGACCACCCCTGGGCTTCCGCCCTAGTGGAATCCCTAACCCGTTATCCCAAGGTGACCAGCAGAGCACCGACTGGCAGGCGGGCCAGTCGATGAGCGTGATCCTTACCCCATGCTGTGCCAAGGCTTACTACAGCTGTAACCAATAAAAGTTGTGGCCAATTTTATTCCACTTTTTCTGAAAACGGTGTGGCTGTGTGTTATTTCGGTTGAAACTGTAAACTCAACTAGAATGTGTTAGTAGGGAGGAATTTTGCCCGGGGTGCCCGCCTCAGCCCCTCCCCTTGACTCTGGAGCCACAAATTCCCTTTTCGTGCCACCTCATTACTGGCCGATTTGCACCAGCACTTTGAAGAACTGGAGTTCTTTGTCTTTCGGTGTACATAAGCCAACCAATCAGGAACCACCTAATCATGGTTATGATGTCATTAACACCAAGTCGCTAATCAGCTATTTGAGTAGTGCAGAGCAGATGGAGAGAAGGCAACGCCTCCTTCTATATGAGCAGCAACTAGATATGTGACAAATATCAGAACACCAAGAAATAGCGGCATGTGTGGTGCAAAGCGATACATTCTGAATTGTGTTAAATGAATATCATGAATTATTAAAGTCATTCCTCGAGACGCTGACTCAGATCTGGCCAAATCAAACAATACTGCTAATTAAATTTTATTCATGAATTTAAAATAAAATTAGCCCCCAGAAAGAGGTTTATGGAAATTCTCTGTGGTCCAGATTCAAAAAAAAACCTAGGAGAGTTTTTACTACCTCAGAACTTGGTATTTGTCTTAATAACGTCACAAGTCAGACCAATTTCCCCCGGATGTGTTATTCTTGATGGCTTTACAGCCTCTTTTCCAAAGAGCACTAGATAGATATGTGTGGCTAGCTACTCTGTAGTAAGAAAAAAACACTCTTCACGTGGGCAGAGTGATGTATCTGAAAAAGTTAGTTTTGACTCACGAAAGCTTATATACTGAATACATTTTGTTGGTCTTTAAGATTCTACTGCACTCAGATCCTGGCCAGAATTGTATTGTAAATTGACTTCATTTTCTCCCTTTCTCACAGTGCGAGAACTCATGGACACTCAATGAAATTGCTGAGCAGTCAGGTTAGAACAGATGAAAGAAAGTCTGTGCACACACTTCTTTTCCCTTGGACACACAGCCCACAGTGTTTATCGAAACAAGAAACTTTTATTTATGAGAACAAAACACTGAGGAAAGTAAAGTTTAAGAAACAACTTTTCACTTCCACTGAACTTTTGAACTGAGATACTTTGGTTACAATTAGATTATTTCCCGCCTGCTCTAACCAGATCTTGTGCACAGTTCTACTCTGCCAGAAATCCGTTTTTCTCCCCTTCCCTTCAGTTCCTAAGCGATCACCTCCTCTGCTACTAACCCCATCTGTTGTTTTTCGGCGGCAGTTTATTCAAGTTTCCTCTCTGCTTTCCATCTGCTCTCATTGGTCGCTCTTGGAGAGAGGTGAAACCCAGCCGTAATGGTATCACCGGACTCCAACTGTGTTCCGTTGCTTTAGACCAGCATGGTTACCCACCTGAATCTAAGGCAATGATGGATTTTCACCTGATTTAAAGTGAACATTTTTCAGTTCACAAAAGTTTGGAATTTTGCCTCTTATCAATAGTACCCTCCAGCATGTCCTTTGAACTATATACTTTTGAATATTTCCTAGCTGAGGAAGTGGAAACTTGTTAAGAACATCTGGGAAGTGTTGACTTTGGTCGTTTTCGCACTTACCTTATTCCGGAGCGACATCCCTCTTCACTGCGCAGCGTCTGCGCGGATTTCACACTACTTGCTCTGCAGAACCCGGAAGTCCCGCGGCTTTTGCATCGCAAATGTAAACTGGTTTTTGGCGTGGTGAAGAGGGACGTCGCTCCGGAATAAGGTAAGTGCGAAAACGACCAAAGTTTCACCTGTGCTCCAGAAGCGTGAGTGTGGAGACTGCATTTTGCTCCTGAAAAGAGAGTTTCCTGTTCTAGGATATAATTAATACAATACAAACTGACAGCATATGTAAAGACTGGATCTGTGTTTTGTATCTTTTCGATAGGTATCTGATCTTTCATGTACCTGTGTATATCTGAAATTATAGCACATATTATGTTTGATGGGTTTCTTATATGCAAGCAGGGATGGATTGTTTAAAACCTATTTTAATAGGTCTGTCTGTCTCTTTCCCATTTCCATGGATCTTTGAGCCAGTTTGCCGTAGTGGTTAAGTGCGCGGACTCTTATCTGGGAGAACAAGGTTTGATTACAGCTCCACTTACAGCTGCTGGAATGGCCTTGGGTTAGCCATAGCTCTGGCAGAGGTTGTCCTTGAAAGGGCAGCTGCTGTGAGAGCCCTCTCAGCCCCACCCACCTTACAGGGTGTCTGTTGTGGGGAAAAGAAGATATAGGACAGGGGTGGCCAATGGTAGCTCTCCAGATGTTTTTTGCCTATAACTCCCATCAGCCCCAGCCATTGGCCATGCTGGCTGGGCTGCTGGAAGTTGTAGGCAAAAAACATCTGAAGAGCTACCGTTGGTCATCCCTAATACAGGAGATTGTAAGCCGTTCTGCGTTTCTGATTCAGAGAGAAGGGCGGGGCGTATATCTGCAGCCTTCTTCTTTCCCTTCAAGCTGAACCTATCTTTTCCCATCACAATTCAAAATATTTGCTAACCTTTGCCCCCCTAATCAGGTCCCTACAAAGGTATAAGGAAAATAAACTGATTCCCAGAGACATGAGTTACTTGTGGACAAAGAATGCCCAAGGAGGTGGGAAAGATTCATCCCTCCCAGCCTGGTTGAGACTGACAGGAGAAAAAGATTGCCTTCTCTCAAACCCCTGCCTCTCACAATGCAGTCTCGCTGAAGAAGAGATGAAGAGAAGAGCCGGGTTTTATACCTGCTTTTCTCTACTCTAAGGAGTCTCAGATTAGCTTACAATCATCTTCCATTCTTCTCCCCACAACAATCACCTTGCGAGGTAGACAGGGCTGAGAGAGTTCTGGGAGAACTGTGACTAGCCCAGGGGTGGGGAACAGTGGCTCTCCACATGTTTTTTTGCCTACAACTCCCATCAGTCCCGGCCATTGGCCATGCTGGCTGGGGCTGATGGGAGTTGTAAGCAAAAAAACATCTGGAGAGCCACTGTTCCTCACCCCTGAACTCGCCCAAGATCACCCATCAGGTTTCATGTGGAGGAGTAGCAAGGAATTAAGCCCAGCTCTCTAAATTAAAGTCTGCTGCTTTTAACCACTATGCTATGCTGGCTCTTAGGGCCAAATGAGATAAGTGTGACATGTGGGACCTTCCAGTCACACATAACACTGGAGAATATTCCAATTTGAGTGTCTGAATGGTACACCTTTTGTGGGCGTCTTCCTTATTATCTTTTATTTCCAGCCTGACAAAAAGTGTGCATCATGTATTGAATCCTGAACACATTATTGTCCTTGTAAGTGAAAACCTTGAAGCAAGATTTACTCAGGTGAAGCCTGAATTGATTTTTAGTTCTGATAAATATACTTCACACCTTAATGCTTCACACATCCCAAGATGGTTGAGCCCATCTAAAACTTGATCCTCAGCCTATGATAACATTAATCTGCTTCCACTGAACTGGACCACAGA
The DNA here is from genome assembly GCF_032191835.1 of Heteronotia binoei. Taxonomy (NCBI): domain Eukaryota; kingdom Metazoa; phylum Chordata; class Lepidosauria; order Squamata; family Gekkonidae; genus Heteronotia; species Heteronotia binoei. The sequence goes on from NC_083229.1 coordinate 127,749,358, forward strand.
AATATCCCATCTGTAAAGACTCCAGAATTATTATTATTATTATTATTATTATTATTATTATTATTATTATTATTATTATTATTATTATTATTATTTAGTACTACTACTACTACTAGTAGTAATTACATGACTATTACTGATATAATAATTATCAATAATTATTTAATTATTCGTAACATCTCTGATATTATTTATGATGATGAGATGTTATTGTTGTTGATGATGATGACAATGATAAAGAAACAAAGATTCATTGGGACCACCAATTACAAAAATATGAATATATGAAGCTGCCTTATACTGAATCAGACCTTGGTCCATCAAAGTCAGTATTGTCTTCTCAGACTGGCAGTGGCTCTCCAGGGTCTCAAGCGGAGGTTTTTCACACCTCTTTGCCTGGACCCTTTTTTGGAGATGCTGGGGATTGAACCTTGGACCTTCTGCTGACCAAGCAGATGCTCTACCACTGAGCCACCGTCCCAGTTAAACATCTGGAGCATAACTCCCCTGATATCACAATTTTACAAAAAAGTAAGGAATAGGGTTTGGATAATTAACACTGCAATCCAAGGAGACAGCAGAATTGAAAAGAAAGAACAGGAGAAAACCTTGAAATACCAAGACCTACGAACAAAGTTAGGGTGCCTATAAGAGAAGAAGGTGACCATTGTGGCAGTTGTCATTGGAGCCCTTGGAGCAGTGCTTAGAAGCTTCAAGAAACACTTGGACATCCTGGTCCTGGACACTGAACAAATAAGGCAAGCTCAGCTCCAGAACACAGAGTTGCTTGAAACAGCAGGGATACTGCAAAGATGTATCTGTGATTCTCAAGAACTTGGGTAGATCTTGAATTGCAGAAACCAGTGCTTTTTTTTTTTTAGCAGGAATGCCGTTCCAGCTGGCTTGGTGTCAGGAGCTGTGGCCTGATATGCAAATTAGTCCCTGCTGGACTTTTTCTACAAAAAAACCCCTATGTGAAACAATGGTGATATCAGGAAGTGTGGCCTAATATGCAAATGAGTTCCTTGTGCAATTGTTCTACAAACAAAGCCCTGGCAGAAACCATTTACCAGTCAAATGTCTGAAATTGACAATTCACACTACTGCTAATAATAAAGTAATAAAATTAAATGGAGGCAATGAGGTAAAGGCAATTAATATGTGGGCAGTCCCAGTTCTAAGATACACAGCTGGCATTATTGATTGAAAACAAGCAGAATTAGAAGCAATAGATCACAAAACTCATAAGCTAACGACAATGCGTCACTCACTACATCTTAGAAGTGATGTTGATCATCTTTACTTACCAGGAAAATTAAGTGGGCAATGTTTCCTGAAAGTTAAGCAAGCAGTTAAAGAAGAAAAACGAGTACCAAATGACTAAACTAAGGAAAGCAAGGAGAAGCTTCTAGCTGAAGTATACAAGGCCGACTTATTTAAGGTTATAGAAACCAAAGGACATTACAAAGAGACCGAAATCAAAACTCACTTCAACAACTGGAAGGAAAAGCACTTGTATGGACAATATTTGAAAGACTTAGGTCATTTTCGCACTCACCTCCAGCCGGCGCGACCCCCCTCTTCACCGCGCAGGAACTGCGCGGATTTCGCACTAAATGCCGCGGAGCAGCCTTTTGCGCCGGAAACTCCCGTCGCAAAAGCCGCTCAAACGTAAATCGCCAAAAAGCAGTTTGGCGTTTGCGCGGCTTTTGCGACGGGAGTTTCCGGCGCAAAAGGCTGCTCCGCGGCATTTAGTGCGAAATCCGCGCAGATCCTGCGCGGTGAAGAGGGGGGTCGCGCCGGCTGGAGGTGAGTGCGAAAACGACCATAGAGAAAAAAGTTGACAGTGAAAATACCTGGAAGGGGCTCCAAAAGGATCATGAAGGGAAAAAAAAGGAGGGCTTATTTCCCACTAGCTTTATGCTGCTCTCACACTCCTCTTCTCTTGTCAGATTTCACGCTATCTGCCCCGAGGCTGCAACTAGCTTCACCTTTTTTTGTGCGGCAAACAGAAACCGGTTTTTAGAGGATCTTGTTTGCTGCGTGAAAGAGGCAGAACAAGTTGCAGCCCTGGGGCAGAGAGCGTGAAATCCAACAGAAGCCCCGCAGAGAAGAGGAGAGTGAGAGCGGCATAATGTATAGCAGCGCCCGCCTCACAGCCTCACTGGATCTCTTGCTATCAGTCTCTTTGGGGTATTTTACTTTTGTTCTCTGATGGAAATAGAATTCACTTCATAGGGGACCACAGCAGCTTTGTTTGTCTTTCCCAAAAATATAGGCTCCAGAGAAACTTTAACGCAACCCACAGATTTTATTTTAAACACAAAGTCTTTCACTTGGGGATATGGGAGATATTTACACAGGCTAACACGTTGTTCAGTTGTTTCAGGCTTTACACAAACTTTTTCTTGCTTTAAGTCTCTCAGTTTCAGTTCACAGCTTCCCTATATCTTGCTCTCTCCACCTCTAGCAAAGGCTGGCCTCTTGGGTATGATGTGCCCAGGTCTCACTAGTCGACTGGAGCCCCCACTACCAGCCCTTCGGACTTCTTAGACCCACATCTGCTCCCTCAACCACCTTTCTAGTTCTTCCGAGATGTATATAGGTGTCTGTGACCGTCCAGGTCTTGACTAACTCACACTTGTTCCTCACACACACAGCCCTCTTGGCTGGTTTTGTCGAGCTCGTGGTCTCTGGAAGACTTTCCTGCCACAGTCTCAAGCTCCTTCACAGGATCAGCTGCCCTCTCAGCCTCGGTCAGGCATGAACTGACCCACTCAGTCTCTGTCAGGCTCCAACTCTGACAGACTTCTGACAGGCACCAACTCTGTCAGACACCAACTGCCTGAATGACTGCCTCAGCAGTTTCTGTCCCTCAACCACTTTCCCTCCCTGAGAGCTCCGAGCACTTGGCCCCCACCCTCAGGTCACCTGACGCAGGCCCTGTGCCTCTTCAGTTTCTGCTTAACCCATGGCTTACTGTCACATAAGGCTAGTGGGAAATCGGTCAAGGACTCACTCACTCTTAGGGGAGGGACGGTGGCTCAGTGGCAGAGCATCTGCTTGGTAAGCAGAAGGTCCCAGGTTCAATCCCCGGCATCTCCAAAAAAGGGTCCAGGCAAAATGGTGTGAAAAAACCTCAGCTTGAGACCCTGGAGAGCCGCTGCCAGTCTGGGAAGACAATACTGACTTTGATGGACCAAGGGTCTGATTCAATATAAGGCAGCTTCATATGTTCATAGTTGCATAACAGCAGACACTCAAAACAAATAGTATGAAAGTCGAGCTTTAGAAGGCCAAGGATGACAGTAAATGTTGACTTTGCAAGACAAAATATAAAACAGTTGACCGCATGGTCGGTACCTGCAGAAAATTTGCTTAAACTGACTATAAACATGTCACAACAGAGCTGGAGCTACAGTGTACAGGAATCATTGCAAGAAGTATATCCTACCATCAGCCAGAAATTCATGGGAGCACAAACCAGACATGGCACCGAAATACTGAGCTGAGACCATTAGTCTACCCCACAGGCTAGGACCCACAAATGGGGACCAGGTGATATGTATGTATTGGTATATACCAGGGGTCCTCAAACTTTTTAAATAGGGGGCCAGTTCACTGTCCCTCAGACTGTTGGAGGGCCGGACTGCCGTTACTGTACAAGGCCGCGGGCCGTCAGTTCTCTGTCTTCTGCATCTCTCTCCCTTCCCCACACCACACACCCCGGCCTGGGAACTCACCTCACCTCAGTATCACCTCACACTCTGTCTCCGCCGCCTCAGCCCAGTGCCGGAAGTGTGCGTTGCTAACGCGGGTTTAGGTCGAACGTCACTTCCGGTCTGATTTTGCCATAACCCGTCGGGCCGCATAAACGTCCTCAGCGGGCCGCATCTGGCCCGCGGGCCGTAGTTTGAGGACCCCTGGTATATACCAAGGGTGACCAACGGTAGCTCTCCAGATGTTTTTTGCCTACAACTCCCATCAGCCCCAGCCAGCATGACTGATGGCTGGGGTTGATGGGAGTTGTAGGCAAAAAAACATTTGTAGAGCAAAGTTTCTATGCAACCTCCAATTATGAACAGATAAACACCTGGAACATAGCACCTCTATTATAACTATTGTAGAAGGAATCTCTCTCTCTCTCGGCTTGGCTTCGCGAATGAAGATTTAAGAAGGGTGCAATAGTCCACGTCTGCTGCAGGCTCGCTGGTGGCTGACAAGACCAATGCGGGACAGGCAGGTCCGGCCACAGTGGCTGCAGGGAAAAGTCTGATTTAGGGTTGGTGCTGTAGCAGTGCGATTCTTCCTCAATCTCCTTTTGTCCTCAAGACCAGCTATGCGTGCGTTCTCAAAAGAAGAGACAGCCTGGTGGATGGTGTGCCTCCATGCTTTGCAATCTGAGGCTAGGTCAGACCACTGGTGATGGTTGTAGAAGGAATAGGGTTTGGATAATTGACATTATAATCCCAGGAGACAGCAGAATAAAAAAGAAAGAACAGGAGAAGACCTATGATATAAAAGCCAAGCCATACTGGTGATGACTCATCTATCCTCCCTTTGACTATCACTAAATCCCTCCAGCCCCAGGACAGATGAGGATTGGGCCATTGTGAAAATTGCCTTTGCATTCTATTGGCCCATCTCTCCAGGTCCTCCATTTTCCCTCAGTGGTTGTTGCTAGGCAACCATAATATTCCAAGCTTGGTTCAGTCAGTAAAAGTTGGGGGGAGGAGACAATTTCCAGGCCTGTTTTGGCCTTTGAGGGAGAACTCCTAGAGGCCAGTCCTGGCTAGATTTGCCACCTTCAGGTTGTATTGTAGCAGTTAGTGCTTCAGAGCAGGGTCTGCCAGATCCAAGTTCTTGCTGTGTAAACTGACTGGGTGATTTTTGGATCAGTCACAAACTTTCAGTCTAACCTACCTCAGAGGGTTGTTGTGCAGATAGAGGGAGAGGAGACTGATGTAAGCTGCTTTGGTCTTCACTGTAGAGAAAGACTGTACTTTTCCTAGGTAAAGACTGCAGGGAAGGGAAAGGAGATGGAAAGCTGAAGTCAGAAAGACAGATAAAGGAGGCTGATGGTTGTCTGTGAAGTAGATGGGGTTGCCAACTCCAGGTTGGGAAATTCCTGAATATTTAAGGGGTGGAGCCTGAAGATAGTGGGGCTTGAGGAGGGGTGGGGCCTCAGATAGGTACAGTGTCATAGACTCTACCCTCAAAACCAGCTATTTCCTCCTGGGGAACCATTGTTGCCAATCTTTAGGTGAGAGCTGAGATCACTCAGAATTACAACTGCTCTCCAGATGACAGAGTTCAGCTCCCCAGGAGAAAATGATGGATGCTGTGTCATTATACCCTGCTAAGGTTGCTTCCCTCCTGCTTTGGTCCACACTGTAGAGAAAGACTATCCTTTTCCTTAGTAGAGGCTGCAGGGAGGGGGGAGGAGATGAAAAGCTAAAGTCAGATCATTTACCCTACAGATAATGGCCACTTTGAAGTACATACTTCGTGGTACACCATAGTACAACCAGGCCAGGCCATAAAAGACAGATCACACCGCAAGCACACACTGGTATGAAACACTGAAAGGCTGAATACAACAGGAAAAGGCAGTAACAACATGTTGCAGATGAAAGGAATGCTGAGCTTCAGCATCTGCATGATCATTGTCATGCTATAATGCCACAGCAAATTGACCCTCAGCGCCCAAGGTGGGGCACTCACTCAGAGCCTCTTTTTAGAGGCTCTATATTTATTTTCCCAATGGGCCTTATTCCGTGTGTGTGTGTGTGTGTGTGTGATATTTAAGCACCTGTCAGAGATTCTGTGAGATCTACTTGAGTTCTCTGACATAGAAACATGAAAGGATTGATTTGTAACAGTGAGTTGTTATGTGGAGTGGGGGGGGGGGGACCTGTCCTCTTCTTGGAGAGCCTTTTGATAATACTTAATTTCTCAGCAGGGGAAGTCTATTGCTCCACATGGTGCAATGCCAGGAAGTGTGATAGCTTCTGAGTACTGCAGAAAAGAGGCAATTGACTGGCTGAGCAATGAGGACCACACTAGAACACATGGCACCGAAATACTGAGCTGAGACCATTATTCTACCCCACAGGCTAGGACCCACAAATGGGGACCAGGTGATATGTGTGTAATGGTATATATCAGGGGTGGCCAATGGTAGATTTCCAGATGTTTTTTTGCCTACAACTCCCATCAGCCCCAGTCAGCATGGCTGATGGCTGGGGCTGATGGGAGTTATAGGCAAAAACATCTGGAGAGCTACCGTTGGCCACCCCTGGTATCTATCTGTGTAATGGTATATATAAAAGAATGTTAATTAGATTTTTTTTGGTTTTTATTTGGTTTTATTTATTTAAGAAAGTACTGGGAATAATTGAACCCTGTTATTTCCAGTAGTGGAAATAATTGAATCCTGGTTTTATAATATGGGGTTTATAATACACTCTATATGCTTTATTTAATGATGATTTAAATGTTCTTCATTATTATTATTATTATTATTATTATTATTATTATTATTATTATTATTATTATTATTATTATTATTATTATTATTATTATTATTATTATTATTATTGTTATTGTTGTTGTTAGGTATTTTATTTAATTATCCTTCTGGTTCTTGTGATTTCTTATGTTCTTTATGGTGTAAACTAGATATGACAGTGTTGGAGATGGTTGCATGCCGCTGATGAAGGCTTTGTGCCAAAATACATTTGGCATTTTGTTTTATTTCATTTGGCATTGTGAGTTATCTTATTCTATGCAAACAGTTGTTTCCTGTTTTTTGAGCTGAGTTGAGTTGTTTTCTGTTTTTGAGTTAAATTACCAGTTTTATGTTTTATGCATATAATTGGATTGATTGATTTGTATATTGCATGATACAATCCCCCCCCCCCCCCTGATTTCTGTGTTCTGTTGTGTTTTGGTGTTCCCCGTCCTACCCTTCCTCCAAGTATTTGAGAGCATCAGGGACATACGTGGTGGCCTTAGCTATTCTCAGACCACAATTTTTCAATGCATCACAGAAAACAACCCCGTTGCAATATTTAAAGAATGAGACGTTTAAAGGAAGTTCAGTTCACCAACTAGCATACTTCTATCTAAGCCAATTCTAGGTTTTCCAGCTATATGCAGTTTTTCATTTGAATGTTCATCTAGATGTGCTATGCATTGCTATTTTTTTTTGTTCTTGTTCTAATATTTAATAAATGCCACTGCTATAAACACTGGCCATATTTATAGTCGTTCCTTTCGCAGGTTTTGCTTATGCATGAAAAGTATGTTCATCAACATTACAAGCCACACCTCCCTAATCTGTTCCTGAATGTCTGATAGTTAACTTTCAAGAGTGCACAATCAAGATCCCAGCTGCTATAAACATATTTAATACTAATCCATGCACCCTTCTTAGCACTCTGGGCATAATGCCAATGAATGCAAGTCCTGGATCCTTACTGAAATGGATAACTACAGTTTCTGAAATGATAGTGAATACCTTGGTCCACCATTTATGCTCAAGTGGACACTTCCGCCAATTATGAAGCTCATGACAACAGCCTTAACAGAACTCTGGCAAATATTACTTGCAAAAATTGTCTTGGAAAATGTGGGCCAACTTTGGTGGTGTATTGTGCTATCTGTAAAGAAATGTATACCCATTTTCATATATACCAATGTTCAGTGAAATATTGTGGTATTTTTATGTAGGTTAAGCCACACCTTGTCAGAGAGAGTTACAAAAATATATTACCCAGCCCAATATATTCTAGAAGAGATTTCTTACTGTTATAGAGCCTGCTAGAGCTAGAAGAAGAACTACTTGTCTTACTACTTGTCTTAGCTGTAGTATGTGCAAAAAGGATCTAGGGATCTTAGTGGATCATCAGCTGAACATGAGTCAACAGTGTGATGCGGTGACTAAAAAGGCAAATGCAATTTTGGGCTGTATCAACAGAAGTATAGTGTCCAGATCACGTGTATGTGATGGTACTGCTTTACTCTGCTCTGGTAAAACCTCACCTGGAGTATTTTGTTCAGTTTTGGGCACCACATTTTAAGAAGGATATAGACAAGCTGGAACGGGTCCAGAAGAGGGTGATGAAGATGGTGAGGGGTCTGGAGACCAAGTCCTATGAGGAAATGTTGAAGGAGCTGGGGATGTTTAGCCTGGAGGATATAGAGGATAGTGTGGAATTGTTTTCTGTGGCCCCGGAAGGTAGGACCAGAACCAATGGGTTGAAATTAAATCAAAAGAGTTTCCGGTTCAACATTAGGAAGAACTTCCTAACTGTTAGAGTGATTCCTCAGTGGAACAGGCTTCCTCAGGAGGTGGTGGGCACTGTCACTCTACCCTTTTTCCTTATTTTCTCTTTTCATTCAGTTTCCCCTTATAAAGTGTTAGACATGCTTTCTCTGACTACTGAAAGAGGAGAGATCTTCCAACCTCTGGTCCTTATGCTTTCATACAGCTTTGAATTATTTCAGACGTATTTAGGTTCCACATTTATTTCTGTACTCTGTGATTTGTTTTGTTTTGTGTGTTTTTTTGCTTAAATTGCATGCTACAACTTGTGTTCTGTATAACATTATTTATCTCAAATAAACTCCTCAAATGTTAAAAATACAAGAGGCCTGACCAAACACAATCTTGTACAATTATAGCAACCAACTGTAGTGTTTTTGAGCCTGTATACAGTCAATCTGTGCTTCTAGCTATATATTGCCAGAAAGAAGTCAAGAAGACATACTGGAATTTAGTGCACTTCCATGCAGAAAGAGTATTCAGGAAGTCCTACTGCATTTGTAAAAAAGCTATAATGCCACAGAAAACTCAAGAGTCAGCAAAAGCCAATGAAATTTCTTGCTGATGAAGATATTGGATTTATATCCTGCCCTCCACTCCGAAGAGTCTCAGAGCGGCTCACAATCTCCTTTACCTTTCTCCCCAACAACAGACACCCTGTGAGGTGGGTGGGGCTGGAGAGGGCTCTCCCAGCAGCTGTCCTTTCAAGGACAACCCAAGGCCATCCCAGCAGGTGCAAGTGGAGGAGTGGAGAATCAAACCCGGTTCTCCCAGATAAGAGTCCGCACACTTAACCACTACACCAAACTGGCTCCAAACTTGCTGATAGAACTGAGGTCTCTGGAATCCCAAATTGCTTCCAGAAGATAACCTGGAACTTTGTCTCAATGTAGTCCTTAGAATATATTTTTAACATTGCAGCTTGTGTAGAATATTATCAAATCCCCAATCTGCTATAGAAGGCTTGCTGGATGACCTCGTGCAATCATTCTCTCTCTTAGGATAAATTACCTACTCACTGCTGCTCAACTGGGTAGCAGGAAGGAAATCCTGGAGGAAAGTATGTGTCACACCAGTGCCATAATGTCATTTCTTGCATGTGACGACATCACATCATGGCATTGCGAACATAAGAACTCAAGAGAAGTCATGTTGGATCAGGTCAATGGCTCATCCAGTCCAACACTCTGTGTCACATAAGAACATAAGAGAAGCCATGTTGGATCAGGTCAATGGCTCATCCAGTCCAACCCTCTGTGTCACATAAGAACATAAGAGAAGCCATGTTGGATCAGGTCAATGGCTCATCCAGTCCAACACTCTGTGTAACATAAGAACGCAAGAGAAGTCATGTTGGATCAGGTCAATGGCTCATCCAGTCCAACAATCTGTGTCACATAAGAACGCAAGAGAAGCCATGTTGGATCAGGCCAATGGCCCATCCAGTCCAACACTCTGTGTAACATAAGAACATAAGAGAAGCCATGTTGGATCAGGCCAATGGTCCATCCAGCCCAACACTCTGTGTCACATAAGAACATAAGAGAAGCCATGTTGGATCAGGCCAATGACTCATCCAGTCCAACCCTCTGTGTCACATAAGAACATAAGAGAAGCCATGTTGGATCAGGTCAATGGCTCATCCAGTCCAACACTCTGTGTCACATAAGAACGCAAGAGAAGCCATGTTGGATCAGGTCAATGGCTCATCCAGTCCAACACTCTGTGTCACATAAGAACGCAAGAGAAGTCATGTTGGATCAGGTCAATGGCTCATCCAGTCCAACACTCTGTGTCACATAAGAACATAAGAGAAGCCATGTTGGATCGGGCCAATGGCTCATCCAGTCCAACACTCTGTGTCACATAAGAACATAAGAGAAGCCATGTTGGATCAGGCCAATGGCCCATCCAGTCCAACACTCTGTGTCACGTAAGAACATAAGAGAAGCCATGTTGGATCAGGCCAATGGCCCATCCAGTCCAACACTCTGTGTCACGTAAGAACATAAGAGAAGCCATGTTGGATCAGGCCAATGGCCCATCCAGTCCAACACTCTGTGTCACGTAAGAACATAAGAGAAGCCATGTTGGATCAGGCCAATGGCCCATCCAGTCCAACACTCTGTGTCATGTAAGAACATAAGAGAAGTCATGTTGGATCAGGTCAATGGCTCATCCAGTCCAACACTGTCACATAGTGGCCAAAACCAAGGTGCCATCAGGAGGTCTACCAGCGGGGCTGTCAGGCGATGGGATCTCAAGGCAGTATTCATTTGAAACAAAGTAATACTTTATTGGAAACTCATAGCTGGATACAAAGATTGAGACTAATGCTTGGAACTGGGCGGTTTCTACTCTTAAAGATTCTACATCAAAGGCTTTCTAAACAAAGCTCTCATTCCCATAACATCAAGGGGTTGACGGTGCAAACTTTCACACAAGGCTTCAGCTTATCTCCTTGCCCTGAGAAGATGCCTGGCAGCCGTGTTATCTACCGACGGCTGCATTCTTTTGTTCTTTGGTAACATCAGCAAAGTTTACACATCACTTGTTGTCCTTTTTGATATGCACAGTAACTACGTTACAACAAAGAGCTTGGGGTTAGTACAAAGAGTCCATATGGTTAGTATTCTACATTTATTAGATATGAGAATTACAGAGCCTGACGGGGGCCCATAGAGCCAGTTTGGGGTAGTGGTTAAGTGTGCGGACTCTTATCTAGGAGAACCGGGTTTGATTCCCCACTCCTCCACTTGCACCTGCTAGCATGGCCTTGGGTCAGCCAGAGCTGTGGCAGAGGTTGTCCTTGAAAGGGCAGCTGCTGTGAGAGCCCTCTCCAGCCCCACCCACCTCACAGGGTGTCTGTTGTGGGGGAGGGAGATAAAGGAGATTGTGAGCCGCTCTGAGACTCTTCGGAGTGGAGGGCGGGATATAAATCCAGTATCATCATCTTCTTCTTCATACTCCAGGTGCATTAGCATGGCACTGAAAACATAAGTCATTTCTTCCCATGATCTCCTCTCAGTTGCCAGCCATGGGAACCCTATGCTACAAGCCCAAGCATGCTTACACTTTTCTAAGTCTATAGGCAACGGGATTCAGAAGAGTATACCTTTGTTTAGGGTGTCACTGCTGGTCCCTCCACTTCACACCAGCTCTGATGTGACTTGCCACATCCTTGACAGCCTACCTGTTAATGAAGATCTGGGCCTTGTTAATGGATTGCTGTCTGACTTCGGCAAAATAACATTGCTGGTGACTCTTTGTGCAAGCCTCTCTTATTCTGTAGGGGCATTATGAGCACCAACTAAACAACGCTTTGTGTATTGCTTTAAGCTGGCGCATCAAGCCAGTAATGAAAAAAAAAAAAAACCTCTTCGCGGAGCCCTTGTTCAAAGAGCCTTGCGCAGCTGGGTCATGCGAGTAATTCACTTCTGTAAAGCCTTTGTGGTTTTAGAAGGAGAGCAGCTAATATAATTGCAGCAGGTAATTGTCTCTTTTCTTTCCCAGAGATTGCCTTATGCACTTCCTCCCAGCCTTCTGGTTAAGGTGCAAGAAACATTGTACAGAATGAGACAAGAACAATGCTGTTCCGATATCTCTTTTGGAAAGAAGGTAAAGCTTGAGAAACGAGAAGTCTTCCAGAAGTGCACTAATATGCAAAATGGGGGCATAATTCAATAATCTAAGATTTGGGAAGAAGGTAAAGTGTGAGAAACAAGTAGCATTCCAGAAGTGCACTAACATGCATAATGGGGCATAATTCAGTAATCTAAGATTTGGAAAGAAGGTAAAGTTTGAGAAACAAGTAGCATTCCAGAAGTGCACTAACATGCATAATGGGGGCATAATTCAGTAATCTAAGATTTGGAAAGAAGGTAAAGTTGGAGAAACAAGTAGCATTCCAGAAGTGCACTAACATGCATAATGGGGGCATAATTCAGTAATCTAAGATTTGGAAAGAAGGTAAAGTTTGAGAAACAAGTAGCATTCCAGAAGTGCACTAACATGCATAATGGTGACATAATTCAGTAATCTGATTCCTAGATTTCAATTAAAAATTTATTTACTTTTTAAAAAGTCTCTAATCTTTGTGGCTAATGTCACAACTTCAATTGGAATGGGTTCAAGTAAGTTGAATTCTTTCCAAACAATTAACAGGAAACGGTTTCAGCTAGATTCCATTCCATTTTGGAAGGACGTAATTAATGTCTTTCTGATTTGGATAGCCCAGTCTAGCTTGATCTGGTCAGATCTTGAAAGCTAAGCAGGATAGACCCTGGTTAGCATTTTGATGAGGGACCTTCAGGAAATACTAAAGTCTTGACCTGGAGGCAGGCAATAGCAAACCCTGTCTAAATGTCTCTTGCCTTGAAAACCCTGTCAGGAGTCATCATAAGTCAGCTGTGACTTAACAACAAAAAACAAACCCAAAAAAACCCTCTGTAATTTGCAGTGTTCCAGATGAGGTCATCATCGGAGGATCTCTGAGGTTTATTGATAGTCAAATACAGAGCATGACCTCCTGCTTAGAAAAATGTGGAAATCTAAGGCAGTCCCCTCAATCCGTAAATGGTACTCAACGATATGGGATATAGTCATGACGGATAAAATAGCATCAAATTTAGTTAAAATGGATTCTCCTGGAAACAAGGAAGACACATTTCTAGAAAAACGGTTTGTTTGTTTTTTTTGAGTTTATACAATCTAATCAAATACCTGAGCTTAAAGTACCGCATAAGTACTTAGACTTTGCTTTCTATTAAGTGTATATATTTAACTGTATTCCTGCTTTTCTTTAACTAAATCAACTATGCAATCGGTTTAATGTTGCCAACAAATGTAATCGTTCTAGTTGTTCTATTTGTTTACTAGTTTGTACTGGTTATTGTCATCAATAAGCTTGTCATGTATGTCTACAAACAAAGATCTTCCCTTTTAGGGGATCTGACATTATGTGGTGTAAGCAGCTTGAAACTTCCATCTCATAGCTTTGGATGGGACTAGAATGTGAAAACTCAATAAAGCTTATTTTAAATTTAAAAAAAGAAAAAAAAGAAAGTCATAGCCAGGAATGGCACATTCAAAATGGATGGCTATAGTTACAGAAAACCCAAAGCATGTGCAAATGAATCCCCACCGTGTCCGTTGGTTCTCAGGGAAGATGAAGTCCAAAAGTTTATAGACCCTCAAGGTCAGAACCTGCATACTCCAATTCTGTTGGCATGACAACCTGATAAGTCTACTAATTTCTATTATGGCACAGAAAAGAACTAAGCATCTTCCTCCCTCCCTCCTGCACAACTTAGACAGTACAATATATGGTTCCCAAGGAAGCTGCAAGAAATGAAAGTTAACATACTTCAGGTAACAGAAACCATGGCAGATCCATCCTGGCAATACCCTGCCACAAATTTGTCAGTCTTTAAGACTGCTACTGAAATTTTACGCTTTTCTACTAGAATACAGGTAAAGGTAGTCCCCTTTGCAAGCACCAGTCATTTCCGACTCTGGGGTAATGTTTTCACAACGTTTTCAGGGCAGACTTTTTACAGTTGCCTTTTCCAGTCATCTACACTTTCCCCCCAGTAAGCTGGGTACTCATTTTACCGACCTCGGAAGGATGGAAGGCTGCGTCAATCTGGAGCCAGCTACCTGAACCAGCTTCCTCTGGGATCAAACTCAGGTCGTGGAGCAGAGGGCTCCAACTGCAGTATTGCAGCTTTACCACTCTGTGCAACGGAGCTCTTATCTACTAGAATAGTGCAGTAATTTAATACTGTGTGGTTCCCCTGTTAGCTATTTTATTGCCCCCTTTGTATATTCATTTCAAGTGGAAAAGCAGTTTATAAATATTTTGAATGAAGTCATAAATACACTGAGGACACAGTAAGGCATGATGCCACTAAACTCTGCTTCTGGTCCTCTATGCCACCACTGCAATCCCTTTTCTAACATCAGTCTGCAATTTGGAGGCAAGAATCACTTGCATGAAAGGTACAATCCCTGGGAATTTCTTCATAAACGAGGGGGAGGAGTTACAAGTGTAAATGTGTTATGGATATAATTGCGCAAATGTATATACCCTGCTTTTACCTTGTGGCCCAATCTGGATCACATTTCTAAATCAAAATCATATATAATGCAGCACAATTTCAGTTAAACCGCCCCCTATGAAAACAGCTGCAGCTTAATTTTCGGTAATTTTAGTTTAGTGAGGAAAAAGATATTTGATATATTCCGGGTCCTTGGCCCAGATGTGGACCAGCCCAGGGGGGGCAAGAGACAAAGACAAAAGCTCGCACTTTATTCGGCTAAAAACCAGGATAACCAATCGTTTAAAGCACAATTCTAGCAGTGTGCGCATATTTATCAATAATAAAGATATCTCTTGGATACCAAAGCAGAGGGCACAACTGACAGAAAAGGCAAAGCCCAGCATCTAAAATTAACACATTTCCTATCCTTTCATTGCTAACCATTTCGAAGGTGAGTGTCACAAATAGCAATGTGCAGCCCCTCCGTACTTACAGCATCACAGACCATACACACCTGTGGGACAGATCAAGTGTCATTTGAATAGCCTTGGTTGGCCTGTCCATAATCTATAACACTTGGCACTGGTACACTCCATTTTTGAGGAACAGAAACAATCTGGAGGGTACCATCTGGCTAGTTTCATAAGCTCTATCTGCTTATGGACGACCGACCGGTCTGCGCCCCAGAAAATCTAGATCGGGCACTACAGGCCGTGGCTGAGTGGCTCAGACTGAGTGGACTGACACTGAATCCGGCGAAGACAGAGGTCCTTTGTTTGGGTCGCCGAGGACCGGGGGGGGGAAATCCCCCTGCCAGCTTTTGACGGTGCTCCGCTGATACCGGCGGGCAGGGTCAAGAGCCTGGGGGTGCTATTAGAGCTGTCCCTAAAGATGGAGGCTCAGATAGCAACCACTGCCAAGTCCGCGTTTTTTCATCTTAGACGGGCAAGGCAGTTGGCTCCCTTCCTGGACCGCGACGACCTAGCAACAGTGATCCATGCTACGGTCACCTCGAGGTTGGATTACTGCAATGCCCTCTACATGGGGCTGCCCCTGTGCCGGACCCGGAAATTGCAGCTGGTGCAGAATGCCGCGGCCCGGTTGCTATTGGGCCTCCCAAGGTGGGGCACATCCGGCCGGGTCTTCGGGCTCTGCACTGGCTCCCAATAACATACCAAGTCCGGTACAAGGTGCTGGTTATCACCTTTAAAGCCCTATATGGCCTGGGACCTGCCTACCTGAGGGACCGTCTCTCCCCACACGTTCCCCAGAGAGTACTGAGGTCTGGGACTCAAAATCTTCTCACCATCCCCGGGCCTAAGGAAGTCCGTCTCAAGGTGACCAGAGATAGGGCTTTCTCTACAATGGCCCCAACATGGTGGAACCAGCTGCCGGAAGAGGTGAGGGCCCTGCGGGATCTTACTCAGTTCCACAGGGCCTGTAAGACAACCCTCTTCCAGTTAGCCTACGCCTGACTGGATAAATGTAGCCTGCTAGACTGCTGTGTTTTATACTGTGTAGTTTTAATGTTATAATGTTATAGTTTTTAAGTTTTTAAATGCTTAACTTTTTAAATGTAATAACTTTGCTTCTGTTTTATTGTTTTATCATTTGTTGTGAGCCGCCCTGAGCCACTCTGTGGGAAGGGCGGGATATAAATTACAGAATAAATAAATGAATGAATGAATGAATGAATGAATGAATGAATGAATGAATGAATGGTGTTGATGATGCACAGACGGAGCTGGGCTGCAATGCCTTCTGGGGCAGAACCAGAGTCCATTATTACTTGAATATGAATCTTGACATCTTTAGAGAGTACCCTGAGAGGAACAGATCTTCTCATGTCTCCACCTAAGCCGAAATTCTGCCACATTTAGTTAGGACATTTTAGCTTTGAGTTTCGTTACTCTTCTCATAATTACTGTCAAGTGCTCTAAGAACTGCAATACCCAGATTTATTGCGCTTTAGCCTACTTATATATGGATTTGTATTCTGCTCTCCCCATACAGGTGGATTCCAACAAAGAAAGGAAAGGTCCCCTGTGCAAGCACCAGTCATTTCTGACTCTGGGGTGACGTTGCTTTCACGTTTTCATGGCAGACTTTTTACGGGGTGCCTTCCCCAGTCACCTACACTTTCCCCCCAGCAAGCTGGGTACTCATTTTACCGACCTCGGAAGGATGGAAGACTGAGTCAACCTCGAGCCGGCTACCTGAACCAGCTTCCACTGGTATCGAACTCAGGTCGTGAGCAGAGGACTCCGACTGCAGTACTGCAGCTTTACCTCTCTGTGCCAACGGGCTCTTAAAGGTAAAGGTAGTCCCCTGTGCAAGCACCAGTTGTTTCCGACTCTGGGGTGACATTGCTTTCACAGTGTTTTCACGGCAGACTTTTTACGGGGTGGTTTGCCATTGCCTTCCCCAGTCATCTACACTTTCCCCCCAGCAAGCTAGGTACTCATTTTACCAACCTCGGAAGGATGGAAGGCTGAGTCAACCTCAAGCCGGCTACCTGAAAACCCAGCTTCTGCCGGGGATCGAACTCAGGTCGTGAGCAGAGTTTAGGACAGCAGTACTGCAGCTTTAACACTCTGTGCCACGGGGCTCTTTGGATTCCAACAAACAACACAATAAATTAAAACAGTAAAACAGTCAAATTCAAGGTAGCAGTGATTTTAAAAGACCTATTAATATACTTGGAGGAGTGGAGGAATAATGATGGACAAGGAGGTTTTTTTTTTGTAGAAGAGCCCACTGGGAAATTATTTTCATATTAGGTCACACACCCTGACAACTGTGTCCCTGCGTATTCTTGCTCCAAAAAAGCCATGATGATGGAGATGAGCTGAGAAGAGCTTGCTCAGCTCTGGATACAACCTGTATATTCCTTTGCCTTATCCTATGTCATTGTGGTTGAGATCCTAGACTTTCACCCCAGACTCCAGATGCGGTGACACCAAAGACTGTCTTCCACATGATTTGTGGCAGGGGTCCTTATCCTTTTCCAGCCTCTGGGCTTCTCTGGACTTCTGACACATCATTGTGGAGTATTGCCACAAAATGGCTGCCACAAAACAGCTGCTGCAGGAGGTGGAACCAGCCACAAAATGGCTGCCACAGCTTACTTTCAGTCCCACAGTGAAGAAGAAGAAGAAGATGAAGATATTGGATTTATATGCCGCCCTCCACTCCAAAGAGTCTCAGAGCGGCTCACAATCTCCTTTACCTTCCTCCCCCACAACAGACACCCTGTGAGGTAGATGAAGATATTGGATTTATATGCCGCCCTCCACTCCAAAGAGTCTCAGAGCGGCTCATAATCTCTTTTACCTTACTCCCCCACCACAGACACCTCCAAAGAGTCTCAGAGCGGCTCACAATCTCCTTTACCTCCCCCCCCCCCACAACAGACACCCTGTGAGGTAGATGAAGATATTGGATTTATAGCCCGCCTTCCACTCCAAAGAGTCTCAGAGCGGCTCACAATCTCCTTTACCTTCCTCCCCCACAACAGACACCCTGTGAGGTAGATGAAGATATTGGATTTATATCCCACTCTGCACTCCTAAGAGTCTCAGAGAGGCTCACAATCAGAGCGATGGCTGACCCAAGGCCATTCCAGCAGGTGCAAGTGGAGGAGTGGGGAATCAAACCTGGTTCTCCCAGATAAGAGTGCATGCACTGAACCACTACCCCAAACTGGCTGTTAGTGCTATGGAAGCAGCTGCTGCCAAACCAACATTTTAAAAATATCTGCCCACCAATCAAATCTGTAACAGCCAGGCAGAAGCCTTGCTGGGAAAAGACCTGCCTGGCTCTGCCTACTGTCTAAAACCATTTTGAAGGCACAAGGAAAGGACACCCGGGGCACAATGTTGGGGACTCCCGCTTTGTGGTATTTTGTACCTACGATTCCTCCAATTGTAACTTGCGGTCGGTATCATACGATTAGTCGCTGAAGGAAAAGCTAGGAAAATATCTGCTTTTATGATCTTTTGTGGATCATAAGATACAATCTAGGGTTGCTAGGTCTTACCTGGCTGCTAGTGCAACTAGAATGATTAAAGGTCTGGAACACTTTCCATATGAAGAAAGGTTAAAACGCTTGGGGCTCTTTAGCTTGGAGAAACGTCGACTGCGGGGGTGACATGAGAGAGGTTTACAAGATTATGCATGGGATGGAGAAAGTAGAGAAAGAAGTACTTTTCTCCCTTTCTCACAATACAAGAACTTGTGGGCATTCAATGAAATTGCTGAGCAGTCGGGTTAGAACAGATAAAAGGAGGTACTTAACATGTGGCATTCACTGCCACAGGAGGTGGTGGCGACTACAAGCATAGCCAGCTTCAAGAGGGGGTTAGATAAAAATATGGAGCAGAGGTCCATCAGTGGCTATTAGCCACAGTGTGTGTGTGTGTGTGTGTATGTATATACAAAAAAAATTGGCTACTGTGTGACACAGAGTGTTGGACTGGATGGGCCATTGGCCTGATCCAAAATGGCTTCTCTTATGTTCTTATGTGACGAGTGTTGGACTGGATGGGCCATTGGTCTGATCCAACATGGCTTCTCTTATGTTCTTACGTGACACAGAGTGTTAGACTGGA